>NC_092862.1:67715105-67717900 GCF_032062135.1 Pyxicephalus adspersus | reverse complement strand
TAAATGTTAAAAACATTTAAACAGCGCAAACATTTTTTTTTAGGGCTATGGGTAATGTGTGTGCCATTAGAAAGAATGATTTTTAAGGGGAACAGTGATTTTTAATGCAAGCTCGCCAGTGTAAAGCTGCCGGAGATGCGCGGCTCCGGCCGCGAGCATTTTCAGTTGCTGAATAGTGCGATGGCGTACGATTTCGGATCGCAATACGAATGCGCGACCGATAATCGGATTCTGCTTGATGAATCAGGAGCAATATGACAAGGAATTGAGTTCCTAAAAGTATGATTGTTTGAGAGAAGTCTGAGAGTTGTACATGGGAAGACGTTTTGAGTAGAGAAAATATCATTTTGAAATTGGAAGAGTGTGGAGGCTGATTAGGTTTGTCTTTCTGTATCAGGTCACAAATGTAGATGGGACGAGAGTTGTGGAGTGATTTAAAAGCAAAGCACACAAGCTTGAGTATAATTTATGCATGAAATAGAAGCTAGTGTGGAGATTTGAAAAGAGAGGTCACAGATGAAGAGAAGTGGCAAGAATAGATAAGTCTAGCTGTTGCCTTCATAATGGATTGAAGAGGTGAAAGTCTGGTTAGTAGAATACCAGAGAGCAGTCCAAGCGAGAGATTATAGCAGTATGTACCTGGAGTTTGTTGGTTTCTGGGGTCAGAAAGGGGCATATTTAGCATATGTTGTACAGGTGGAAGTGGCAGGGACTAGGAGTGCACTGGATGTATGGTGTGAAGGAATGTGCAAAATCGAAGGTGACACAAAGATAATGTGGCAAGGAGTAGGCCAAATGACTGTTGTGATGATTATGTTATTACCAGTTAGAAAGATATCAGGGGAAGTTTATAAAGGTGGAAAGAAGTAGATGATGATGAGTTCTGTCTTTCCCCAGGCTGAGTTTTAGAAACATGTCAGCCAAACTTTGAAGAATTCATCAGATAAACAGGAAATGATATAAGAGAGAGAAGTGTCACCGATACCAAAAGAATTCATGGTTCGGATAAAAAGGGAGTGATCAACAGCAGAGGAAAGATCTAGAAGAAATAGGAGAGAAAATGTGCCTTGTGACTTTGTTTTGAGGAGATCATTGACCTTTTTTGTAAGAGCTATTTCAGTTTAGTGTGCAGATCAGAAACCAGACCACAACCGCAAAAAAATACAAGTAGTTTACCACAATGCCAATGGCAAAAAAAGTACATAAATAAAATATTTTCCCTTTGGACAAAGGTTTAGGTCAGAAATGGTAGCTTATACTCTAAAGGAGAAATCAAAAAGTCAAATATAGCCCTTTATCTGTTTTTCCACAAAACAAAAAAAATGCAATAATGAATTTATGAATAAATATAGATTTTTTAAAACGTGAAAGGCATCTAGGTGAAGGATGAAGCTAAACCTTTTAAGATGTTTGCTCTTCTCTGCTAAATATTAGCTAATACTAGTCTCCAAGGTAAGGAGCATCTATGCACAGAATTGCATATTATTGTAATTTTATATTACTATTACCATTTGTATTATAATAAAAAACAGATTTCTATAGTTAAGTGCATGAACTGCTAAAAATCCTTTATTTAAGTCACCAATTTGTGGATTACATATTGTGGATTTTGAAAAGAAAATGTCACATATGCATTAATATTCATATCCTTTCTTGGATACATCAAACACAGCATTTCATTTTCAAAGAAAAATTTACCTTAGAATTCCCCAAAGAGTAATGTTGTGGCATAAAAAAGGAAACCCGTGTCAAATGCTTTAGGCTATAATTCTGTGAGTACTGGGATAATGAGATTAAGTTGAACATGTATAGCCTTTAAGAATATAGGATTTAGGCCACGTCTTTTAAAAAATAAAGAAATGATAGGTGCCTTTGTGAAGCAGAAAAGGGTCCTTTCCTAATGACAAGCATGCAGACATCTCAGCATGGCAGGTCAAGTTGCAATTTCGCTACTCTTCCTATGGGAATAACAAAAGGTTTGATTTTTTTTTCTTTTTACATTATATTGTCATGGTGTTCAAATAACAGTTTCAATGACGTTTATATCAAATGCTGTGAAAAAGAAAATGGTAATTTCCACTACCTTAACTCTTACGAGTAGGAAGAAACACAAAAACATTCAGCCATACAACATTGTATTATCTATACCATTTAGGGAGTTTCAGAACTACAGAGGCTGCAAAAGCTGAAACATTCTTAAATATCAAGGCATCAAGGAGACCTAAAGCCCAAAATAAAACAATTTATTGCTTAACACAATGCCATATGCAGTTTAAAAATTTGAAAGTCTCCTTACCTTATTTTTTCAATCGGTATAAGTTAACCTTCCTGGTGCTATTCCCGAGTATGGCTCGAGGTGGATTTTCCATACCAAAAGCAGAAACCCTGAGCCACACTCGGGGTGGAATAGCAGGGAGTTTAAAACTCCTACCTGGTTCCCACGTTCCAGCGGTGTCCTCTAGTAGTGCCCGGGGCATCCTCCAGCAATGCCCGGCATCTGCTTCCCCTGGCGATGCCGGCCAGGCATCGCCAGTCTACACAGATGCCAGTCGGCACCTGCTGTTGATTATGAATATTATCAGCATAAATATGGATGTTATATCACCCTATCAATGCACATATATGTTCAATAAATGAAGGTTCATGCACGAATAATAGCTAGTCATTCAAACAGTTTATTAACCACCTGAGCGTTACACTGAGGTCTATATTTCTGTACCAAAAGTGATCCACTGTTTTTCATGAAATTTTTTTTTTAAATTGTAGACCTGTAACTTACAGAAATATGTCCGAAC
>NC_092862.1:67648463-67714428 GCF_032062135.1 Pyxicephalus adspersus | reverse complement strand
TTATTTGAATTATTTTGTATTGGATTGAATACAGGAGTTTGTATTGAATCCAATACAAAATGAATGAATGAGTTTCTATTTGAATTTCCCCCACACACGCCGACGTCATCACGCACGCAGGGAGGAGCCGTCCGGTTTTTTTTTCTCCGCCGGACGGCTTCTCCCTTCAGAGATCATCCGGTGCTGGAACGAGAAGGACGTGGGACGATAAGTGGGACCAGGTAAGATGCCGGCCGGTATCTTGTGTTCCGCCGGCCGGAACACAAGGAAAACGACGCTGGATGTGCACAGCGGGACCATGGAGGTAAGGCTGTGACAAAAATACGGGCCTAACCATCCTAGCCATTTTTTTTTGCCCGTACGAAGGTCGGGCATAATGGCTAGGTGGTTAAGGAACAAGTTGAAACATAAAATGCACAGCAATATTGGTTGATATAGAGATAGGAACTTCAATCAAAAAAATACACAGTAAATGAAAATAAGGTTGTTAGTAAGTAAACCCCATGGTAATCTAATAATGGTTAGTACATAATATACCAATTACACAATAGCAAAACAACATAACAATAACATAGACACATATAAGACAATATAAGAATGCATTCAGGAATAGCTACCTGCTAAGATGTAGATTGGTACCCCAGCAGTCTGATTCCCTAAGAACTGTGTCTTGCTAACTTCTCCCCTGCTTCCATGCTTCTTGCATGGCTAACTATTTCTTGCTTACTCGGCACTATCTGGCTTACTTCTGCTGCTGGCTTCTGGCTGGCTCTGGCTCTATTCTGTCTCTCCCTACCATCCTTCCAGCTCCCAATCCTATACAGTTAATTCCCATAAAGTACCATTGGGGCTCTTGGATTGATTACTGGGTGTGATCTGTTGAACACCTATTGGCTAAAGCATTCCCCTAGCTTGGGTACTTCAAACTCCAATAATTAATTGAAACATGAAATGTAGGCGTTCTAAAATTGTTGGGAAAGTCAAGCAGGTTTCCTCTAATCTAGGTGTCAGCAAAGATCAGCATGGGGGTTATCACCTCACTCCATCTGTTCTGTCATCTATCTATTTTAACAGCCTTTTACTGACCAAACCCTGGATTAGTACTTTTTACCCTATTGTCACTTCTGTGAAGTCCTTTAGAGATCCCCCTAGGGGGTCTATGTGACTTGGCAGGGGTAAACAGAACACAAAGATTCCCACACGTGCTTTCCTGCATATAAACGTACATTTTATATACATATATATCTATCCACATATATCTATCAATATCAATAAACAATTTTGGGGTGCAACATCTGCGTCCTCAGCGTGTGAAAGTTGGGAACACAAGGCCAGGGGAAGCAGGCATCTGCTTGCGAGTGCCTAGCTGGGAGGTGGGACCGTGGAGATGGTCGGTGGGGCCAGGTGGGAAATTTAAAATATTGAGGATTTTTAAATGTACTGTTTTTACATTTAAAAATCCTCATTATTTAGGGAGGTTGAAAGTACTTAAAATTCTTTTTGATGCTCAAATCTCAGCACCAATAACTAGTAACAACTATGTATCAACTTGCAATGACATTTATTGTCTAAGACACAACAAGCCAGCACTGTTAAATGTACATTCATTGAAGCAAAAAAATTGGTGCACTGAATTGAAAATATACTCCCAAAATTTTTTTAGGCAACACCACACATAGCTGATCAATAGAATGGAAGCAGAAAATAATTAGAGATCAATATCTTCTAGTGCTAATAGTAGGTACAAGTTAATGAGTTGTGATATGGGCTTGAAAATGTCTATAAATCAGCGGAACAGGGGAATGGTGGTTGAAATTTCTAAGCATACTTTATCCACATCCCCATACACCATCACTCAGCTCTGAACGCCCTTTTATTAAGAACAGCATGAAATGATTGCACAAACTATATTTTTTGGCATTTGTAAGATTGCTGATCCATAACAATGTGTAGAGTACATTTTGTGCCAACATATAAAAACACTCTAGCTTTTGAGGTCTGGAATAACGACATGCCTTTCATCACCTCTACGTTATATATGGCTATGATTTTTAAAACGCCAGTCATTTTCCCATTATTTTTTAAATACTTAACTGCAAAATTGTATTTTTTCTTTAAATAGTTTATAGTTTAGTAACATAAATTAGGAATAAAGTATAAAACTCTGTTTTTGTGCATGCAAGCAAGAGTGCTACTGTCAAAAAGACAGTTATCTCTAGCAGGGTTGATGTTAATGCAATCTGGAGTATCTTGTGAATTCAGCATTAAAGGTTCTCAAAGCACTAGGAGGGCACAGCAATATAAGACAGGTTCCAAAGCGCTGCTGTTCCGAAGACGCAACATCAGAGAAATATGTCATTTACTGGGGATTTAGAAAACAATGATTACAAAAAATATATATTGAAACCTCTTATATATCTCACAAGCTATTATGCAAAAAATCTTACAAAACATTTTTAAAATACCATTCAGTAGTGAATTGGTTATACATAGATAGTCTATTCAGTATAGAATATGAATCTTGTACAATAATATTTTTTTTAAATTGATGAAACTAATTTGTATAGCTTTTAAAAAGATATTTGCACAATGCACTTTTGTGGGAGTGATTTACAAGTCCAAAATACTGCAAAATGCCACTGTAAAAAGCCATGTAGCTAATTTAGTAAAATGACTTTGGCAACTGTTTTACATGTTTTTTTTCTTATGTGCCTTTAAACTGTGCTACTGGGGACTTGTTGTGCCCTCAATACATATGTACCTGCTCAGCTTCATTTGCATTATGTTTTTACCATTCATAGACAACTCATGGAGTTTGATGACAACATTCAGGTGCCAGTTGATATGAATGGCCACTCCTAAGTTTGGGACAAGTAAAGAAACCCTGTTAGAAGAAAAAACACTTGTTAAAAACAGTATTTCCATCTCTTTTTTTAGGTATTTGGTACTGTAGGCTTTATGACTACGTGTGTAACTATAGGCTATCCAAAATATACAAATATTATGAAACAGCACTAGGTATTGAACATTGTGATTTTGGTTGTAAAAGTTACGTATTGAGGGAAAAAATAACTTTAAAGAACTTTTTCTGAATCCTGTTTTCATCACATCCTTTTCTCACGTGGCAATGCTTTTTCCTTTCCTCTGAATTTGCTTGTTGGCATCATTCCTCTAATTTGCAGCCCAGCAGTTTAAAAAAACACATTGGGCCTGATTTATTAAAGCATTAAATGGGTTTCTTAAAAGTAATTTGCTATTTGTTAGCAAATGCTTTCAGTCCTGTGCCAGATCCATTCCAGGTTTACTGGATCAGCCAGTTTCACTGATGAAAGGGTATCATTAATATAGTTTCCTTGTACAACTTTTTTTTTATTTATTATTCTACTTTTTCAAATGTCCCAACTTATCAAAATTTTAATTAATCTATTTTCATGGCAAGCTTTACAGAATTAGGACACATTCAATAATATATCACCCAATCAAATAAAGGCTTATTTACTATTAGTTTACTACCAATCTATCAGCATTATTAGGAAGTAGTAAAATGCTTGTGTGCTTTTAGCGGGAAAACCCTCAGTAATATATTAGATTTTACATGCTAAAAGTGGTAATCCCGAGTCACACTCGAGGTTCCTAAAAATATAAAAAAAAACACTTACCTTGTTCCGTTGGCGTCCCCCGGCGTACTGCTGGTCCCTGCAGGTCCTCAGGACACGTCTTCTTTCTTCGATCTTCAGTCAGCGACTGTAGAGACGTTCTCCGGTGACGTCAGTGCATGTGTCAGTGGGGGTGGGAGGCACAGCGGGAAATTCAAATAATTTTGTATTGGATTCAATACAAAATAACTGTATAATACAAAGAAATCCTTATATAAAATATATATAATGATAACATATATATTTTATACATGCTACTGTACAGTTATATTGGACATATTTCAGTGAGTTATGTCTAAAAATTATAGGCCTATAACATAAATTTCCATGTAAAAAATGTAATGCTTTTTGCATAAAAAGATGGACAGAAATAGAACGCTAGAGGGGTTAAGGCATTCAGACACAGCTATTTTTAGTGGCATACTGCCTTTGCCAAAAGCACCAAGAGATGATGGAACTTGTTACTAAATTGAATAAAGTAAACAAGGATTCGTTATTTCTTTAAAATGGTTTGAATTTTTCATTTTGGATTTTCTTAAAGGCCCCTTTGCACTATTTGTTTTGGTTTTTTGCATTTTAAGATTTATATACATTTTAACATATTAACCATGAACATTATTGCTTTAAGTGAACAATTTTCTGTTTACCTGAAATAAAATATGGATGATTCTATATTCATTAAAGAATTGACCTTTCATGCACTGCTAAAATGATAGTATTTTTATAATTGAGAAAGCCAAGCTTCACAGTGGATTCAAAAGGCATGTAAAATATATTAAGTCAAAAGCATACAGTGAATTATATTAACAGCGGCTTGTGATTTTAAACTTCAAAACCATAAGCAAAAGCAACTAAAGATTAAAGGCTAACATATCTAAGAAGCAGAATACTGCATACCCAGCATTTGTGCTTTATTTGAATATTGATGTTCAGTATTAAATACAATGGAAATAGCTTAGTGTCTTGTAGATATATTCCAGGATCCAACCATGACGCTTCAATGGGGTTAGCAAAGATATCTGTTTTCATGCGTTCTTTTTTGCTTTTTGAAGTTTCATAGTTTTTATAATATGTAACCACAAAAATAAACAAAGACAGGATTGGGTAATACCAGGATATACATGATAGCCAATATGTGCATTTTACAAACCATGGAAGAAGCCTGGAATCCAATACAAAGACACCAAGCCCATCTCAAGATAAAAAAGTAGAAAAGAAATATAAGGAAAACTATATGATGAAAATTGATCTGGGTCATAAAACAGGAGACAGCTTACACTAAATCTAACAAGCTTAGGGTTTTAAATAGTCCTTCTTTAAGAATGCCGATCTCAGGCACAGGTTTTAAAGTTATTCAGGATAGGCATTGAGACCTACTACTCTTTAAACATTTACCTTTAACCTTTTTCTAAACTTCAAAAATGAAGGCGAGAACTGCAGAATCCTCAGTTTTTTCTCTATTAGCCAACAAGAGGGCCCTTAGTAAACATTGTAGTATTCTTCGATATGTGGTCAGAAGAAGTCAAGCCCCAGATACAAAGTGAAAAAATTATACAATAAAATTACTAGTACCTGTACCAGTAAAAAACAACACTCACAGAATTGTTGGATTCTAAATAATAACTACAAGATGATATCAGTGTTGGCTTTTGGGAGATAAGTATGAACTGTCGTCTTTGCAGACTTTTTACATTTTTCTTTATTGACAGAGTCATTTTAATTTCTGACTAATAAAGCTTACAATTCTTGTGGTGTTTGCTCTTAGGTAGGGCTTTTATTTATAAAAGTCTACAAAAACATTATTGATGTTACAAAAAAGGCAAAGACAAACTTGCAACAGCACTGCCAAAGATTTGTCAATTAGCTAGCCAGGAGTCAGAGAAAGAATGCATACAAATAATGGATAGAAACAAACAATAATCACAGAGCTTACATCAGGGCAACGTTTATACTACATTGTCACTCCAGGAGGAAACTTGTTCATGAAAAACTAAAATAAATCAACTAATTTCACCAAAAGGGAGGTGTATATAGGAAAATCTAGGAAACCTAGGAAATCTAGAAAATATCCTAGAATATAGTTTGCAGGCCCTCTCTCAGCTTATCTGTAGCAGGCTATGTTTAGTGGATGAGCTGAGATCTGCTAAATTCCAGAAGTATGTGTTAGTGTAAAGTGATTTATAGCTATAATGTTATAGCACATAAAAGTTATTTTATTGTCGTTAATAAGGTGACTGCATTATGTGGCTGACTATACAAGGTCACCATTTTACATGGCAGATGTTGGCACATGTACAGTACTGCTTACCCGCTGGCTTCTAGAAGAATGAAGAAGTAGAGTTTGCCATCTAAAATATAAAAATACAGTTTCCAAGAAGTTGGCAAGAAGTAAAATACTCCATTGCCTTACAGCCCCTTGATCACCTCACTGAATCTTCTGTAACATTGGCCATTTTCTTTGTCATCTGCTGGTCGGCAGCTCCCTTTGTAATAAATCTCCAAGTGTGCTGACTATCAAAACAGGATGTCACCTGATTTGTGGACATCGACCTAATTACATCAGAGTATGTTGTTGCTGTGGCAAAGGCCAGTGTCTTGTGCAGGACCTTAATTTTGCAATAGAAGGGCATATGTTGGCCCCTCCACAAAAAATTATGATGGCATACCCAGAGCTGTGATGCCCTTCCAAGTATGGAACCAAGTATCTCCCATTTTCCTGCAGTGCTGGCAGTTAGTTAACTTGGTAAAAATCATATTTACCAACCCTTTTCCTCCTCGCAGCCTGGCACATCAGTCCTTTATCTTCCAGTTCCTCTGGACGTGTCTTTCCTTAGGAAAGGGGGCTTAGAAGTCACAAAAGGCTTTGTATATAAAAGATGGTGGTGTGGATATATTACATACCAGGATTCTTCACCGTCAGCTCTGCAGAGGGAAATATTGGGATGGGGGAAGAGGACAAGAACTATAAATGAGTGCTGTTTAACAACGATACTGTAATGCCTAGCTAAATTCTCAGCCATAACTCTACACATAGTCCCCAATGGTTTCTTCCTCTGACCTTCATACATTTGCGAAGTGTGCACTATAGGGAAAGGTTCACTTTAACAGAGCTACCAGTATTTTAAAAAATGATAGAAGAGAACAAAAATTTGAATTCCGAACTCGCTCAACTGATTCAGCAGTTAGTATGCCCTTCAAACTTTAAACAAATTACTGACTTATATCTTAGCTACTTCTATATGAAGAGGTGACAGCTAACTGATGTTTCTTTGTAAAGGATTTTAATTGCAATCAGAATAGCAGTAGTGATATAAAGAAATTCTTAAAGAAGCTCTGATGATATATCAGTCCCTAAGTCTCTAGGTACTTGCTCAGAATCTTTAGATGACATAAGACTTGTGTGCTGTGATAAAAAAATAATCACTGAAAGTTTTTTATGACAAGAAATAAGTATTCTTTTTATTTTATTACATGTAATTCTAATAGGTTGTTCTATATTATTATAACGAAGTTCAAATATGGAAAAGTAGTACTGTTTGTATTTTGTACCTCAAACATTTAAAAGGTAAATGCTTGTTATTTTTCTACATTTACCAGACCTATTCATATTCTTACATGGTTCTTGAATGCTTTATTTAAACAACCCACAAAAGTTCATTTCTGCATGCACTTGTACAGCATTTTGAAATTATTCATAAAAAATATTTTAAAAGGATTTAAATGTCAAATGTAGAATCATTGTATGTTTGTGTATTCATGAAAATAAATATATATATTCTTATATTTTCACAGAGTGAGGGAGTCACTTAGGGAGCTGGGTCACCTATGACCACAGCATCAGTGTAGTTCAATATTTTATTTCTGGTATATATTTGCAGAATAAATGGCAATGTAAAAGCTTTGTCATGTGTTATTTTGTATTGATTAACTACAACTATATTCAGTGTAATTTGATGCTTTTTATATTCACTGCTCAAAGTTCATACAAGATGTTGCATGGGACCCTGAACACCAAGTGTAACTGGTGTCATTTAATACAAGTACATGGAAATTATCATTTTGTAAATATATAAAATAGGTGAAATAGCTTATTTTGGTCAAAATTCATAGCATTTTACTGAATCCTTGATTCAAGAAATGTTCCCTATGATACTGTTGGTCATTGATTCTAGATGGTGCCATCTTGTTTTTACCTAGTTTATTGCCACCATACTAACAAGCAGCATAGTTTGGAGAGGTCAAGTATTGATTTACTCCATTTATGGGACAGGGCCCCCAAAGAAGTTTGAAAAAAAAAATAAATCTGGCTAGCCCACCCACGTTACCACCTCACATTATCATTTTCAATACATGCAATACATAGACATTATTCCTGTACACCCATCCTGTGACACAAAGCCTAGGCAATGATCAAATGGTGCCTGACTACCAGGGGCATTGTGTTTGTTTCAATCCATTAGAGACTGCATAGTGTAATATTCATTGTCAGACAAACTTGTGATGTGAGAGGATGAACAACACACAGCCTGCATAGATAGAAATTAGTCTTTTCAACCCTAAAGTGTGTGTAGAGGGGTTTGTTTTTGTTATGTTATGGATGAAGTTGTAAACTTGCTCAATTTTTTCAATAAATTTCAAGTTTGGCCCCGACCGGTTTTTAATTTCGGTCCCCTGTGTATTTGAGTTTGACACCCCTGCACTACAGCTTTTGTTATACTAGGCTTAGCATTAAATGATGTTTACTATACTCATGAAAGTTGACAATTATTTTGTTTTTATATGTATAATTTTCCCAGAGGCATTTGTATGTATATATATATATATATATATATATATAAATATATGTATGTGCGCATTGTTTGTAAAATAATGTTTGTCATTTAATATTGTGGGAAGCAAAAATTCTGTATTTGGTATTTAACCTCCTCGGGTTGAACTTTTTATTTGCAAAAAGCGGTAATCCTGAGTCACACTTGGGGTTAATTTAACCTAATAACACACACTTACCTTGCTCCGTCTCTGTCTCCCAGCGTCCCGCTCATCCCCGCAGGTCCTGGGGACACTTCTTCCTCCTTCGATCTCCAGCCAGCAAATGCAGAGCCGAGATCAACGGGGTTTCCCATGACGTCGGTGCGGCCGGGACTTAGCAGCGGGAAATTCAAAATCACTTTGCATTGAAAATAGCCGTATTGAGTCCAATACAAAGAAACATTCATATAATATATATATATAATTTTATTTATATATGAATATATATATTTATATATAAAAAGAAATATAGTTTAACATGTTGTATGCTGCTGTTTAGTTATATTGCATGTTAAACTATATTTTTTTTTATTTAAAAAAAAAGTTGTGCTTTTTTTAAAGTTTATTACTAAATTTATTAATATTGGACATATTTCGGTGAGTTTTGCCTAAGAATTATAACCTACAATGTAAAATAAATTTCCATGCAAAAAAATTGTATCACTTTGCACTTTAACTTGCACGGAAATTTGGACAGGATCAGACCGCTAGGGTGGTTAATGTTTTAAGAAAAAAACCAACCAAACCTTAAAATACTGCACAGCTATGCATTTCTAGCAAATTTTACATTCAAAGTGAAACTAAAGTTACACTTTCAGGAAAATACTGTCAGGCAAGTCTTTATTGCAGATTCAGAAAATGTGCTTGCAAATCTACCTCCAACTTGGCTGATTGGTCCAGGTCATCTTTCAGGGTTAGGATGCCTGGCATTCCCTGATTCCTCTGCGCATGTTGGGAATAAATGAACTCTCATGCGCCTACACAGGAGTTACATCATTTAGACCTTGTCAATCAAGATGGCAAAAAATTGTCTACCAGAAGAGAAGAAAGAAGTAGATGCTGACACTCTGCAATGGAATGGAGACTGGTGAGTAATGCAGCTTTAGTTCCGCTTTAACCTGTTCCTAGCTGCAGGTTATTGTTCCAACAATATGCAGCAGTTGACATAATAATAATTAAATAAATAATTTGTCTGTCTACATTTTTTCGGATTTATAAGGTTTTTATTTGGCAATCATGTTTTTAATAAATTACTATAACCTGCCTGTTTTTTATATGACCTGACAAATGAACAAAAAGCTAAAACATGTGTTTATAATAAGATAAATATCTTTTTTTTTTTAAATAAAATAACCTCTTGCTAGTACAGAATTTCAACACGAGCACTTTTCCATCTGTAGACTGATGTGGCTTCTTCATGCCATGAGCTGACATCATGTATGAGATCACTAACGGAGTGTTCAGACTTACAGTAAGGCTGCGATGCAATTAGTGCTTCCTCGTGCCACTGAATCGCTTCCTCAGGGGAGGTACTATTAGTAGCATCTTCCAGAAGCAGCCCAATGGACAATGGATGGGGGGCAGCAGTGAGTGGTTTAGTTTTGTTCACTGCTGCCTGCTGTCAAATCTGCAAACGCTGGTTCTAGTGCGAGCAGCTAATCTGGCAAGGTACCAGCCACCAGGATGGCCACATTGACAACACTTTTTGGAAAATAAGCATTCATATTCTGTTTTATTACCTTTTTGAATTGACCTTTTTTCTACACATGAGTGAGAACCACACCAATTAATATGTAGTTCCTTATCATTGGTAGGAAAAGAATGAATTACCCCTTCTAGGCTGAATACATTAATATATATCTTCAAGATGGCTAGTTGCATAAAGTAATCAGTCTCCAACCAGTCCCAACTACAATACCAGGTACATACACTATCATTTAGCATTGTTTCCAGCTATATCCTAGGACTGAAGAACACCTAATTTATACCTAATATTATGAAGACAAGAGAAGATGATGTGTTTTGTAGTCCTTGCACACCTTCCATCCTAGGGTGACAATATATATGCAGTATAGTTACAGTATGGTGAGTTGTCACATTAGGATATGGCATGTGTGTCACAAATCTTAACAAATTGCAGCTACAACATCTATAGACTGATAAGCAGAACTTTATTAAGTTTGTTTTGGGGTTTAGATACACTTTATCATGAATGAAAAGGACAGCCTAGAAAATCTGCATATTTATTTTAAATTAAAATGCTCTTGAAATTTATTTCAAACATGTAATTATGTTCAAATAAGAATCCTGTTATTTAATTACCATTGCAGATGGCTGGGTAATAAAAAGGAATATAGTTCTCTATTTTCAGTAAGCATTAACTTTGCTAAGAGAATTCTCTACACTACTTTTTAAAATTAACTGCTTTGAGTCCATTCCTCAGGTATTGTCTGCCATTAAAAAGCACACTGATCCTAACACATAAATAAAGCCATAAATAAAACTGCATTCATGTTTGGTCTTAGACTGAGCCTCTGTCTGTGAAATCCAGGTTACACAAGCTGACACTGTTATACATGACATAAAATTGCAGCCCCTAGCGCTGAATAGGCGGCTGACTGTGACAAATAATGACCATTATGGCTTCTTCTAATTAGCCTTTATGTTGGTGCTAAAAAATTCTAACCTTTTATGCATAGTGCATGAATAGCAGATTATTTTAAAAATAATTTGTATGTTATTACAAAAACATATTTTGAAGATGCAGTTACCGTCATGCCTATTTTGTTTTTTTTCCGTTTAATTTAAATACCACTATATAGCTTTTTTTTTTCCTTTGCAATTATACATTTATTTTTGCACACTTCCCATCCTAGGGTGCCAATATATGTACAGTATATTTATATAACTTAGTTAAATATTTTAGGAACATATCAAAAGGTTTCATCTATGCATAATGACATTTTTGTAATTGTTATTATTACATTTTTGTAATTGTTATTATTGATTTTTGCATAAGTGTAAAGTCACCCTGTGGTATTTGTATTTCTAAAATTTGTTGACCAGTAACAGGAGGATCAGTCAGAAGATTGAATACCTATGTATCGTATCCCCATATTCTGAATGAAAACTGAAAATGGCAAAAAAAATATTCAGGTGCACAAAGCCAATACCATAAGAAATGGTTACAAATATTTGGTAATGAGGAACTTAAGTGGCCTGCACTTAACCCCAGGGGTGTAGTGGGGCGGGCACGCTGTCCTGTCACTTTTTTTGGGTCCCCATGTAAAGGCTCTCCCTGGAAGCTCGCCATGGATAGCCTTCACTATTAACGTGCCCCATCTTCTTTTTTACGACTACACCCCTGCTTATCTGTAACCACAACCCAGCCTACCCTGCCAACCCTATCCTATCACCATTAGAATGAATTAGAATGACAATAATCAACCAGGTCCTCTTGTCTAATATCATTTATGGTCCATGGTTTATCTGAATGCATACAGATTACTGCAGACAAGCTCTAAAACCCTGCAAAAAGTCTTACCAAAAGAGTGGAGCCTGCTATAGCTGCAAGGGTAGTCTCTGTAATATTTAAGTGCTTTTTCTAAAAAGTATGTTAGAACATTATAAAGAATTGAGTGAAGTTGGGGGTGGATGAATTGATAAAGCTACATCCTCAGGTACCATATTCAGGTGTGCTTTATTCAGCCACTGCCCATATGTAGTTAGATGCCCACCTAATAATTCAGCCTATTTGTAGTTATTTGTATTGTTTACTTCCATAATTCCCATGATTCTGAATGACTTATTAAGCCTTATAGTGGATACAATGCTGAATGAAACATTCAGAATGATGCTGGCTGGGAGCAGAAGCTACAACTATAAATTAAACATTTTTGGCATTCCTGGGCTTCTTCACTACTGTAATATTATGTACTATTATGTAGTGTTTAAAATTCAAGGTGAGTTCACTTCATAAGGGGATGAAGTGCGTTTTTGTGAAATATGAAGTGCCCAGCTCTGCATGAAAGCACGATAATGTCATGGCACCATTTTATTTTGTTGTTTTTTTGTTTTTTTTACTAGTTTGTTAACCATAAGTTTTTTAAAGCCACTTGTGTTGGGGCAAAGAGACTAAAAAATTGGAACTTCTACTGCCATGGATGGTCAGCTTTAAAAAGTAAAATATAATTGCATTTTTTCATTATAAATTATCATTTTCAAAATAATTCAGATTTACAGACGATCATCACATCTATCCAATTATAATCCCTTTATAATGGTGCTTAGTATAAGTATATTTGGTACATAAGGGTATTTATGACTTGTTATATTGAACCAGACCATTAAATAAACAACTTAGCAGTCAGCCAGAAAATCATTCAGGAAGCTAACAAAAAAGCAAATTCACTTTAGTTGTGCTAGATTCCCATCTGTTAGCTTAATCTCTGTAGCATGTGCTAGGATATTAGATTTTTTTTTCTTTTTTCAATTGAATTTAATCAGATTTGCTTGCATATCATGTCAAATAGAACAAGTAAGGATTTATTTCAAATCTAGAGTATTGTAGGCTAAAGAGAACACATTCTTACCAAGATAAACTACAGCATGACATTAGCGTTTTTCCTCCAAAAAATTTAAATGTTGCAATAGGAATATATTTAAAAGGAAACAATTTAAAGAATGCATTTAATTGATATTTATTTGTACCTTAGAATACATAAACCAAAAATCTGGTAATAAATAGGAATGAAATCGGTATCAATTCAGTACTTAGATATTACCATTCCAAGTTAGTTGAAGGAGCAGCAATTTCTCAGCAATCTCAATGTCCCCTCTGAATTTTCACATCCACTATAATGTAATTGAATTAGCGATTGCCTGCATTTACAAGGCAGCATAAGCATACATTTAAAACTGGCATTTCTGTTTAAAACTATGAGCGACAGTATCTATAAAATATCATTCATGTTTTAATATTTTGTGTGAAGAATCTGCAATAAATGAAGAAAAGAGGAAAAAGGATATACAGATTTATTGCCAGTCATATCACTAATTATTGACTGATAGAAATAATGCAGCAAGTGAACACTTGGCACTGGTACAAAGCTGGTTTTTATTATTCACTTCTTTATTTAGTGCTACAGGGCATAGCTAAAAGAACCTGGAATCCAGATGCTTGTAGCATAAGAAATTGTTGCAATGGTGGTGCCACTGTGGAAATTTAACTTTCAGTTTAAATCAGTTAATAATATTGCCAGTACATAAAATGCATTCTGCCAATGCACCAGAGAAAACAATTTGAGAGACGGTCTTTGTACTTTCAACATCTTTCTGTAATAAACTTCTATTCTGCACAGTTTTTTTATTTTGGCATACATTTAGATGATGGGTCATTACCTAATTATGAAGCCCAATCAATAACATTCTGCTAGTTCTTAATCCTCCACCTCTTCATCAGACTGTGATGAGAAAAACTATAAATTGTGTTTCCTAAAATCAAAATTTGTCACATCAAAGCATTTTTAAAATTTTGATTTTATCTCTTATGTGGAATATATTTTTTTATTAATGCACAATTTTTCATAAACCTATGATAATTCTGTTTTTAGATTTTTTTTGGCATTTATATTTTTAAATGACATCCCTTAACCACCTTAATATTAACCCTAATATTAGCTAGGTTTTAAGTCTTTGGTTGCTTTTTACCACATTTAAAAGGAGAAGAGGCTGGAAGAAGTGGGGATCAGTACTCAAATTAAGTAAAATCACTGTTAAAAGCATGCTCTTATAAAACAATGGAAAACAGGTATAAAGTAGACGATTAAAGCTACGTACACACTTCCAATTATTATCGTTGGAAAACGAACGACGAACGATCCTGCACGATATATATGAACGATCGTATAGCACCGATCCTGCACATAGAGATAACGACACGATCGTTCGTAGATATTGTACACACAATAGATACGATCGTTTGAGCGATAGAGGAAATATGTGCACGACAGGAAAGTGAACGAACGTTCGTTCATTACGCATGCTCAGATCATGGACGATCAGCGAACGACCGTACACACGAACGATGTTCAACGATCGTCGTCCAATCCGATCCGCCGGTCCGGTCGTTCGTTTCGACGACTTTCCTCGTTCGTCGGCGTCGTTGGTTACTTTTTTACGAACGATTTTTTGCCCAATCGATCGTTCGTCGTTCTATTGGAACGATAAAAATTGGAAGTGTGTACGCACCTTTAGTTGCCAGGTGCCTTGTAAAAGTAGACAGATTATTTTGATGAGAGTAGATTTCAAGATTTTAGTCATTCTGACCTTGGAACAGAACTTGAAATTTGAGCAACCCAAGCTCAACTTTGAGTTTGGATATCCCATGCACAGGAAAATCATCCAATAACAGGCGACTACAGGTACTGGTACTGGTACAGCTGTCTTAATCTTCTACACAGGGTTAGCATCAGTGCAACCAGCTAAAAAGGTGGTACAAAGCTAGAAGAGGCATAAATTTTCTTTCACTGTGTTAGTGACACAGGAACAGAACGTGGAGCCTATAAGGTCAGATAGGAGTTTTAAAAGGGGACATACAGTGCTTTTTTTCTTTTATTGTGGCTGTTAACCAAATAAAATCACAGCAATTATTTTCAGTTATACACAGGCATTTTTTCCATTGTTGCTAATAAACTTTTTTCATATTGTGACTGTTAACCAAAATAAACCACAGGATTTTTTTCCCAGTTACACACAAGGAAGTGTTGTCATTGTTACTAATACAAGTTACCTTTTTTTTCTAATTTTGGGCCTGATTTATTAAAGCTCTCCAAAGCTGGAAAGGATACACTTTCATCAGTGAAGCTGGGTGATCCAGCAAACCTTAAATGGATCTGGTCCAGGATTGAAAACATTTGCTAACAAATAGCAAATGACTTTTAGGAAATCCACTAGTAAGCACACCATCAGTGGTAGCAGACATAAAAATGTCCAGTTGTTTGTGTTTTTACATGATAGCCAAGAGGCAGATTGCTCCCAGCCGAGCTTCATGCCTTGTGGACTGGTTGGCTCATCCATCATCTCAGTGGCAAAACGGAACAGTGAAGGTGATATATTACCCATGGCTAGGATACCTCTGCTTCTTCAATACCACTTACTCTCTCTGGGGGCACGGGTTCTCAAACGCTTCTTTTGTTTGCAGCTTACGAAGAAGCTTCCTGGGTTCTCAGCTCTACCACTGAAATAGCTCCAACTTGGATTTTTTCTGTTCCACTCACCTGTAAGTTAACAGATGCACAGAAAGGCTGCTAACTGTGCTCTGGGCATCTAAGCTCTGGTCCTGATGAAGTTAACTGTTCAGATGCAGTACCTCATCTATATTTCTACAACAGTTTTTCTTTTATATATTGTTTGTGCTGCCAAATTAAACATTAATGAAAAAGTTAGCTAGTTGACCTTTAGAAAATTAATTTAAATTGTGACAAAAAAGTGTAATGTGGCATCACAGCCTGAATACATTTTCCGTGTTTGTATTTATATGTAAACAATTCCCATTGGCCTAAGGGGTTTGTAAACATGATTTGTTAAGCAACACTATTCCTTTGGGTATGTTTGTAGTTTCTGTTCACATATGGTTCTCTGATAGTCATATGGTAGTCTATGCAATATATCTGATGTTTCCATAATATGTGTTACTACAAAACCAGTTGTGAATATCTTTATCAGAATATCTTATCACTTTTGCTTTTATTCTCTTTAGCAGCATATCTTTCATTCAGTTCATGATTTTTTCTAATTATATGAGTTTTCAATCTTTTGATACAGTAATTTGAGCTAGCGCATTGAACAGGCAGAATGTAAACACAACTAATTCTGTTTAAAAAAGCTTTCTTGATATTTACAGAAAGTGCACTCAGAATTCATGAAGTACATTTTTGCACTACTTTTATCTGGATTTCTTACTTATTCTGGTTAAAAAACAAACTAACCAGGTCACTGCTGTTCATAACCATGGTAAGCAATGGGCTGTAAGTGTGGAGTATTTCCTTTGGCTGGTTGTAATCATAGGGCTGGAGTGGCCACAAATCAATGAGAATGCTTACATGCTACATGTAACCAGTGTAAATAATGTAAGTGGTTCTGAAAACTAACATAGATTATAATATTTTGTAGTCATCTGACACCAGGTAACTACAAGGTAAAATACTAAATCATTTGTAATATTATTGTTTTGTGCAAAATTTAAATCCTCCTCGGTACTGGAGGGAGCCTTTTTGAACTCTGCAGGCTGCCCTACATCTATATTCTTATAGTTTTTCTCTTCTTTTGTCTTGGCCTTTTCTTCTTGAAAAAATACACACACAGTAGAAAGGAAAAAGATAAGTGTGGAGATCGATTTTCTTCGCTAGCAGCAGTTTGTTTTACACTTGACTGTCTTCATTTAGAAACGGAATCCAAATTATTGTCAGAATATGTATTACAATTTACCAAATGAAGAATACATTTAGTCTGATGATAAATAAGCCTCCATTGGATTAAGAATAAAGGTTTATTAGATTATGGATGAGAATTTATCAGATCAGCATTGATGTACTATTTGTCCAGAATGTTCGACTGCACAAGGACATCTGTTATTTAAAGATTAAGGTCATATATGAAAAAACTACCCTTACTTACTACCTGACAATTACTGAGAGCTGAGAAAAGCTTTTCTTTCCTGTTAATACCACTAAGGTAAGAGTTGAAGAGGGTGTTGCGACCTTACCATAGCATATTATGGACCATGGTTACGTTTTTACCTATAAGTATCTATCTATTTATCACTACACAGCAAATGTTTGTGCTGAGCATTTGCCAGATAATGATGTTGTGTTGGATGCAGTTGTTTTAGATGCTGGATGGGGTTGTGTCAAACACAATGAGATTCCACCCGACACTCATAAAGTGAGGTTGTTTCAGATGCTGGATGAGGTTGCAACACTTATGTCTGGCAGTCCGTGAGGTTGCTTGGGTGTTCCATTAGCTTGTCAGACATGTGGTAAGGTTGTGTTACATACATAGCAAGTCTGCTTTAGATACAAATGAGGTTGCATTGAGAACCAGATGATGACTTAAAATAGACACTGCAAGTCATGCATGATATGCATTTTATTGTTCCTTAAGTAATACGGGTTCATACTTGGATTGACCATATCAGTTATAATTGCCCAATACCATGGGTTGTCTGACCTTTCTAACCTTGATTAGTCTGCTTTACAAGTAAGAAAAAAAATCCTAGACAGTTCGAAAGACTGGCGAGTAGACAGCATAGTAATTGTCAAGCACATATGGATTATAGTTTTAAAAGCTACTGTTTAAATTTTAATTTTTCATGGACTTTGTATGAGTTTCCTATAAGTACTTTGGATGTGTTTCCTATATGTGCTACAGTTTTCTCCCACAATCCAAACCTAGTAACGTAATTGGTATCCTCCAAAATTGTCCCTATTAACTATACCTACTAACTAAGTAACTAAGTAACTATATTGTGGTAGGGACAACAGATTCATCTTCTAGTGGCTTACTTGAGAAAAACTGTGGAAAGAAAATAAAAAAAGAAGTGATATAAAGAATGTATGCATCCCAATTGTCTTGGGAAATCTTTATAGACATACAGCTTCACAAAACCTTGCTATTTGAGAACAGTAAATCAGACATGTTACTTTGATTTATTTAATTGCTAGGAGGTAGAGTTTTGTAGCAGAAAAGACGTTGCACCTCTCCTGTTTTGAAAAATCATTTTTTCCCTCTACCTGAAATCCTTGTGTTTATACAGTCATCGATGAACCAGTGTGTACACTGCACTGTATGAACAAATAAAATCTCAGATGTTTTTATCTCTTCCTAGTCCTGTACCCTGCATGTTGTTAAATGTAACTGAAAAAAAAAAATAGACATTGATGGAACTCTTAAAGCATTAATTTATCATTAAATTTACTTTTACCATTTAGCAGTGTTTGTATGTTAATTTGTGTTTGTATCAACCTCATGTATACCCTTTATAGCAGAATTGAAAGGAGAAGAGAGCGGCCTGACAGATTATTCACTGTGCTGTTTCTCTTTTTACTGTCCAGTGACAGGCTGGGACATGTTCAGAATGGTCCAGGTTCCAATGGGCTATTCATTTTTTCTTGTTCTTTTTGCCATAGTTCTATATATATATATATATATATATATATATATATGTATATATATATGTATATAATGTGGCACCATATAGTTGGGGTTTTCTCAATATATTAGGTTATACCACCATAGCATTGAATACAATTTCACAGTTTATTTATTCCACACATAGCAAAATTCAAACATATACATAAATATACACATATAAAACAGGTTTTAAAAAAAGCATTTTATAGGCAGGTAAATATACAGTTTCATATCTTATCATTATATAGGTTGTTGTTAAATAAGGTATTGTAGTTTCATATGGCAACACGTGTCACAGAGTCTTCTCTGCTTCCTCAGACCCATCATTCAATCCCCAAATTGCTATATTAGAAAATATCATACTTCAAGTCTAAATAGTTATCCTATAATAAAGTACACAATAGATTAGCTATGAGCCATATATAAGGGTTTTTTTAACACTAACAAACATGCAGCACCTACTATATATCACTATTTAAGAAATAGATACCGCCTTTGAAAGCTGCAAAAGTACTTCCATAAGAATATGGTGGAATATCCATAACATGGTAACCATACCGCTTCCTAAGATGGCATAAAACGGAGTTACAGTAGGGCTTCAATTCTTATTAAAATAAGCCCTATTGTTCTCTAAAAGAGAAAAAAGTATTTTACTGTAAGCCAAATGTATGAGAGAAAAACTCATCTAATGTTCAAATGAATATGATTACTCACCCTGATTGTTTGGTGCCAAACTTGGCATAGGAGACCCACAAATCCTCAAGAGAATGGATACCTCAGCAGGAAACAAATCATGCAATGGTCAGAGGCACTGAGGCACTCACCACTAAATGCTATCTTATATAGTGCCCAAATAATCACTTAAGCTACGTACACACTTCCAATTATTATCGTTGGAAAACGAACGACGAACGATCCTGCACGATATCTACGAACGATGGTATAGCACCGATCCTGCACATAGAGATAACGACGCGATCGTTCGTAGATATTGTACACACAATAGATACGATCGTTTGAGCGATAGAGGAACTATGTGCACGACAGGAAAGTGAACGAACGTTCGTTCATTACGCATGCTCAGACCATGGACGATCAACGAACGATCGTACACACGAACGATGCTCAACGATCGTCGTCCAATCCGATCCGCCGGTCCGGTCGTTCATTTCCAACGACTTTCCTCGTTCGTCGGCGTCGTTGGTTACTTTTTTTGCCCAATCGATCGTTCGTCGTTCGTTTTGAACGATAAAAATTGGAAGTGTGTACGCACCGTAATAGACTATTTAGTTGGATATTCTTTGATCATTGATCAGCTCATGGTTAAGTGAAGTATTACTATTGTTACTATTATCATTAGTTGCATTATCTTTTGTTTTATTACTATAGAAATGCAAAATGCAAATTATTTGTTTGCTTTTTCTCACTCATAATGGGTTAATTTCATTTGAATCTAGGACCACACAAGAAATGATAGTTTGTCAAAGTCAAACTATTTGATGTCATTAAATATAACAGTTAACAACAGTTAACAGAAAATAGACAGTTAAGGTCATACTTACCTAAAGAGCATCTGTGAAAAAAACAAATAAAATAAAACAATTGGATGAGAATTGGTATTCCCGGAGCGGAGTGACTGTTGTAATGGTGGAAACAATACTGAAGTGTACGGCTTGGCAACGGTTGCCTCATACAACTTAAGACTACACTGATGTCACGCTACGCCTCTAGTACAATTTGTGAATTTAGTGCAATATAACAGGGAAAATTCTCATTCATAATATAAGATTTTATTAGAATATTATTTTTGCTTTATTATTAAAAAACATATTGCAAATAATGTTCAAATTATGTGGACCACCAAAATTTTCTCACGGACCACTGGTTGGCAACCACAGGTTTAGTGAATGTATTTTTTTCTAACTCTGGTGCCTGTAACTCTGACGATTGGGCCATAAAATGCCTCCCTCTATTGCTATTTTTTTGCCTTTTTTATTACATACATTGTGTCTTGGACACATTGGGAACTTCCCTTGCATTTTTTGTTATATATGACTGCTCGGCATGCACTCCAGGGACCAGAACAGAAACCAGAATTTTTACTACATTGACTATAACAGATTCCAAATATCTCCTAAACCAACCAAAACATTGGCAAGATGCCTGCAAACCAAACAGAGGCAAAATCAACCAACAGTATTCTCTTTTCCATTTGCAATTTTATATAGTAGAATAAATTTAAAAAAATATTATATTACAACACAGTAAAAAAAAGTGAAAATTAGACAGCTCACAAGAAACCACATGTTACACTTACAATTCACTGACACAACTTGTTTCATCTGGAAATACTATACTGGACATGCAAGTCATCAGTTGCTCAGCTGCCATATCTCCTTTAGAGAAAAATGAATCTGCACTTGTAAAGATGAGCAGAAGAAGCAGACTTCATAATCAATTAGAATCAACAATGATTTGGAGTTGAATGTAATATACGGTGATCTAAGAGCTAGCATTCCCCAATAAATAAATACTCACAAGGGCTGTTGATATGCCAGGGTCAGGACTCAGGAGGTTCATAAAAAGCAGACTTTAAGAATTAATAAACCCTTTCAGCTCTTTCCTGTTTTAAAGAATATTTCATTTTTAATATTACATTTTCTTAGTACTATGTCAGTGTAACCTGTCTATTTTACCAAATGAAAGCAAAATGAGTGGGCTAGGAACTGAATACGCAATCCAAGCTGCAATGATGCAATGTGGGAATTGTATGGGCAAATTAATCTGCAATAGATATTTTTTATTAGATTTTTCTCATTACTGTTCACATGCAGTATGTTACCATAAAGTAATATCCATTTGACACTGAATAAGGTTGATTGCCTTGCTTACTACTATCACTTCTATTCACAGTTATACAGGTCAGCCCACTAGAAACAGGAGATGTGCTGTAAGATGTTCATAGCAGAGCCATATGACGTAGTTCAAGTTCACTGTGGAGTACAGGGATGCTCTTATGACTGTACATTCAGCTAATCTACCATTTTGTCTTTTGAAAACTGTAAGATTTGATTCAGAGTCCTAACTTGGGGTACAGATCCAAGCTAGCCCTCTACTTTAACATGGACACAACATCTAAAGAAGCTGTTCCAATACCCTCAGTACTGTACTTAAAACAGTACAAAAAGAAGAAATCATACACAAATAATGTCCTACTTCTATACAGATTAGGCTATTACAGTTACTATTACTATTACAGTAAACAAAAAATGTAAAGGATACACATATATACAGAAGTAATTGGGCCTGATTTATTAAAGATTTATTGGAGCAGATATACTTTCATCAATGAAGCTGGGTCAACCAGCAAACGTGGAATGAATCTGGTTCAGGATTCAAAACATTTGCCAACAAATTACACATTTGAAGAAATCTATTCCAGGTTTGCTGATGAAAGAAATCACCCAGGTTCATTGATGAAAGTGTATCTTCTCTAGCCTTGGATTGCTTTAATAAGTCAGGCCTATTGGATTATAACAGTATTTTTGCAACAGCAAAATGTACAAACTTACAACATTTGTGAGAAAAAAAAACTGTTTACCTGATTTCACAATAATTCACTGCCCACTATCACTACTTTAGAATTAATGCCAAACAAATTAATAAAAAGAGGGGTTTTGAAAATAAAATCACTATAAAAAATATATTTTCTTGTTTATTGCTGATTCGGGTTCTTACAGGGTAAAAGCCTGGCATAAAAGCTTTGTGCATTCACAAATTTTTAAAAATGTCCTAAATCAAGGATCCTGAGGTTTACATTGTGGCGACTGCCCTTCCACTTTTTGGTCTTCAAAAAGTCATGTCTCCTGTCTTCAAGCTGTGGTCCCCACTGGTCCTGCATTGTACATGAATACATAGGAGTGCCTACCATCATTCAGACACTGAAAAGAAGGGACAATCTAGTTACCACTTGACCCTAGATAAAGGTGATCTCATCCCTTGGACCAAGAAAACTTCAAATCCCTTAAAGTAGTGAGTGGGGGTTATCAGTTTGTGAAAATACCTAGAGTACAGCTTTACCAACTACTAAAATAATGATGTAATTGAGATTGATTTACTAAAGCAGTGAAAACTGATTGTCAATGCAAAATTATAAGCACAACTTCTACATCTACAGAAGATAAGCAGACTTTACTTGTTTTCAAATATTTTTTATTGGATTTTAAACAACTATTATAAAACAAAAACGTCAATACAAAAAGGTACAATAGAGGTAGGAATGAATTGGTTGACAAAACATGGGATGATTGGCCATCATAGTCTGGGTAGTTCAGAACAATAGACAAGATTAGTCCTGTAGGCCTGGAACAATATAGGGCGGCACATAACCAAAAACAGAATAAAAAGGTGCACTGGTGCAACGAACATGAAAGTTTAAAATGTTTAAAAGACAATTGGTTTGATATTAGTATATCAAGTTATATTAAGATTAATACTAACGATAACAATAATACCACTGGCCATGGTGTGCTGGGAGGTAGTCTTTACTTCTTTTGTAAATCAACCCTATTGCATGTGGCTCTTTTCTTTTCAAATGAAGAAACCTGATAGGAGCATGATATAATAATCTTTCTATCGAGTATACTCATCTAAACATCTACTTGTAACTTTTTCAACATTTTCTTTGCTGAAGTCAACTTAAAGAAAAACAAAAAAACTTTTAGTCCAGAAGCAAGAGATGAAGCTTCTCTTAGAAAATATCCTGCATACCCATGCAATGAACACCGAACTAGTCATTACATACAATGCTGTAAGATTACTACAATTTTTATCCCAGCTGGAGAATAATCCTTTCTTAATTCTTTCATTGCAGGCTCACATAAATTGTACAACAGCACCTTTCTTCTCTCAACCGACCATAAGAACAGGTTTTATGTCAGGAGGCATTCAAGCTTTCAGCAACACATTCAGCAGTTTATAATGAATACACTGCTGTACAATCTCCCTGTATGCCTGGGGAGTCTATTTGTTTTGGCCTGTGGGTAAAAGAATGTTCCCAAACCTCTGACACTAGGTTAAATACAGAAGCTGAGAAAGAAACTTTTTTCTTGCTTATATTAGCAATAGAATATGAAATGGATGCTAACTACTGTCTAAAAGATAAGGAGTGCAGCATGTTGTGATGTGCAAACAAAATAAGAAAATAAGTAGTCAAATATGTTAATTGCATGTTTTATATACAATGTAAAGTTTTTTATACCACTAAGACATATATGGTATTAAAACAATAGGGGACAAGATGAAAAGTGGGAAAATATTACTAAATAAATCAGAGAAAATAGAAATAGAAGGAGATTTACTGGCAAACATTTGTGAGCTGCTAATTACTGATTTGACAATATTATAGATTTTTGTTTAAAACCATATATGATAGTTATTTAAATGTTGTATAGAAATAAAGTTCATAGATCATGAATAAGAATTTGTAGAAGATGGGAGAATATTCTTGGATTCAATTTGATCCAAAAAGGGATTTATTTAAAGCACGCAAGTTCAAACACCAAAAAACCATCTGAAAAACACTGGATAAATGTTTGATAAACACAGAGAAAATTCTGACGTTCCTACTGAGGAAGCTGAACAAAAAGTTACGGCTCGTATAAATCAACTCTTAGTCGAATTAACTGTAACATCTTATGAATATGTGCGTTTATTTGAATTTCAAACAATTTGCATTGAAGTCTAATGTTACCAAAATTGCTTGGCAGTGGCGGTACATGTTCAAATTGTAATTTAAAAGTGTTATCTTAATTTGAAGGTAATATTATGTTTTGAAACTTAAATTGCAGCAGCTAGTATAATGTATATGCATGTCCTCAGACTATGGCTGTACACTATTACAAACAGCACATGATAATGAAAAGATGTATCCTATCAGGGATCTCAAACTTTCTATGTGATGGTGTGAAATAAAGGTTTTAACAACATGATTACAGAACCAAGCTATATTTCTTTTTCCCCTTTTTTCATAGTTACATATGTATATAAAATATGCAGCCTCAAGATATGGATTTTGTACACATATCACAACCTGAATATTCTTCAAGCTAATAAATTTCCATTAGAAATAGGTGGCAATTGTAACACTGCAGGATAAACATGATAAATGAGTCAATAATAAACAATATTGTGCACCTGGAAAACCAGATTGGTTTCCTTTTTTGTAGCTACAAATTAGCTGAATGTTTGAAAGCTTCTAAGTAAAATGTCCATGCTGTATTAAAATGGCTTTGAACCCTTCCTTTCTGAGAATACAATCTGGTCTAAAATACAACTATACCATAACAAGGTGAGAGTAGAATGCCAGCTATTTATTCATTGCAAACCAGAGCTGTGTTACGAATGTATGCAAACCGACCAGACAATTCATTACAAGTTATTTCTTTAACTTGGTTCATGTTCCCACAGGTACCATCCATATTATTATATTCAGAGGCTTTGCAGTTAGAATTGGATGAGAAAAACAACTTCTATGGAAATCAAGTAACTTATTGGCAATATCAATGTGTAATTAATCTAATTAAAATGTATTATCACATCAGCTAATTTCATGGTAATGTTTACTTAGAATTACCTAGACTTACTATGAGGTTTATCTATGTATCAGATTGTATAGCGTAAGAAATATAGCACCATTATATGCTTAGTTCCTAAATCAATTGCTATGTATCAGTTGTTTAAACAGATTATATATATTATATATATATATATATATATATATATATATATATATATATATATTATATTATTATAACAGATTACTTTTCACTGAGGATAACCCTGGAATGAGAAAAGCAGCAATAGTCAACAATAACTTCTAAGTCAAAAAAAAAGAAAGATTGCATTGTGGTCTTGAGTGAATTCACTTAATAGTTTTATGTGTCAGGAATCATTGTACATATCATTTAGAATCAGAGTGCTTGGCTCCTTTGTGCTTTCTATTTTCTGTGAGACCTTGGCAGTAAGAAAACTGCTTGTGAAGGATTGTCGGTTTCTAGCCAGTGCAGGCAAGCTTTCTCTGTCAGGAACGGTAATACATGCAGACAAGTGCACATTAATTTTAGATTATTCATTCTGACAAGGATGTTGATGTGGTGCTTTTCTGTATTTGTTGGTTTAGGCAGACACAGAAGGGAGCTTTAAGGCATGAATAAAGTCAGAACTTTTTATGCCTACTGCCTGTTTTAGAGGAGGGGAGTTTTCATGATAAATGGTCTTTTCTTGAAATACACCCACAGTCCTGTCATCAGCAGGAAGAAAGGCATGCATTCACATCTGCACCATCAAAGATATAGACATGGTGGTTGTGGTGATGAATATCACATTGATCTAGCAAAAACTACAATACAAGTCGCCACCTCCACAATAAAGGTATTGTTGTGAGGAATACTGGATGAAGACAGCAACAAAACATATCAATCTAATGCAAAGATGAAATCTTCACACTTCATATCTCAAAACAAAAAAACAGAGAAAGGCTCAATAGAGATGTGTCCTAATATTGTAATGTGACAAGTATTATGCTAAGGATCCTAAATAAATCCTGGTATCAGGTCATTCAAAATTCTACATTGGTCTTGGTAATTTGTAAACGGAAGTGTTCAGTGATCCTCTTATTTCTGCATAGAAATGATCAATATTAAATGTTTTCACATATAATACGTAGGCCAATATTGTTTTAAATGCTACAGTAGATACTGTACACTTTTTCAAGAACTACGCTATAGTCGTCATTATTTAAAGTGAACTTTGCTCTTTCTTCTGCTAGTTCATGTAACTACGCCCTTGTATATAGATTGTGATGAGATCTTTATTGCACCCCCATAATAGCTCTCTAGCAATCCCTAGATAGAAGCCGTGAGACTCTAGGTATAAAATCACTTTACTTTAAGATGTTGATTATCCAGGATTGCACGGTGGGTCTGTTTAGTAAATCTGCCAGCACACAAGAACATTTTCCCCTATTTCAAAGTAAAAAAAATACTTTATTTGATATTGGCTGGGAGTTTACTATTAAAGAATAGCCAAGGAAACTGTTAATAAAAAATAAAACATAGAATAATTACAGGCAACTGGGAAATGAAAATTGATTTCTATTTGGACTGTTGTAGGTAGTCAATTATTAAAAAGTTTTGCAGGTATTGTCTAGTGGTTGCTGTAAATTTGTGACAAAGGAGAGAGTGAAATTATAAGCCTACATACATAGGTGCTGTTGGTTGGGTAGATAAAAAGTGAAGCGAGAAAATGAAGAGGCCACCTCTAACCTTCTTCTAAAATGTTAATTACTTGGCTATCATGCCGAATCAGTTCAGTAGTAATCATTTAAATGGCAATGTGCTACTGGAACCAATAAACCTGTAGTTTATGTAATGTTTCCTTTGGCATGCATACATGTTTTAGATCTATAATGCTATAATGGTGTATAAGAAAAAAAGCCCATGCATTTTAGTTGAGCCGCAGAGGACCCTGTGTCTTCTTTTTGGTAATGTAGGACTGAGGTGAAGCGTATACACCTTTAATTGTAAACTTTATTACTATTAATAATCATTATAAGTCACCAATACATTTGTATACAATTTGTCTGAAAATTGTATATTGGCATTGATTAATAAAAACAGCATATTTGTTATAGGCACAAATCTCCCAATGTCTAATAATAAAAACAGGCCAACTGTTAAAACGCCCCAAGCCCTATTGCAGATTTTATTATATTTTATTTACAGATATATGAGACAAACCCCATGAATCATCTCAGACAAAAACTCTACATATCATTAAAAAATTTCTAATGATTCACTATTGTTTAGCATTGTATGAAGACAAATGGGTGTTGACAGCTTATTTTCAGGTTATGCTTATTCTCATTTCTAATGATTACTGTTTTTAATTTTAGCTGTGACAGCTACATTTTGTGTTCTAGGTTTATACTTGAATCAAAGCATTTCCTGTATTTTCCGGTAAAAAAAGCATAATATTAAAATTAAAAATATTAATACATTGGGTTATATTTGAACTGGTTTATATAGGAGTATATACAATACATGGAAGGCCAAATAAAAGGAAGATTTAGATGTAATTGCTGGGGGGACATTTGGTGTATTTATCTAGAATCCCTTTGCACATTCATTATAAGCCAGCTGTTTCTAAGCAGTCTCCATGTGGTTCTCTCTCATACACTTATACATAATTCTCATAAGATTACACTATTTAATGGGCCTGGTTTATTAAAGCTCTCCAAGGCTGGAGGGGATAGACTTTTATCAGTGAAGCTGGGTGATCCTGCAAACATGGAATAGATTTCTTCAAAGTAATTTTCTAAAAATAATTTTGAATCCTGGACCAGATCCATTCAAGGTTTGCTGGTTCACTCAGCTTCACTGATAAAAGTGTATCTTCTCCAGCCTTGGAGAGCTTTAATAAATCAGGCCCAATGACTGAATCCTCATTATACTGTCCACCAAGTAAATATATTTTACTTAAGCCAAGAACAAGACCAGACAACATAGATGAGGAGCACAAAATATTTTAGATGTTAGGGAGCATGTTGCCCAATAGCCTCAAGCTGGTGAGTGAATTGATTTTGCAAATCATCCAGGTTGTAGAGGTAAACTTTTCTTCTTTGGTAACTATAATGTAATTGTATACAAAATATATACATAGAACTATAGTAGGGCTACATAGATTTATAGTATAACATGAAGCTTTTACTAACTGTAAAATAAAAAGCCTTTCCTCTTTTTTTGCATGAGTTGGAAAAAATACATTTTGTTTCATGTACCTAAAATGTGTATTTTAGTGTATTCAGTGTATTTTACATGCATGAAACATGCTAATTTTGTTGTACTGTTTTATGAAAATAAAATAAAAATTACTACACTCTAGGAATATACATTATGCAAAACACGTATGTTTTAAAGCGTTTGCCATAATATATCTTTTACATTTTTACAACATGGTGGTCATGTCCTATAGCATTATTGTTTTCAACATGACAACAATGATCAGTAGAGTCAGTTTCTATACCAAATACAAATAAATTAGAAAAACAGAATAATATTATGGTATATGTGTATGTATGGTATATGATCAGATGTCCTTTTTTATTATGCATTAGGTGAGGTGTGATTATGAGTAAAATATGCAGTAGTAAACAGGTAGCCTATATATAAAGAAAAGTTGATATCTGGACAATAACTGATGTTTGTACACAATTTCAATTAGATAATTTGCTTGAAATTATTTGCACATGCAATAAAGCATCAGGAATATGTGATATGTGCTCATCAAATATTGAAGACATGGATTTGAAGTAAACCATTTCCTAGTTCGGGCATGTTTATTAGACAATGCATATGATACTTTTATAATACATTGAAATATAAGACTAAAGAAGGATTTAACTCAGATAGCCAACAGCGACTGTTCATGTCACAGCAGCTAATCACTGCTCCCAGCCCTTCCAAATGAAGCAGGCTCTATACCCAAAGGCATATGTGCGCAGCTCTGAATCCCACCACCATACTCTATAAACGCACTATATACTGTTCTCATTTTATCTATTGCTGTGAGCTATAAATATTAAGCCCGAATAATGTTGTTGCATGTTGGATTGGCAAAGAGTAGAAGCTGAAGGTATTAGTTCAATGTTTGATAAATAACATCCAACCAGTTGAGACCAATACATACAGAATAGGATTTCTACATGTTACTGTAGTAAGTATGGCTTCCCAACATCTGTAAGTGATTGAGGAACCCAAAGCGGCTGTACTGTTGTGCTACATAACTACCCAGATGACAGCCACCAATTTAGCCAGCTAAAAGTTCTAAGAGGGCACAAATGCCTTTTTGTCTACTCAGCTTGTCTTCAGTAATTTACGTACATGATAACAGACCTATGCTTCAAGAACAAGGATGATGACACACACAAATGTATATCATCTTACCAGATGTCAAGTGTCCCTAAAATGGCTATAATAAAATCAAATCAGACTGATTGCTAGGGGTTACTGCTCTCAAGACATTAATATAATTTCTTTAAAGAAAAGCTTTTTGAGTAAGCTTGTAAGTTACACATCAGCCATTTTTTATAGTATTCAAATACAATTATTGATTGATCGATAACCCAATTTTCAAGTCATTAGGTTCAATTGCCTGTGCTATGACTGAACTAGTTAGGGTCTGTCAGCTTTTCTGGTGATTCGGAAAAGAGAGCATTTCTCTCCATTACTAGCATTTGAAAGCAATAGAGTAGCGGCCAGGAGGCCAAATTGCCTAATATATCTGCTTTGCTGGCCAATTTTATATCATCTCAGTCACTTAGAGACTAAGCAGTGGTGTGTCACAAAGTGCAGGCCCACATTAAGAAGTAGCTGCTTCAAAGAGTAATTTGTTACATGAAAAAACTGGCTTGTCAAGATGGTGAAATAGTTGTGAAATGCTCGGAGCCAAGCTACATTACTTTTTACAAACCAAGAGAAGGGTTTGGGCAGAGCTCATTGTTTAATGTTAACACAGATATAAAGACATAGACAGACAGACAGATAGATAGATGGATAGATAGATAGATAGATAGATAGATAGATAGATAGATAGATAGATAGATAGATAGATAGATTTTTACAAAAAATGTTGTTTATAGGCTCCTTTTACTTGGAGAGCAACTTTTTAGACCATTGTTTCTCAAGTTGCTCCTGAGGGTGCTAGGGGTACATTGAGCAATGAGTAGTTTGTGCCTCTCTGGTTAGTTTACCAGATTCCAATGATTGTTTTGGCTATCTGTAAGAGTGACATTCTTAACAATGAGCAGAAATGTAGAAGGCATTCTTCCTACTGACTAGCATGCTAATGTACTGTGATCAATGGATACAGTAATTATAGCAGGGGTTCCCTGAAGACATGAACAAGGGGTCCCCCATGTTAAAGAGGTTGAGAAACACTGCTTTAGTTTATTATTAATAGTATAACTCACTCACTCAATTTGCAGTTGGGGGACAATAAAAATCAGAAAACTCCAGGATTAATAGGATGTCTGTAAACCGACTTTTTACATATAAAATACACCAGGCAATTATTTGGTGAATGCTAAAAGTTTAGACGAGCATAACGTAATGTTCCACATCATGAACGCCTTTTCAGTAAGTATTCAGATAAAAAAGTCACTGCATTGAATAGTCTGAGAGAGAGAGGAATAGAGGGGGGTTAGCTTAATTACGAAATAACCTGAGACAAATTTAACTGTAACCCGATGCAGCTGCAATTGTACAAGAAAAGCTAATTACTTCAGAATGATACATGTTAAGTTTCTGAAGCACTGTTCCAGCAGAATTGATTATACAAAAGACTAGTTACAGCTGATAAGAGAAAATGTCCAAGAATAAATTGCTGTGACTAAATTAAATTGGGTGTATGTTTTGACCAGTTGAAGAACCGTTGACAAACTTATCTTTAAGTGCACAGTAACAAATTACATGCTACTGTTTATTACTTTTTGTTGATACTTAGATTTAAATGTGACTGCAAAAATAGTATAAGCTAATTCATCAATATAAGGAACAACTATTGCTATATATACTGTATATGCTGTGTTTACTAATGAATGAGGGAATGTTAATGGAATTAAAAAATACTCAATGTTTTTTTTTTTATCTGAATGGAATACCTCTCCACAAAACGACAAGTTTTGCACACTGGGATATTATCCCGTAACTGGGGACTTCCTTATGAGAGGTGAATGATTGCTGCCATGAGCATGTTTAAAAGGGTTTGTGGGCATTTTTACTGTATTTTGGAACTGATAAAGGTGGCTGGAAAATTGCCAGATGAGGTGAAAAAAAGGTGAAAGTGAAGTTAAAAAAGTAAAAACAATAAAATTGAGAATCAAAATTGTTAACAAACCCTTTTCCTTATGCATATATGTAAACTATGGGCACCATTTTTGCACATGTATTTGCACATAAATTGGATAATACATTTTGAGAATGCTGAGTGAGAAGAATTCTAAGGCCCTTATTTATGGCTAACAGGGTATAACCAATATTAATTGGGTTTAATCTGAAATAGACACAACTAATGTTTTCGACAGATGGGAGTTTAAACCTTCTTACAAGTATGGATATTTATAAGTTGTAATAAAACTAGAATCTGCAGTTGTTCTTATTAATTTAGCCACTGCATTAGTGTTTCTTATTGCTCAGAGAAAAAAAAATATACATATTCAGGGTCCACTAATAAACCCTTGCTTATTGATTATCTCTGATTTATACACATTGGTAGTTAGGAATGAATCCAACTAATCTATTTTGTCCATTAGGTAATAAAGCAAGACATCAGGAGTTAAAGACATTATCAGGGGTGCTAGATCTTGTTGCTTGCTAATGTATGCAATCTTCAGTCTCATTTTACAGTTCGGGTAAATGATGGGTTCACAAGGTAAAAGGATAATTTCTTCCCAGACTGCCCTGCTGCCCACGTATCTAATGTCTGAACATTGACAAATGCATAATTTTTGACCCCAGTAAGCACAGACAAACAGCTAGTGCTCGCTGCATGATTGATCTGTAACCCACATCGACTTTTTAAATGTACTGTAAAATAAAATGTACTTTAACTGCACAGTATGCTGGGAATCTAAGTTAAAATAGATGTTGCAATCCAGCAGTTGTTGGCTTCTTGCAAGGATATTCTTGATGAAAACTGCCTCAGGACATAACTGTATATAATATGTGAATTTGAGCATTTTACACTGTAATTGTTATTATTTGTTTTTTTTGTTTTAAAATTATATTATGGTAATCCTAAATAGTTTGTGATCATTTGATTATTTATCTTGTTTATCATTGGTGTCCTCTTACCAGGTATGCATGAAATTATTTATAGCAATAAAGGGTTATAATAAGCCAGCCCTTGCAAACCCCTCTTTATTATAGGATTATTTTTATAGTATTATTATTAGTATATTATTACACAGTATTAGTATAGGATTATTTAACAACATTATCCTATATCAGAATACTATTTATACATACCATTGTTAAAGAAATTCAAACAAAATTAAAATCTTATGTATTATGCTATGTATATCATATCATTTTATCATACCATATCTACCTCCAGATTGATTTCCTGCTCTGCGCTCAAAATAATCACTAACAATCATTTTAAACGACAACTATTGAGCGAATGTACAAGGTTTTAGCATCTCAGTTTGTTTACCCATTACTATTTTAAAGTGAGCCTCCAGGCGTGTATTGAGAACTCCATTTCATGTATTCACTAATAAAATAAAATATATTTTAAACACAATTCCAGTTTGCACCAGTGTCAATATGTTTAAGTGTTTAATGTTTGATGCAATTGTTTGCAAAACAGTAATGGGAATAGGTAAGGAAGGGCTTTCTGAGCTAAGCAGGGCTATTTTCCATTGCACAGTGCTTATCAGTCTAAAAATGAACATGTCTGGAACAGTTGATCAGCTTAGTTGTCTGATGTTTGTTGAAATACAATACAGGATACCAGTATCAGAAAAATTCTACCCAACAGGTACTCACATGACATTGTAGTAATTATTTTTTCATTGTAAGTCATTGGTCCATCATTACATGGCCACATCTACAGATTGCACAATTTCCAAGACATGATTAGTACATGTTATTGACTCATAGTGCCTGAACTTGGGTGATCCAGCAAACCTGAAATGGATCTGGTCCAGAATTGGAAACATTTACTCACAAATAGCAAAATACTTTTTAAAAAGTTTCCTGGATCACTCAACTTCACCGATGAAAATGTATCCTCTCCAGCCTTGGAGAGCTTTTCTAAATCAGGCCCATAGATTCTTAAATAAAATGAAAAAATGATCCAACAACAGGGGAACACACAAAAACCAAATTCCAACTTCAGAGTATGAACACGTGTTTTATGGAGGGTAAAAGTGAAACGGTAGAGTAAAAAACTGGCTTAGCATTTATTTTCTTTCATTTTTAAGTCAGAGATGAGATGTGATCAAGGTAGCAAAACTTCACAAGCTATTTAAAAAAAAATCAAACATCATGAGTAAAATCCAACTATAAAGGGAGGGTTTGATGTAGTTTGAAGAACATGATAAGACATAAAAGGCAACAATTTAAAGCGTTTGGATTATTTTTGCCTAAATTTAATTTTAAGTATTCAATTTTGTGCACTATTCTTTGAAAAAGGATGCTTGAAACAAGTTGCTGCAGACCATGAGGTGGAGTTTCAAGACTATAAGTATGAACAAGATTCTAGACACAATTGCTGTCTAAAGTCAGACTGGTTTAGTTGGAGCCCTGTCCCTCTAAGCTTGCATCATCTTCCAATGTGCCCATTACCATTGGATTTATTTTTTTAGCACTGATATTTAGATCCACACTGTCCTCACGCCAGACCTAGAGTGTAATACGCAGACTCTATTTCTTAAGTTGAGGATATTCCACCGGGCTTCTTCTGGACGAGTCTTTTAAGACTTTAGCTCCTCTTCAGGAACACTTTCCTTGCAGAGTTGAAGCTCAGTTTGTTTGTCAATTATGTGGTGTGAGTGTACACAGAGGTTAGTTTTCCAACTAGCTAGTGGCCATCGCCTAAAGCAAATGACTCTGTAACCAATTTCACACAAGTGCACAGGGAAATGAGATTCAATGTCATATGCTTTTGTGCAATGTTCACTGATGATGTAGCTCTTAATCTCATGCATGTGCACAGGGAGATTGGGCCCCACTGCCACAAGAGCCACAAGAGACTAGAAAGATGGCAACATTTGAAGAGTAGCAACAGATTGGAATGATGGTAACAGAACAACAGCTTGGGACTAGGGGTACAAGTATGCTCAATGAAGACTATTAGAAGGTACCGTAAGTAAATTAAAAAGTGCACCAGGGAGATTCACTTTATTTCACCAATATTGTTTAAATTACAATATAAGCATGGCCTTACAGATATTTGTTGTTGAAATAGCTAAAAAAGTAGATGAAAAATACCAGTTTTTATAAGGTTACAAGTAATATTTTTTTAGAAAAATGTGTTATTTTACATAATTGTGTTCTAGATGACAGACTTGTTTTATTCTGTAATACACAATGTTCCCAATGTACTACAAATATTTATATATCAGAAAAAAATGTAAAATTTTAAAAATATACATTGCATGTTTCATGTCTCACATTGAACTGTATGTTTTATTTATTGCACTTTTTTTCTGCTCAAATTATTTCCATGGTGAAAGGAATTATAATGCATTGTTCGAATTGAAGCTTCCTAATAACAAAAAAAAAAAAAATAGGAAAGGGCTTTGCCAAGAGGTTTGTACAGCAGCATATCAATTTAAGAAAAGATTTGCTGGACAGAGCAAGTCTAGTTCCTTTGAACACATAAAATTCTTTAAACTAATCAGACAGACTACTGCATTGCCATAGGGCTCTAATAATCCAGGGATACTAGTATGGCTTCCAGCATCTGGAAGAATAATGACTATGATATTTCTGTTCCATGAATACATTCAGTCCAGTTATTCATTTTTACATCATGTATTGTAAATAATTTGCAAAGAGTCCATAAAACACTGAAGACAGACAGAAGGATAATAAGAAATAACAATCGGAGAGACATTTTCATTGTGTTGCCAGCTTAGTTCAGTCATTGTGGACCTAAAAAAGTTCTTTGGCCTAAAGAATAAAAAAAATGTATTTTTATTCTTTATCTGCAAAATACAAAGGGTTAAATAGGTCCAGGCAGTTGCCAGTCATTTGTTAAACAGACAAAAGAGAATGGGCACCAGTCACTTTACAGACTTGAACAATGTATTTGTACAAGACACATAAAGTTGGGTAGAAATGAAAGGTGAAAAGTTTAATATTATTATTATTAATATTATTAATAAACGTTATTTATTTGGCGCCAGCATATTACACAGCTATCTTGTGGGGGTCAGCTAGCCAGCACCTTTAAGGTCCTTCCAGGAGGGTAGGCTCCTGCAGCTTGTAATACCAAGGTATATACCCAAGGGCATCAGAAAAATCACAAAACCATCCATCTTGGGTCTAAAAGCAAAAACAAATGCCATATGGCAGGTTGGTGCCAAACACACCCCCAGCTTGCATTATTAGATCAAAATCCTAGATGATTAGCTCTTTAAACTATTCTTAACCTAAATTCCTAACTTTTCAAGTACAGACTTCTGGAGTATGTTCATTACCATGTAACAAAAGCTGTAAGTAATTATTGCATTCATTATGAGGAAAACATTTAGTGTGTCTACAGCCTGACTACTTTCTGCAGATCTCACAAAAACATAAAAGCAATTTACTGTAACTTTACCATATTGCTACAATAGTAATGCTTTTCTCTATGTATATGGAGTTTATAAATGACAATCGAAACTGCTTATAAGCTTCCCTGCGTGTAGATAATTCAACCATTCAATAGCAATTAAAAAGCAATATTAATAATATTTAAGAGTTTTAAAATTTTCTTCAAAACATGACATAATTAGAAATATCTTTAACACCATTTATTTTTTATTTGTGTCATAAATCTAATTTGTTAAATCATATTCGAGCTAAGTAGGATTTTGTTTTATGTTTTAAATTGACACAGACTAGAAAGTTTCTGATCATAAATTTAAAAATGCATTTGCACTATTTTATTGCATTTGGTGCCTGTGTCAATGTAATTTTGAGCGCCCACATTGCCATTGCAAGAAATGCATATAGGGTGATTCTTCTATCTTTATAAAGGCCTTTATAAAGGAAACCTGTATTTACCTATGTAAAATAAAGCAACAGGTTCACCTAAATGCCGCAGCTCCCTACATACTTCCCGGTTTATTTTTGTTAGCAGCATGGAGCAAAGGGAAATACCCAGTATTTTTTGGGGAATGGCTAAGAATATGATTTTGTTCCTTCCATTCAAGCTGCAGTGATTGGTCTATGAATAGCCATGTTACATGCTGGATCTACTCCCACCAGTGGGCAATTCTTAAAGATTTAAAAGATGCAATGCACCCTAGCGGGTGGTTCAAAACACCCAGTAATTACAGAATGACCTCTTTTCATCATTTAATCCCGAACACATCTTGTACTGCAAGGTTTAGCTCTGGTGAAAGTATCTATTAATTCCAAGATCTTCTTTTATGTTTTTATTGCTTCCTGGGGGACCTTAAAAATATCCTAGATCCAGACATTAACCTGCTGTGTTGCCCTGTTTGGGCAAAAAATATACAAACTATTAAAAGAATTGCTAACAAAGCAAGTCTTCTCATCCCCAGCCAGAATGTGTTATGTCATCTATATATACACATGTCATCTGAATTCAGAAACTAGAGCTATGTAACGATCTGTGAATTTGTTTGCATTATTTGAAAATGATCTCCTTATGGGCCTAATGAAGCAAGCTTGGTTTGGAACACAGTCTAAACAAAACATTTTGGACACAGATTTGCTAAAAAACTACATTTATATTTAGATATTTTGTTCACTTTTTATTTTGTTAAAATTCAACTCTGGAAAAGTTAAGTAATGTTGTCTAAATTATAATGCATCAGGTTTTGGGAAACTTTAGCATCACAGTATTTTTTTGGCATTCAATTTGTTTTGCATCTTAAAAAAGGTATTTTGCATTTCATAGTAAGTAAGAATGTTTATGTGTGATTGTAAATCTTCACACATTGAAAATAATTCTATCTGTTACATTTCCTCTTGTAATTCTGACGTGTTTTTCAGATTTGCTTACTAAAATTCCTTTAAATCCTGGTATTAAAGCACTTTAGCAAAGCTGTGTCCCAATTGGCATGGTGAAATGCTCTCATGGCATAAACTGCAATTACGGTATTCATTAGAGATCACTGATGAGTTTGAAAGTAAATTAGAAATATACTAGATGTAATATGGATTTTCATTCTAAAGAATAAAAAAAGGTTGATATTTATGGAAATGTTTTACTTATGGTTTCTTTTGTAATCTTACCTAAAACAACATTTTAAAAAAGCTAAAATCAGTGATAAATAATAAAAATATGAGAGATGTTTTACCTGTTAAAGTACCTGTCAATAGTATGCAATGGGGGCAGCTCTGTCAAGCACAAAAGAGATCTCATATTACTTTGTTACAATAAAGTATCACTTCCCGGTCCTGTCTCCTTCCCAGCCTGTGACTTGACAGTAAGGATAAATTCAGACTGGCCATGCGGTTGCATAATGGTTACCACTTCCTCATGCCAGGGAACCATTGTTAAGCTCATCTCTCTCTCTCTGTCAATTTGCTCCGTTCTTCTGTCACTACATTCTATGGTAACATATGTACAATGCAGTGCCAACTGTACCATAGTGTTACTTTTGTCTCTGCCAAACAGGGACTTCAATATACTTATAATAGGCCCGGTTTGGGTACTGCTATTATATAAAGAAATACATTTGATAATTTATGAATAAACACAAAGAGTTCAAACTAGAAAATGTTTAATAACAATGTTTAGCCTAACCTACCTCTGCTTTTACTATAAAGTCCCATTGCACTTGTGTGCTAAGCCATTCTGTTTACTTAAAGCAGAACAAAAGCCAAAACAAAAAATCACCCTTACCTTCAATCCCGCAGATCAGTCTATCCGTTGGGAGGTTTCTTCAATCATGTCCCGCGTTGTCCCGGTACCTGTCTTTGGCCCGTTGCAGAGGGAGCGCCAGGTGCCAACATCTTCCCCTCTCTTTTCCTGGGTTTTTCTTGCTGTGTCACCGATCTCGTACTGCACATGCTTGGGATCGACAATTTTTCGATTGATTTTCCCTATTGATGAAAGAGCTCCTTCTGCACATGCCCGAGATGAGATGAGCAGCCAATAGGTATCTCGGGATTCTCTGCTCCCCCATTCATTCTTGATCATCTAGGCAATCAAGAATTAAGGAGGTGGTGCTGCTCCCTGTTTTTTAAGAGTGTTGCACTTAAAAAAATACTAACATATGTACGCTTCAATAAGATAAAGCCAAGAACATTGATGATGTTCAAAGTGCTGCATCTAAGCATTTTCTTTGATCTAAATTATTCCAACTTGTATGTTGCTATGAGATTTTTTTATATGATTTCTGAATATATCATTTTGAATTGTACATAGAAAAGGGGTTCATAATATTGCCACACGCTTGAATAAGATTTAAATGACATCTTTTTTACCTGCATATTTATTATTTATTAAACATCTCTAAATTCCCATTTCATTTTGTACAATTACCCTGTGGCTTTTATATATGCTTCTCTTGTTCTGTGTTTGAGAATATACTGATTTTAATAATGTTTTTTTTCAGAATAAAATACTTCTCTTGTTTTTTGTAAAATGAATTTAACAGTAACAAGTAGCAACATTTTGTATATGAGGAGATTAATATTATAGAATGAATAAAGAAGTAAAACGAAGTAGATAATAACTATTAAAAAAATGAAAAGGAAGAGGATCCTGTGAGTCTCTTACTATTCTTATTTTCTGCAATACATAACCCATAATAAAAGTATTTATAGTTTAAAAAGTTCATGCATTGGTTTGCACTATACCATTGGATCTTTGTTTTAGCAGAATTTATGTGGATCAATTTTTCAGGTTCTAGATTCAGACTATATTAGTATTTGTATAGTATTTCAGCAAGTGCCTTTAAATTGAGTTTTACACATTGCTGGACATTTTGTTGCACTTTAAACCCACCAAAATAAACAATACCATAGCGGAATGTGCACTAAATGTGATAAAAAAACATAACAATTTATGAATATTTTAAACTTAGAAGAGGCAGAGGGTGGTGAGCGAGAGGAGAACACAGGGAAGAGAGAGAGGGAAGAGAGGGGTAGAGGGAGGAGAGAGGGAGAGTGGAGATATACATAGGGGAGAGGGGAGAGAGAGAAGGATAATAAGTTAGAGAGAGAGAAGGGGAGAAGAGGGAGGGTATAAAGATAAGGATTGAGCAGGAGTAGACAGAGGGAGAGGGGGAAGCAGAAGGAGAAAGGAAGCAAAAGAGAGTAAAATGAGAGAGATGGGGGTACAGAGAAAGAAAAGAGAGCCAGAGAGAGGGAAGAGAGGGAGTGTGAGAGAAAGAAGAAGAACGGAATGGAGAAAGAGGACTGATTCCTTCAATACAAATGTCACTCTGCATGGATTTCCGCCATATATAACCTTGGTGTAATCACCTTGACTTTGTGCTTCCTGTTACTGTAGAGCTTTTCTTCCAGCAGCAGCAGGTTCCAGTTTCACATAGGGATGTTGTAATACCCCCGTCTTGTGGTCAAGGCACCCTAAGCCACGACCTAGGTGACCTTGTGAGAAATCCAGTCCTGACCACTAAGTATCTGAACTTGCATTCCTCTTCCTACTCCAGGAAATTAGAATGTATTTAAAGACCCGGATACAGACCCATGTCACAGTCAGAGGAATTATTGGGCAAGGTATAACATCTGACCTGACTGCTATTTTTGCACACTCATAAATTGGTGCCTTCTTACTGCTCCCACCTCCCTGTTGCGTCCCTCTTCTGTTGAGAAGATCTTGCTATGAAAGACATGTCATTCATTCTTAAACATGCTATTACACTCTTTCTCTTCTAGTGTAAAATTTCACCTTACACTGCAAGGGTATTGTTATACAAGCGGGTGTGGACCCACTGTGCCACTGACTGGGTATGCGCCAGAGGGGCGTAACTAAGCCGCTACCAGGACTTCACTAGAGCCTCTGATGGTGAGGATAGGCTTGGGCTGCAGGGTAGCTGCCAGGTGCCACTCCAGAGCAATCCCCAGGCCAGTGGCAGCTGACCACAGGAGTCAGGATACCCGGTGCAAGCACCGAGGGGCTTGCGTGACCAAGAAGGTGATGGCAATCAGACAAAGTCCAGAAACAAGATCCGAGGTCAGGGTCAGGTGGCAATCAGGAAAAGGTCCAAAAACGTAATCCCAAGTCAGGGTCAGGCGACAAACAGGCAAAGTCCAAGGGTAAGAAACAAGGTCCGGTGCACAGTAAAGCAAACAGAGAAAACACCTTAGCACAAAACAGAGGGCGTGTATGTGTTACCTCATAGATTATGAGAGACACACCCACGCCAGCTCAAATACCAGAGCAAGTCTCCAGCAGGAAGGAAACTCAGGCATGGAACACAGGTAGTGGGGTTACCTGAAAGATAGGACCCGTCGCCCGTGCCTGCAATTAGGAGCAGCGCCGCCGGCACGACCTGCAGTGCTAACAGGTATAATTTTTGTTCTGTTTAGGGGAAAGGGAATACGCAGCAATACTTACCCTCTCCCATTTCCCTGATAGCCAGCCCTTTCCTTCCTACAGCACCCCAGTATGTGAGTAAGCACTTGACAGCCAATGGTTCTACATGTTTGTGATGGCGTTATAATGATGTGACCAATTGGCCAGTAAAGAGGATTACCAATTCGGTCACAGAAGACAGTGTGCTGGGATAATGAAATAAGGTATGTATTTATTTCTCACCCCCTAGAGCAGAGGTCAGAAAACTCTTTTGGCCACTGGGCCATTTGAGGGGTAGGGAGGAGCACACTAATCCCACCCTAGTGGCTCCACCCCCATCAGGAACATCCCCTGAAGGGAAATCCCTCTCCTCCGTATGCATTGCCCCCGCGGCAGAAGTGTTAACGCCAGCAGCGGTAAATAGGGAAGGGAGCAACATCACGGAGGCTCAAGAGCCGCATGCGGCTCTGTTAGGTCCCGTAGTTTGTTCCGGCTAGGCCACGTCTGGAGATTGCCGACCTCTGCCCTAGAGGAAACAAGCATTTAACCTGTGCAATATGTGTGTATAAGTTTGGGGGGGTGGGGGCACTGCATCGTTATCAATAGTCTAGCTTAAATGTTTCTCATTTACTAAAACTTTTTTTTAATGCCATTTTTATATGTACACTGGATGTGTGTAATGTTAGCATATTTATATATTTACTTGAGCTAGTGCAGGATGCAGGATTATGTTGAATCCTCTTTTTTGTCTATTATGAAAAACAATTTACAATAACATCTGCATATTGTGTATGTGATTATGTAGTACTTCGCCATTAAAACTGTAAAATGTAGGCACAGAATTCCATTTAGAATTTATCTGAAGATTAAAGCACCTTAACCCTATTAAACAACAATAAGTATAGACTACATTTTAAACTAATTGTTAGAATACCAAGTATTGAATAACGATCATCAAAATAATAGCTTCATGTTCTGGGAAGCAGCTTAGTCGGTGCTGCTCGGAAAAATACCATCAGTGTATAATAAGCAGATGAAGGTTAATGAAAATTGTCTTACAGCTAGTGAGAACTACAATAATTATGGAAAGCCCTACAGCAAAAACCTTACTTGGAGAAACAAGGGAATTTTAATCAAGGTAAGAAAGAAGGTGATGGAATCACTCAAGCTGCCTGAGTATGCCAAATAAGACATCATTCTGCAAATGCATTCACTTAACTATTCCACTGTTACTTGTGATGCAAATGCAGGAGAGCAGAAATGATGTAGAACTTTTACATAAAAATATATGTTTATTTCATGATAAAAGCAGTAGTCTGAGGGCTGAGTTAATGTATGTTAATAAGGTCAAGCACTGGATTTTAATCGTAATTTCCGTTTTGACTTTGACTAATGTTAATGCTTAGTCATTGTTATTACTAATTAATTGTAGTGAATGTCCCCTAGAACCCTTGTGATCAGGGTCTCTTGGTTGTTGGTGGAATGGCTGAAATGTTTGACCATAGTTTCTTAACAAAAATGTTGTTTTTGCTTTAATCTTTTAGAATGAGAACAAAGGTGTTTAACATATGATACTGAGCGAATGATTACACTTTCTCTTTGTTCTTTACCTTACTTTTTTGTCCTGATTTTTTCTTTTGTTTTCATATATTGATACAGTTTAATAGCAGTTTACCTTGTCAGCATCCAAAATAATGTCTTTTTATGTACTCATTGGCATGTGGTTAGCCATGTGGCTTCCTATGTTGTGGTAAAGATAGGCTTTTCCTTGCTTTAGGATTGGAGTTATTTGTTGTTAAAATTTACATAAGGTAATACTTTAACTTAAGAGGCTTTGCTCTTCCAATCAAACTGATGTTTCCTTGTTTTATTAAACTAATTGTATGTAACCTGCTATGTGCTATTTCCAGGGTTGTACACATAAGTACATTTGGTGGTCAGGTATATGCCGCCATAAATTTACACACGTTAGATTTTTGTTGTTGGGAATGATCTTTCACAATCATTTCCAACGACAAAAGACCAAAAGATGAATGAACGAGTGTTGTTCTGTTTTATTGAGAGGGGGGAGAACGAGTGAGCAACACCCCGCTGCCCTTTCATCCCTTCACTTCCTTTGCAGTCATTCGTCTTCCGTTGTTTGTGGATCCACCAGGACAGATCCACCAATGACGTAGGATGGCCACTCTACCATGTCCGATTCTCGTCTGAGATGAGCCCTGAGGCTAGAATTGGATGAGAATCATCTGACGTGTGTAAGTAGCCTTACTCCTAGATCCTGTTCCTGGCATGTAGTGTAGTTATTCTTCACATCTTGTCCTCTGAATATAAGCTAGAACATTTATATCCCTAGTTCTATGCATGTAACTGTAACTGCAACTGTAACTGCATTGACTTGTGTCCTTTTCAACAGACAGACATAGTCTTCGAGCCAGGGACTAAGTGCAGGGGTAAGTGACACTGAAATAAATTTTTAGTAATCACAAAACACAATAAAAAAAAAGAGCATCACATTACGATATTAAAAAAAAAGTTAGGCTATGGAAAAGACAATGATTTCCTACAAAATTCAAAAACAGTCCCTGAAAAAATTACAATTTTTGTTCTGTATGGAGTGGATTAATACCTCTCTACATAGAGTAGAAAACTCTATTGTTTTTTGAAACACACATTTAAGCCCACTATGAGACAACAATTGAAAAATGCATTGAGCATACTACATGGTATTTGTATGGAGTTTAAAGGACTCCCCCTCCCTTGTATCCTTATAAACTGTGAGTAGTGCCACATCTCTCCCAGTGCCCCCACCACCCAAAGATACTCCTTTTAGTATAATTTCAGGCAGATTGTAATCACTTGTTGTATTTGCTTCTAGGAACTTTTACACTTTGTTCTATAAACTTTTTGAATATGGGTTATGTTAGACCTCTGTCCTAAGGACTTGTTTACAGACTTGGTTTCTTTTGTTGTAAGTACTGTTATTGTATATATTTTTTCCTGAACTACAATAAATACAAAATAAATAAAAATCCTGACACTGTGACACCGTTTAGAGGTAAATGCATACCTAAAATAAAACTGTGTTGTCTCCCTAAATGAATATATTTATCTTTTACACAACTAGAAGGGAAAAAAATTTAGCTATACTTGGATAAGGTTTGTTGGCTAAGGGGCAGTGGTTTATCCATCTTAATACAGAACAGGGTTTCTCAACCAGGGTTCAGCACTGCAGTCATCTGACACAGTTAGACTGGGCTCAATCAACTTAGCAGACACACCGATAGCTTCCAATAGAGGCACAGCCATCCAAAATTCTTTTTACCCCTGCACAGTAGGCTGTACAGGTATGCAGCGAAAAGCTTTAGGACATGACAAGGTGAAGGATAGGAGTAGGGGATTACTTTAAAAAGCTGAAGCAACCAAACATACAAAACTTTACAGTGAGTTCCAGAGCTGCACACTGCTCTCTTCATTAACAGCTGTTTTATAAAACCTGTACTCACATGATAATAATTCAGCAGCTGCTAATAGAAGCCATGTGGGTGAGAATAGCTCTGCAGATAAAAGTAAAAATGTTGTAGCCAATGTAAGGTGTGGTATATTTCGAAGTCAGCGGCTGATTTTAATATTATCATGTTAAGATGGTATGCCATCCAAAATAATAACTTTTGTTCGTGTATACACCCTGTAAACACCCTGTTTTTAAGTCCCCTTCTGTGTGTTACTTTTCTACCCCACATCGGTCTATCTGTCTTCCCATCATCCCCTCTATCCTTTACTCTGTGTATCTTTTACCCTTTCTCTCTTTTTCTATATTCTCCCTTTCATTTTGCTACTCTTCCCCTACCCCTCTTGCTTCCTCCATCTCAATTTCACATTCTCCCCACTTCTCCTACCTTCCCCCCTTCCATCATACCCTCCACTTTTCCCTCCCTTGCTCTGTCTAGCCCAATGTCACTTTCTTCCTCTTTTTTTTCTACCTTTCCTCTCCTATTTTTTCAGTGTCTCCTCCGCTCCCCCTTTTTATATCTGCCCCCATTTTGCTCTCTTCACTTTCTATTTTTACTAAATTAATATATTTACCGCTTACTATAAGAAATTCCACAAGTTTCAAAGGTCACTGACGTATAAAAAGGTTGGTAAAGACTAGTATAAAAGAAAGAAAAGCAATGAAAAAAATACAATGAAGATAAGTATAACAAAGATAAAATGGACTGAGGATATGGATAGGCATGACTTGGTAACTTCATACATCACTTCCTAATAGGACAAAAACACCACTTTAAAATATACAAATAGCCTAACATTTTTCAACCAGCTGCTTACCTATTGCTATTGTCTATAAATACAGTGTGAGTACTAGTATTAAAAGCGACAAGTATGTTTATGGAGCTTTTTGGGTATTGGCCAAATATAAACTAATTATATAACTGCAATTCAAAGTAATTAAAATCCATTATCCCACTTCTTAGTCATTTAAGGATTCCCATTGGGCAATTTATCTTTATACTGGAAATGAAAGCATTCACGGCCCTTGTTAATTTGCTTGTGTAACGTCTCCTAATTCCTTTACTTTTAGTTAATGTTGCATTTAACATCAATGTACTTGGGCAATTTTCCTCTTCACTGTAACACAATGAGTAAATGTTATAACATTAACTACAGTTCTGTTTTCAAACTCCAATATTCTGGGGGTTACAGATATACAAATATGAACAAATATTATTTGTGTTCATAAAAACTCTATGACATTCTTCCTAGAATGAAATCACCAGTGATTTCCCTTTCTCTTTAAGTTGACTGATTTTAGCCCTAAGCTTCTTCATGCTACATTGATGAAGTTATGATCAAAATGAAATCTGATGATATCACAGCCCAAAGGTAGTTATTCATTCCAACGATCTGTCTTCAAGAATACCTAGCATACCATCTAATAGTGACACATTGCACCAGCTGCACAAACAGCAGTGTCATAAATACCTTTGTCAAAGTATTGGGCTTTAGTCATTTTGTCTCCTAGGCATCATGTGGTGCATTAAGATTTATTCTTAGGAAAAACAACACATCTGTCCATGAATATGCCATGGAAACTCAGATTTAGAAGAACTGAATGAAATTAATATAATGAATGTGCAAATTGAAAATTAATCATACACGTTAAATGCTGTTGCAGATATCATATATGCATCCCATAAACACATAATACATATTCTTCAGGATATGATTGGATTACACAAAATAGGGTAAACACGCAGTCTTCTTGGATACATACAACACATATCCCAAGAGACTGACTGTGGGTTACTCCTTCTGCACATGCTGAGGTCGGGCATGCGTCAAAAAGGGCTTTTATGGATTGGAAAACCAAAATGCTCAATCTCACGCACGCATTTTCAGGAGGACATGTCACCCGATCTCTTGCACAGTGCAGGTTCAGGTGATGTGAAAAGAACCGGGAAGAAGAAGAAAAAAGGCGGCTGCACCCACTGTTCCATCTGGGGAAATAAAAGGAAGTTGGGATGGCACGTGACTTACTGGGTTCAGTTTATGGAGGGATCAAGGGCTATATATATTTGTAAACATTCCACTTCAACTAAAAATTTACCATCCAGAGGCATTTACAAATGCAGTATGCTTTACCCAGTATTCCCCATTTCAAAAGAAAAGGGCAACATTTAACAAAAAATGTAGTAAAAATTCCTAAAATGATCTTTTCTTCTTTCTTGTGCTATTTAGGGATTTGATGAACATTTAAAATTTACAAAGACATTTGACAAATATTTACTCAATTCATATCTACTACATAAAAATACAGTGATTTTTTTTTTCAATGTTTGTTTTATGTCGGCAAATATGCACCTGGTGATTGTTCCATAAAACATTTACTGGCATACATGACAATAATTGTTTTATAAATCTGCACCTTGTCAAACTCCCTTTTTGTCCATTATGACACATATAAAAGCTGACAATTACTACTGAAAGTGTGGTTTTTACTATTACTGGTCAGGTGTAAAACGGTGTAAAAACAAACATGAGTAAACTGTAAAAAAAACAGCGGTTCTGGTTTTGAAATGAGGATTATACCTACTGTTTGTCTATAAACTTCATTTAAATGCATTAGTTTCTTCACTAATCTAAAACCTAGGCACACTCCAAAAAACTCAATTACCTCCCAATCCATTAGAACAAACACAGTACAAACTGGATAGACAATTGAATCTTTTTGGCTATTGCTTAGTAAAAACCACATACCTAGAGTAATCAATGAATAAAAGCACAACTATATCATAGATGGCGCAGTGCCCCTTATTCAAATTTTACATCAGATCTGTGTGTGATTTCATTTGCTAAAGGTCTTGTTGCTGCTGATACAATACAAAATACAGTCACCAGAGAGAAGTACGGTAAATATTAGATTGACATTGAAAAATGACATATTATCTTGAAAAAATATTGATTGTAACATAAATATATTTTCATAGTAGAAAAGGAAATGATGGGCACAAAATCATTCTAGATATGGAAAAAGAATACACCACTATCACACAATAGGACCTGATTTACCTGGGTTACTTAAAGTAAACCTATCACTGAAAGATTATGTAAACTACCATTGTTAAATATATTATAAATAATTGTAATACCTGGATGTAATGCTGATCTTTTAGTTTCAGAAGTTTCAATCTCACACCCGGCATTAACCTGAAGTTATGGCAATACCTGAATACCTGAGCTGTATACTCATTCTGCGTCAGTGATTCAGAAAATAAAAAAGACAGAGGATCAGACCACTAACCAGGTAAGCAGTGTTTATTAGATACAGGTTGTCAATGGTAATAGAAATATTCCCTCCCTGATAGGTTTTCACTTTAAATCAGTGGTTGCCATCCAGTGGAAAAGTTTCTTCCGCTTTGAGTAACACACAGAGTTCGTGAAATTAGTGGTCCGTGGCATCCAAAAGGTTGGCAACCACTGCTTTAAATGCTTGGGTAAAATATTGTATGTTGCAAACAATTGGCTACCAGCTGGCATTTCATATTATTTAGTAATAAGTCTCAGAAGCAAGTTACTATGAGTTACTATAAGTAAGAAATGTGAATTGTAGAACAATCTTCATTTATCTGGCTCCTTGTTTTTTGTTTTTTTTGTTTTTACAACTGATATTTGAAATGAGCTTTCACTTTTATTCTGCTTTTTACAGCCCCCAACAGTCCCCTAATACCTAAAGACATGAAGGGGTTATTTGAAATTATATTGAATTTTTAAAAGAGTGTTGTTACAACATCCGTGGCAATCTAATCTGATACTGTTATTAGACATAGAGAAGTACTGGTTTGGATCAATAGTCTCTTATGTGACACATCTAGGTGTGAAAGAAACATAAATAGGTGTTGACATAGCTCTTATAAAATCCTTTTATCAACAGTAGCAACCTCACCTTTACTTATTGTTCAGTACATCCCAACAAGTATCTCAATAGTAGACAGTGAATAGTGAGTGATAAATAGATCTGTGTGTTGTTATCATGGTATCATTGTTCCTTAATAATATACTTGTCTATTTAACTTCAACTTTTCCAAAAATGAATGGCCATCTGAAATGAATTTGGCCCTTCCTACAGAGAGGTTCATAGTAACTAGATGCAATGCTAGTGAATAGTCTTTTTAACTGACAAACTAAGATATAAAAGTACATATATATACATATGTGTGTGTATGTCCTCCACCCAACTACTTCACTATATAATATATATATATATATATATATATATATATATATATATTATTATAAATATACTTTATATTTTATATATATATATATATATATATTAATATATTATGTATATATATGTATAATATGTACCGGTATATATATATATATATATATATATTTACAATGGGTGGTACCACTGACCATTAGGTAACATAGTGAATTTACCAGTACTGTATAAATAGACCACAAAGAACTGAACATGAAAAGTTGAGTTTTGCATATAACTATCTTTTTGACATGTATTTTACACTGCAAACAATCTCTGTTTATGCATTGTTTTATTATATTTTGGGTTTGCATTGCCCAGGTTTGTGACAGTTTTACTTTAGTGAATTGTGACAAATGGAAGTTTGTGCTGTTATCATGGACTGTGTTGCTTCCTGACAATGCACATTTCTGTCGTTACCGTCGGTACAGCTCAAGAACTTAATACTGTCTAAAAAGGAATGTACACATTTCATCTTAGATGTTCTTGTACTAAAGGTTTTGTAGATATTGTTTGTGATCCTTCACAATTGTACCAGAAACTTATTATTTTCAGCTACCATTGTTTCAGCATGTGTGGGAGATCTGTGATAATTACAGTTGGTAAAAAAACAAAGATCTGTATAGTTATTTGTTGTGTGCTGTCAAACCTTAACCTTTTTTGTGTGTGCTGTACATGACATTTTTCCATCAAAGGCAAGCTTTCTGTATTGTTGGTATTTTTTATGTCAATAAAAGGGTACGCTAGTAACATTATGTTTGTTTGAATTGTTTGAAATCCACTGAACAAGTAAAGAATTTGCAGAAAGTATTTAGGGATTATAAACTTCAATTGAATAACATTTACTTCATTTTAAATTTGCATGTAGCATACATAAATTTCAGGGAACTTAAATGTGTATCTTTTTTCCAGGTAAAACCCCAATGAATGACTTACACCAATGGTAATCCATATATATATATGTATATATATATATATATATATATATATATATATATATAGAAGTAGTTTGCCATGTGCTTTTTTCCCAATAACAAACAGGTAGTTTCCCCTCTTTAGTGTTTTGTCAGCAGTCAGTCTTTTCACCCAGCCACAGGCTACCACAGCAGAAATATTGAAAGAGAATAAGTTACCCACGTTTAAAAAGGTCTGTGGAAATCTGAGAGTAATTATATGAGGTATGGTTAGGAGGAAGGGCATGACAAGGACCCAGTGCTGGAAGCAATATCCCACCCAGAGCTCAAAGCCATGGCTGTTAAATAATGTGCTATGAGATTATTATGGCTCTAATGAAATGATCTGATTTATGGCTCTAAAAGTATTTGGTTCTGGGTTTGGTAAAATAGCTTTATTCTTGGGTCAGGTAACACAGTTTTGAATATAGTAATATGGTCTCTCTCTAAGCACTGCATATATGGTTCTACATTAGGAAATATAGTCCCATTCAAGACTTTGATACCATATTGCCATGGTTATGGATCTGGTAAAATGATCTTTAATTTGCTTTGCTAATATGGCCCTAGATATGGTAATGTTATCCCCTTAAAGTCTCTAATAGCATGGCTCTGGATCTAGTACTTTCTGCTGTCCTTATATATTCTGATAACATAGTTCAGCTTTGGTACCATAGTCCTATTCTTGAATGAAAGCACAGGGCTGCATCTGGCAACATGGTCCCATTCTTGGCTCTGATAACGTAACTGCAGTTTTGGAAAAATACTTTGCCATTGATATGAAATCCAGGTTCTCACTTAGGCTATTGATGCTTTTAGAGTAAAGTTTATTTAAACAATAACACATTTTTATGAGTGTAAAACATATGCATCTGGTAATATGAACTGGTTTTAAAATAAATGGTAACACCTTTTATAAGCTGTGCCGTCTTTCATTAAAGATATCTTATGTTTACAACCTCCTAAACTGAATATTTCCTCCACTAAAATCAAAATTTGATAAGGGGCATGTAAGGACACAACTAACTTTTTTTTCAAACTGTAAAGCCAAGAAGATAAATCCATCATTTTGCCGGCTTTACAGTTCATGTGTCATTTGCCTTCTTACTAGAACACTGTGAAAATGCAACCTCGTTATTGAATGCACAGACTGTAGGTGTAGAGATGACCTGTCCTGAGCCACTGCCTACAAACTGCTGGCTGTACATGTGCTCTGCACACAACCTCTATTTACTGCTATATTAGACAAATGTGTATGTGCAGACTGCGAAGATCACTGTGCATTACAAGAGGAATAGACAAGCCTATAGTGCAGGGCAAGTCACATCTGTTTCTTTTCTTGCACCTGGGGTTTTCAGTATATAATATGCATTTGCTCAGAGGACCACAGAGAAGGAATATGTACAGTACATCCTTTGAAAGTGCAGGAAAAGTGCATCTAAAGTCAAAACTTCTATCATAAATAGGGAGTAATAAGTGATTAGTACACCATTTATGTAAGGCCCGGGTCAATACCAGTATTCCCCACACACTAATCCCCCAATCTATGCCGCAGTCTTCGCCTATATCAGGCCCCGCTCAGCCTCGGGAGACAGGTTGCGCCTCCCACCACTCGGTTGCCCCCAGGACTTGGTGTGCAGGGGATGGTGTCTGGTAATAGGCTGGCAGCTGACCCGGAGCCCAGTAATACAGAGTACAGAGCCACAAATACTGAGTACAGAATGTCAGGAAATCCAAAAAAAAGCCGAGGTCAAAACACAGGAAATCATTCCACCAAGCGAAGTACAAAGGGAAAGGCACAAATAGAGTCAGGGTCACAAGCAGAGGTTGGTCCATGCAGAGTTCAACAGTAAGTCAGTAACAGGCACAGGTCAGTAACAAAATAGTCAAAAATCACTCCAACACGGGTAACCCCAGGGGACACTATAACAGGCACAAAAGACTGAAAGCAAAGTGGCTATAAAGCCCCAGCAACCAATGAGAATGCAGGACTGAGTCAGGAGCTGATCAGCCTCTAAAATCCCCTTCGGTTGTGCACAGCCTACCAATGGATGCTGGGGATGCCATAAATCTATCAGGCTGCACGACTAAAGGGAAGCAGGGGCTCCTGCTATCTTAGTTCTCCTGGTTGTTGCAAATGACATCTCTGGACAGAACAAACAGTGTTTTATATTGTGATGGGACAACACGGGGTCATCTGCCAGATGAGCATTTCCTAACAAGATAGGCTTTTAATACTGACCTCGGGAGATACACTCTCTTGGTTTGTCATGGTTTGCATGAAGGAGAAAACATTCTGAGATTCCATTGCTACAGAAACAGAAGGGAAATCTTCCAATGGGAACACTTATTTCTGTAACAACTTCCTAAAAGGGGATTTACCTAACAGTAGAATAATATCCTCTTACTTCCTGTTGAGTCTACAGAACAGGAAGGGAAGTTCCATACTGCACAGAGAGGAAAAAAAAAACTGACAGGGGTCCTCACCATTCTTTACTATATACAAAATGAAAGCAATGTTTGACACTAGATGTACTTTAATAATTAAAAATAAATGATAGCTGCTTTTTGATATATTTATATAGACCCTGCCTTTTTAGGTAATGTGTTGTACCTAGGTCCTATAGGATGAAAACATCAACATCAACTATTAACCATATACTTTAAAAAAAAATAAAGGAATACTAAATACATCAGAAAATAATACTATAAACATCTGATTAGACAAAGAAAATATTCCTACCATTATTATTTTCATTATTACCATCATTATTATGATTGTGTAAAATAATTTTATCTTTCCTAACGTTTATAAGAGTGGGTGTGAACCTTGCATATGTCTCATCAAATAAACAGTTACTAAATAACTAATCAAATCATCTGCCCTACTGGAATCTTGCTAGCTGACTGGTTTTATGAATTTATTTTCAGAGTTAAAGCAGCATGGTAGCTGGCATAGCACAGCATGAGCTAGACTGATGGGAAAACCACATATTTTGCTATGCACAACACTGATAAATGAGAAACTAATTTGCAGCCAAGTAGTACCTACTTTCCACAAATTAAAAATAAACAACACTTTGAATACCTCTTAATTTATTGGAGCGTTGCCGAGTCGGTAAATTATGACCTTACGTGAATGTCAGCTGCAGGAAACAAACAATTTGAAAGCAATCTAGCACGATAAAGCTAATATACATTTTAACTGCTAAGTAAAACACAATAAAATCTAAACTTGTAACAATATATATATCATTTTATCTGATTACCTGAAAACTATAATCAGGGCAAAGAGCAGTGTTTAAAAAACAATGCTGTAAGTCACTCCTAACTGCCCCTCCTCAACTACTATGCTCTTATTCGCAGAGTTTGCCAACTGCTTTGTCAAGAATGCGGTTGGGGTGCGGTTCTTTCTCCAGAGGAGTGTAAGGCCCTGGTCAGCAACAGTAATCACCAGACACCAGTCCCCCAATCTACTGCTGCAGTCTTCACCTTTAGCAAGCCCTCACACAGCCTTGAGAGACTGGTTGCGTCTCCCAACACACGGTTGCCCCCAGGATTTAATGCCCAAGGGATGATGTCTGGGGATGGGCTGGCAGAGGACCAGGGGCCCACAGATTAGGAAAGTTCTACAAACCAAATCTACAAAGCAAGAGTATGAACCCAAGGTCATACACGGGCGATCAGTCTACCAGATGAGGTACAAAGGGAGTAGCACAAGCAGAGTCAGGGACATAGGTAAAAGGTCTGTCCAGGCTGTGTAAAATCAATAGGTCAGGAAAAGGCAATGGTCAGCAACAGTAAGTTGCCCAGCCTGTGCCCAGCCTCGGAGTATGAGCTTGTGATGCTGATAAATTACATCAGACTGCACAGCTAAAGGGAAGCAGGGGCTGCTGCTATTTCCTTATTCTCCTTGCTACTGCAAGTGACATTGCTGGACAAAATAAGCGGTCTATATTTACGGGGTCAGCTGAAAAGGATTGGTTGACTGTACAATGGCCCTAAAAATGGCCCTAAACCTCCACTCTTGGTGAAAATTGAACAAAACCAAAGATACCCCAGATACAGACAACTGGTAATTCCCAATGTTAGTGATTAGGCAGTATTTTTTTCTTACAGTAGCCAAATTCCTGCAGCTGTGTCACCCAGCTCCTTAGCATAGGCTAATTTCATAATGAAAGAATGGATCCACAAAGCTTATTCATTATTGACTGTTACCCTTGCTTACATTAGAACTGGGAAATGACTTGCATGGATAGAATAAATGTCATCATCATCTCTACAGATCCAGACTTATTTAGTTCTGCATGCTCAAATGTAGTTGGTTGTTTCCTAGTTTAATTTTAGAACAATGGCAAATAAAATGTAGCCTGACAGTCGTAATGTGGTCGTAGGACAGTAAAAGTGCTAAATATTTAAATATATTGAAATGTAAAATATCTGATATAAATTACTCAAAACCATTATCAATAATACAGACTGATTTATATGTATTAGGCAATGATATTTGAAAAAAAAAACGTGTACAGGTGCAGCATTTGCAATTCAGCTCAAGGAAACAACTACCGGTACATAAATGGTTTAGATGAAAAGATAATTATTGATTTACCTACACAGGATATGTAATTTTGACCAGATATCATGGTAATACCAATATCTTCCTTGATAATCAACCTACTAATTTATAGCTTGGGATTACTACTTCTTGTGCCATCTCCCTGCTCACTGTAAAAAGGTGATGGTGCAGAGTCACTGCTCAGTAGTAGGGAGTGAAGTAGACAATTTCATTTTGTTGAAGTGCTTTGAGAAAACAGCTTAAACAATAAAAATGCAAACATTTCAGCAAAATGCATAGAAGTCAATGAAAAAGTTAAATAATTATTAAAATGTATACTGTTTTGGGGGGCTGCAGATTTTATTTACAAAGGACAGCTTAGAAGGTTATTTCATAAAGTATTCATCTAAAAAATAGGCAACATCTTACTATGGTCATTGTTTGCAGAGACGCAAATACACTGAATAGCAGGGTACATGTCATTTAAGTTGTTTTAAAAAGTTCAAATTTATTTTGTGCATGTGAATTAAGAATCTCATAATTACTACTGCTGACACACGTGCAATAATTGTCATTGGTAATGAACGATCAACGAAAGATTGTTCGATATTTGTTAACAAAAAGTGCACAACGACTGACTGGTCAACGACACAGAAGAATGAGGAATCTCGTTGGAAATGAACGACCGCCCCGGTGGATCTGATTGGGTGACGAGTGTTCGTAATCTATTGTGTGTACCGTCATTCATTGGTTGTGGATTGTTCTGTGATACACTTTCTCCTGTACATGGTACCTCCTGCATCGTTTGAACGATCGTATCTAGTGTGTACATTATTGGTGGATTATATTTAAACAATGTATGTACAGAATTGTGCACAATACGATCGTTCAAAATAATCGTGAATAATCGTTTGTTTTTAATCGATAATTATTGCACTTGTGTACCTAGCCTATGGTTTATATCTATAACTTGTAAAAAATGCAGAACAATATCAGGATCATGTCTGCAGACTGTTTGGTGTGTACCTCTGTATAGTGTTTTTTTTTACAGAAAACTGTGGAAAATACATAGACATTCTGGAGAACAAAGTGAAAAAAGTAAAACAAAAAATGATGAAAATGAGAAGTGTGTGCTGTGCAAAAATGATTTCTGCCTTACCGTGCTATGAGTCAGAAGCAGCAGCTCTGAGAAGCTACTAACAGGGATGACATAAGCAGCCATCAATTTTTCCATTTTCCCCCTAGATCTCTAAACACATCTCTCAAACAAAAAGCAAAAAAAAAAAAAAAAATATATATATATATATATATATATATATATATATATATATATAAATAGATAATTTTAAATAAGTTTGTGCTATCCACAATCTTTTTCTTTATGTTCATCAATCTCTGATGAATCAATCTTTATGTAACACGCCTAATGACAGTACAACTTAATGTAAGTTATGTACTAAATATGGTTATGCAAGTGCAACTTAAACACCAACTTTTCTGTTTGTTTTCTTGCTTGAATGAACTACCTTATCATTAAAATGCAAATCAGTGAGTAGATACATCTTTAAAAAGTTTTCTTATCATATTCGCTTTATTCCATCCTGATGTAAGCTTACCTGCTGCCCAGATATATTCAGCAAATCCTGTCTATTCTCATATGAGCTCATCATGTGTGTTTAATTTAGAATTCACAACAGAAGAAACTCAATAAAGATTTTTCGTCACGGTGCAGCAACGTAAATGTGGAAAATATTATCATGACACTGATAAATACTGGTTCCACGAAGGAAAAAAAAAATACATTGCAAAAAGACTATAAGAGAAGTATATTGCATTTTAAGTAAAGTTGATGGCATACCATGTTATTTATTGCCTTGGGTCTCATTTGGCCAAACAGAATTAGGTATACAAAACATATAAATTATTTTTTTAATTGTGAGGAGTCTGTAAATCCTCAGATTTTGTGTGTTTTTATTTATTTATTTGTTTTGCACTTATGTAGATTTTATACCAATGGAAGGAAACAATTAGAGTCTTTTATTTAGTAACTAATTGAAACAGTCTTCCTTAGTAACAACCATTACCAAACATTTTTTGCTTATCAGATCCATGTCATGGGTAGGAGGTATCTTGACATGTTCAGATCCGGCCCTCTGCTCATCCCCTCTCTGTTCTCCCTGCTCGTTGTCTTTTGAGGGATGGGGCACACACATCTCCTATGTTCCTCTATGGGATTGTGCTGCCAGAAGAGGGAACTTCATGAGCATGCTCAGTGTTAGTTCCTTCAGAGTGGGCGTGTACTATAGGCCTGCCAATCAGCTGTGGCTGCTCCCCACCCACCTTGTACTGTGAGATTATTCCACCTTTTGCAGCAGAAACATGAGAGCTGTATCTACAGCTGTCATTATCTCTATGTAAACCTTCATATCTCCTACACTGAGAGTGTTAGAAATTGTGTCAACAAATTGCAGCCCCCTAAACATAACAAGTTGCCAGATACAGGGTCACAAGCTTAAAATCCTAATAACAAGCAGGGATATTTTTCAAATTAAGAGGGGCTGTTTCAAGACATTGGTCCCCAAATTGAGTTTGAATGTTAGGGATCCCCAGGGGCCACTTCCATGGCAATGAGCATTAGGGTACTGACAATTTGCTCTGTGCTGTGAAGCCCCAAATATATACTTGCTCGCTCTAAAAACTTCAAGACAGCATTCATACTGGCAGTGAGGTTGTAGTGCAGTTACCCCTTCCTTATGCCATAGAACCCTGCCTAGGGGGAGATGCTCAGTAGTGCTCACTGCCGTTAGGAGTCAAATCTGCAGACACTGCAGTGTGACAGACTGAGCGGCTGGTGGGGTTCCTGTTACACATAGCTGGCCACTTACTATCTGTGACCCTCACATTCTCTGGAAGGGAAGGATGTTGGCAACTGGAAATGTAGGAAATTCCTTTTGTCCCCCCCAAATTAAATTTTATACCCATCATATCATGCTACCCTGTCACACATAGCTATCTATTTACTCTCTATGAACCCCAATTTGTCTGTAAGAAAAAGGAAATGTAACTGCAAGTGGGACTCTTGTGGCTAACTTATTTCATCACTATGGCGCCATCACAAGATATGAAAAACTATACCTGTCATACCCTGCTACTCTGTGACACATTGCTGGCCACTTCCCTTCTGTAAACCCTAATTTCTCAGGAACGGGGAGATGTAGGGACCTGAAGATGTAGTAGCAAGAACATGTACCACTTGGTTATCTGTCACATGAATTGCATTTCTCTAGAAGTAACCATTGTAGCGTTATTGGGGTACAAAGAAGGTTAGCGACCCCCTATAACCAACAGGACACATTGTATAGTGTAGTTTGTGCTCAGTGGTACAGGAATAGTGAGCAGAGAGCAATATATGACCGTTTAGCACTGTAGTTTTGTATCTTTCATTAATAAATATTGCATTATTAAATGAGCATCAAATAGTGAGTACAGAAATTCTTGATTTGTCATTTCCTTTATTTGGTGCATGTACATTACGGTAACTAGAAACATTTCAATTTAATTTAATTTTAAATTAAAACTATTCTAGTTTTAAACATACATCTTTAATGTTTGTTTGCCTTGTGGCCTGTGGGTTTTATCTTAATTTCAACAGCGACCCCCAGATGAAAAAAGGTTGGGCACCACTGTTGTCATAAATAATGATTTTTTTGTTAGTGTATTCTTATGCAGTATCTTGTTTGGATTGCTGACATCATTTCAATAGGATTGAAATCAGAACAATGACTTCGGCATTCTAAAATATTCTAGCTTTTAGCTCACAGAAATAACCAGAAAAGCATATTGTTTTTCTGATACGATTTGGAATATGCTGATACAAATATTGCAAATGTTTGGGATGATTTACTAAAGCAGTGTTTCTCAAGCAGGGTTCCATGGAACCCTAAGGTCCCTCCAGTAGTAGCTAGTGGTAAGTAAGCAGTGGATTGTAAGTTGTGGATATTGCAATTATAGCAGGAGTTCCCTGAGACCGGAAAGCTATTAAAAGGGTTCCTCCATGTTAAAAGGTCAAGAAACACTGTACTAAAGTAATAAAGTTTGTTCACTGAGTAAAGAGAAATATTGCCTTGCAAGGCAGTTTTCGCCTAGTGTAGTAAATGAGGTTATACTTTGCTGATTTCAACCATCCAATCATGTCTAAGCAAATTTGCGTCTTTTATTTTTTTCATCGCCTTGAAAATGATGTGGTATTCTCTAAAAATTGAAACTTAAACTCGATATTCGTTATACTAACTGAAAATTCCTTAATGGTGATAATTGGGGTGAAAGGCCTTTACTGCTCTAGTAAATCAACATCTAGGACTTTAAAACAATTTTTTAGTTGCCTCAAATGTCTCCTGGGCAATTCTTTCTTTATTGTTTGAAGACTATTTTGGATGTGTCAACCTTTACACACTGCTCATTATTTGTTAAGTAATGATTCATATATTTACATATATACAGTGATACTTCGGCTAACAAAGGTAATTAGTTCCAGAATCACATTTGTTAGCCGAAATCTTTGTTAGCCGAAACGTCATTTCCCATAGGTAAGTTTTTTAAAAAATAGAAAAAAGCACAATATAAAAGGTCATAAACTCACCAAAGGCTGAGATGAAAAGCTTCTTCTGCATGTCATGCAAACTGACCCCATCAAGCCTTGGTCCTGCACACAAACGAGCAGGGAAGCCCCTGTAAAGCAATGTCTCTTTCAATGTCAATTTCACTTTCTGATACAGTAAACAGGAAGTACTGTACATTTGTCAAGCATGTTATCAGGAATCTTACTTCCTGCTTTTTTTTTTACATTTTGTTAGCTAAGTCTCTTAAACAGTGAGAAAAAAATTTGTTAGCTGAAAAAATTGTTAGCTGGGCAATTTGTTAGCCAGGGTATCACTGTATATACATTTCATGTTGGTGCTCTGATTGCCTATCCAAAACCCTGACTGTTTGGGTCAGACAGGCTTTACATATACATAGACATTTGTTTTTCTGATAAAAAAAAATTGAGTAGAGTAGAGAAGGGCCATAATTTTAATCTATTTTTAGTACGTGTCAAGGTTGGAGATGTTTTATCTTTTCCTGCACTGGAGTTACAGTTTATAAAATCTGCAGACTTCTGTACTGTAGCTTGTATTACTGAACAAGCCCAATAATGTTAGTTCAAAAGTCTTGTTTATAAAAAGAGTAAGACATAGAGGAGCTAGTTTTACAGTAACTAATTGTGTGTGCAATTTTGGTATTTAACCAGTAAGTTATGAATTATATAATAAATAAGTTACCCTAAAAAAATATCAGAATCCTCTCCAGTTCATATAAATCAACCTAGAATGCCATCTCATTAAATTACTGTTCACCACCATTGAGGACAGAAAGTTTATTTATTAAGATAAAAGCAGATGCTCTAAGGGTAGTCAAATTCATTTTATTCTTGTTCCTTAGTAAATATATATGAAATGTTCCCTTGGGCAAAATAAATCTTCTAATCTTCAATTATTATTATTTAATATATTGTTCCATAGTATTCTATGGTGCCATTGACTTTTCCAACACACCTTTGAATGTATCCTTTAGTGTAACCTCATATGTTGCACTCCTGTCCTATTAATGATTACTGAATGTTGTGTCAGATACAACAAGCTCTTTCAAGCTTATAGAAGGATTTAGTTGAAGTGATTTACGACCAATGGCTACATTATATGTGCCTATCATTTGCATCAACCTTTTGCCTGGCTGAGTTTTATGATTCAAGTAATTTTTGAAAAGATGCATCTCCATTGTATACAGAATCTGTCTCATCCATCATGCTTATAAGAGATAGATAAAGGGTCTCCTTCACAAGGGTACATCAAATCACCTTTATACCATTCCTGAATAGGAAATCATTAGGCAAGAGGATTATTTAAAAAAAAATTCTTTGGTGTAAAATCATATGAAGTATTTCTGCTGTGACTTAATTAAAGCGAGGAAGTCAACTTATTAAATATAATTGAGAGAATATTGACCATTGCACTGTCAAATGAACATTAGAAAAGACGTTAACATTTCATATTAAATTCAAGCTCAGCTTTTTAATGTAGAGAGATATTTCGCTGTCCCTCTTTGTTTTCTGATACCTGAGAACTCTATGATCAAAATATTAAGCAGCTCACATTTATTTTTCATTATCAGCGCACTTCCTGGCTTCAAAAGCTAGTTGCTTCCCTCCCCCTACCAGAAAACTTAGTTTGAGGGTTGGCAAACTGAATGTGTTTCAGTCAGACCTCTGAAATAGAATTGAAGAATCTCATTAAAGTATCCCAAGTCTTTGCTGCTTTCCTGAAGATTAAAATTTATCACATTGTAAAAGAGCCAAATACCAATTTCAATTCTTTAATTCAAAGTCTACCTTAATACTGTATGCTTTCCCAAAGCTATGAACAAAACTTCACTATGTTCTCCTTTAAACTTTCTGACAATATCATATTGAAAAAAGTCTATATTTGAGAAAGAGACTGTTAGTGCTATATTTAAAATAGCACACTAACTTTCTTACAAAGAACATATTGTCTGGTTGCACAGGTACAATTTAAGTAATAGCCAGAACATCCATTAGTAATGTGCCTGTACTCTTTCTTACATAATAGATCACATTCTCAGACTGCTTAAACACTATGCTCATGACATCAAAAGTAAATAAGAGCAACACAGCCCTTACTTGACACTGCAAATATTGATCCTGCAGTAAATGGTAAGGGGATTTCCTTCCATGAAAGAGACCTTTAAAATGGACCTAGCATCACACAAGCTATGTATGCTAGGCAATGTGCCAGTGTAGCATTGACAGGTGTTCATTACTATACTTTCCTTACAATACTTTAATCCTCCTTACTTTTCAGAAGTATGGTACAATCTTTGTTCAGGTGTCATCCATGATCAGCATATACTTCCTAGAAATGGTTGAGAGTGGTGTTATGTTACATTGTGTATTTTTGTTGGCCTTTTTAGTATCAAAGTGTATTCTATACATCACTAAGTATCTGGGAGAAGGATACATATGATTTATTGAAATGTAGTATATTCAGAGGCCAAAATATAGAATGTCGTTTGTTTAGAAGTGGTAATATATTAAGCTCTTCTGTTATAGTTTGGGACATAAGTTGCCATATATACTGTTACTTCAACAGTCCTACCATCTACCCTTAACAGTCTGTACCATCTGATATTATGTGATGGGTTGGTCTGGTCAAATGTCCATTGGTGTAATTAGGTTTAGGTGAAGTTTTCTGAGGAATGTGGGCAGGCCTAATGTTCCCCCTTTTTCCAGTTTTTTTCCTGCTTTTACTTCTTCTCTTTCCTCTCTTCTGCTCTATCCCTTGCTCCCCATTCTCCTTTTCCCACATTTCTGCCTCTTTCCTGTCCTCTGTTTCTCTTTACTCTTTTTTACCTATTGAAAGGGTAAATTTAAAAGTTTGTACTCCTTCCCTTGTCTTTTTAAGTACTTGTTTGGTGAAATGTGGCTGGTATTTTCCCTTTTTCCAAACTAGAGTCAGGCATGTGGCTGCTACAGGGCATTCATGCACCCCACAATAGACCCGAGGGATTTTTGCCTTTTTTTCTCTTTCTTTGCTCTCTTTTATGTATTCTTTATCTGCTCTAGGGAAATGGGGAGGCCTGTGTAAAAAAAGTTATTTGTTAGATCAGAAAACACTGATAGCCTGTGGTCAATATAGGATGCATTTTCCCCCTGTGTCTGATATTGGACCAGTTTGTTCAGGCACTTTTGTAATAATTTGGATTTTCTATTGGAATTGGCTTATTTTTGGTCTTAGATGAATAAAATAGTCACAATAAAAAATCCTATTGCAATAGCAATTTCAAATTACTTCTAAGAAAATATATTTTTTTCCATTAGACAATCATTTTCTCTTATGTTGTATGACATTTGAAAACAGCCATTGATCATTTATGGTCTTGGTTTGGGTAATAGTTGTAGTCCTTTGGAAACTGGAAGGAACTTCTGCTATTGTAAATCCAAACTGTTCATTATTCCTGGATTTTTTTCCTGATATTAGGTTACAAAGTAGCTAGTCATTACCTTTTTTCATAAGCTATGAATGATGTACTAATACATATGTTTCCAAGCAGCTCTTAGGGTGAAGTGAATCATTTTCTGTCCTTCTTTATATTAGCTCTTTGTGCCACGATATACTATTGCTATGAGATATATATTTTTGTGTTGCTGAAAAGCTCAGATACCTGATGGACAAAGCACTACAAAATACTGCCTGGGTTTGAAAATAATGCCTTTAAAATGTGCCTGTGACCCCATGAAATGATCACTTGCAAAGAAAAACATATTGACACAAAGCAGTATTTCCATTAGACATTGTGACCAATTTACTAATGGAGTTCAGTCTGTAAATTTTTACCTGAATGTGGTGAGGATTCACTTTACAATAAATACCAAACAATACCCAGAAAAAAATATAAAAAAAACTCTGCTTTCACATGGTCGGATAGTTGAAGTCAGCAGAGCTTTTGCTCGGTTACCAAGTTGGGCAAATATTTGCTTGGCCACAATTCACTTTGAACAGCCTATATTCCTTTAGTGAACAACCCCACCGACGCAATCTTTTTTTCCTTAGCTATTGTTATAAACACTATTTCATCTCTATAGTATGTAAGTAGGTCTTCTGTAGAAGAATTGTTGGTGATGTTCATAAAAGGAAACACTCTTATAACGGTTTACCTTGTTTCATACTTTAATACTACAAATATACAGAAGTGTTAACACTATGATTTGCTGCTATACATCTGTAAATTTAGATTGTATAAAGCATGCTAAAGCGCAGGGGAGCTCATCTAACACGACTGAAGCAGATATTGAAGCATATTATTAGCTTTAACAGTAGTTTCTGAAAAGAGCCAGGGTACAGAGCAGCGTATTGTTCCTGTAACAGTGTGTGTGTGCATTAACGCATTGCATTCACACTGACACAATAAAACATGCAATGAGATTTAATAACAGCTGACAGTAAATACATACTACAGTCCTTAAGCCTATTGTGTGTGGACATTCTTCATTTAAAAGAAAAAGAGCTGCACAATATAGTCTTTCAGCTCTCACATTATCATTCTTTATTCAATGCCTTTCGAAAAAGTAAGAGAGAGAGGCATAATTAAATTTTAGCCATTTACCAGATATAAATATAGAAGATTAAAGAGATTTTGCCAAATTTCTGTCATCCATTGACTTTGGTTTGATGACACAAGATCAAAACAACAAACTAGAGACAACTCCAAATGCAGCTGAGGTAATGAATGCTGTAATTTTTATTATAGCCGCCTATGCCTGTCCCCAATTTCAGGGAAATAGCCTTTGTTGCCTTATATTTTTTTATTTTCTGTAATCCAGCTGGTTTATTTTTCATAAAGTAGAAACTTCTGTTTCTGTGTATTTACGAATCACCGTATTAAAAAGTTCTTAAAATGCTAGTTATGGTGTAGAAATTGCTGGGGGGCAGGTTTTGGATTCTAAAAAGAACCATAGGATATATATATATTTATTTAAACTGATTCTTGCAATTGATTACAACTATAAAATAAACAATCCATCTGTCTGATATTCAATCAATATTAGGATCATTTTCAACTCTATATATGAATAACCTTCCTAGCGGTAACCCTGAGTGTGACTCGGGGTAGAAAAAAGTGGCTTTAAGCGGTAACCCCGAGTCACACTTGGGGTTGGTAAACCTATGGGAAGGTTAGTAAATACAGCCTTACCTGATACGCCGGCATCCCGCGCCAGCCATCGCCGCGATATCTGTCTTCTTCTACCGGCCGGCTTCTGCACCCGATAAGTCACTGAGGAGTTCCCGGTGACTTCGGTGTGTGTACGTTGCCAGCAGGGCAGGGCGGGAAATTCAAAATCCATTTGTATTGCATTCAATACAAAATAACTGTATTGAATGCAATACATTGGATGTATATGTATAAAATCAGTACATTGTTTTCAAGAACATTTATTTTACACTATATTTAAAACTATGAGTATAATATGTATTTTTTTTTTATTTAAAAAAAAAAATAAAAAATATAGGTTTTTTTTAATTTATTCAATTTATTATTTTTACATGATTTTATGTTTCAAACTTTATCATACTCATACTATTATATTAAACTGTAAAATAAATTTTCATGAAAAACAATGTACCGCTTTTAGACATTAAACTGGAAAGAAATGAACCACTAGGGAGGTTAAAATATCAAACATGCAATTTTAATGCAATGGTAAACAACCGACAAAGTAGAATTGGTCTATGTTTTGCTATTTGGTATGTATCTCCCCAGTTTGTGGTAATTGTATTTTATGTTATTTTTTTTCACGTTCTTGGTCAATGCAATAGTCCCTTATCAACATAAAACATTGCCTTGCCAAAAAAAGTTGGACTTTTATTGTGCCAAAAAACAATTGTAATTATGATTGCTTCAATGCTTGTGTCAAATCTATCATCTTATCAACCTAAAATATTTCTTAACACATGACCGGATCAAGTGGTAACACCTTAGCTTTTGGAGAGGAAGATATTACTTTTGATTGGGTGTAGTTATCAACAGGGATGAGCAAGCGAAATTTGTAATTTCTATCTCGCGGAGAATCGGGCCTTTCTCGCTTACAGAACATAGGAGTAAGGGAGAAAGGCCTTTTGATTCGTCACAAGGTCGTGTTCTCACTGAACAAATGGTCCAGGTTCGCAAGTTACTGGGCTGTACTTATCAATGATAAGTACAGCCCAGTGACCGTGGGAACTGAACTCAGATGAACTCTCAATGGAGTTTGCCTGCAGTGACAGTGGAGACACAAGACAGGAGGAGAGATGACAAAGCTAGAGAGGGTTTGAATTTGGGCACATGACAGTAACAAGGATGGTAGAGGTTAGCGGGTGTTTCAGTATGCACACAGGACAGTAATAGGAGTCCACATGGGCTGGAGAAGATATAGTGTTGCCCAGATAGAAGGGGCTATAAAGGGGATCAGTATGAGCAGAGGGCAGTAAAAGGGGTAGCTGGGGGCTTATTAAGGACACAAGAAAATAACAGGGTGCCAGGGAAGTAAAAGTGAAAAACAAAATTATATGCTTGATTGAGAACTTTGACCAAAAAAGGGAGACTATAGCAGATATGTAGGAGACCAACCATTTCCAGTCCTGATGACTGCCCATGTCCACGTTAGGTGTTGATCATATTGAAAAAGCTTAGACTGATTAAAATAACGGTTTAGGACACCGCTGCGTCATAGTTGAGATTAAGATGACCTTTCTACCATTTCTACTTTTTACTCTTAATGTTTTTGAATACAGTGATATGAGCTTTTAATTTGTGATGTAATGTAAAATACAATTATTTTAAATTGATTAAAGCCAGTTCAAAGTTCCATAACATACTGCTATTTTTTTCTATCTTTTTTTCACTCTTTGTAGTGGACTAGTATCCACATTAAACCAGAGCCAGAAGACTCCTGTATGTGAGCAGTGGTATTTAGGAAGGACTCTCATAGGGAACACTCTTTCTGTAAAGCTACGTGCACACTTCCAATAATTATCGTTGGTAAACGAACGACGAACGATCCTGCACAATATCTGCGAACGATCGTATGGCACCGATCCTGTACATACAGATAACGATACGATCTCTCTCTCTCTCTCTCTCTCTCTCTCTCTCTCTATATATA
>NC_092862.1:67365436-67648412 GCF_032062135.1 Pyxicephalus adspersus | reverse complement strand
TATATATATATATATATATATATATATATACACACACACACACACTCATATACACAATACAGCCTGTACATCGATCGAACGTTCGTTCATCGCGCATGCTCAGACCATGCACGATCACTGAACGACCGTACACACGATAGATGGTCAACGATCGTCGTCCAATCCGATCCGCCTGTCCGGTCTTTCATTTCCAATGACTATCCTCGTTCGTTGGCGTCGTTGGTTACTTTTTTAACGAACGATTTTTGGCCAGTCGGTCGTTCGTCGTTCGTTCGTCGTGCATTTCCAACGATAAAAATTGGAAGTGTGTACGCAGCTTTAGAAGCTGGATTCAATAAGTGTTATCTGACATCTGATAAGCTCTTAGGACCTAGTTAGTAATCCACACACCTCCCACCCCAATGTAACTCAGTAGTGAGAGGTACATGGAAGAAAGAGAATGCCTCTGTTCACATTTGGCAATATATTGTATTACTAAATAAAGCCTATGATTTGACATTATAACATTAGGGCTAACAGGTGCTTGACAACTGTGTTGTTAACAGCTTCTAGGTGTTTTTTTTTCAACCACAATATGCCTGGAAGTGATGAGGTTTGCTAAATGATCTAGTAAGTAGTTTTCCAAGGAATCTTAGGTCTTCTGCTGTCCCTCAGATCACTTTCATCTCCTCTTGCAACTGCTGGCTAATGTAGTTGGAAAAAGTTTATTTCTTTGGAAACGTTCAGTTGCAGAATGCGCCAAGACTCTGCATTGGCCTTCTGAAAAATCCATTGTGCTTTTAAATCTCTGCAAAAGAAGAGATTTAAATACTCCTATTAATTTTTATGATGACCCAGATGGTTTTGCACTGATTGACGACAGCAGTATGCTGTGAAGAAAATGCCTGGCTAAACATAGCCCAAGCAGCAATATCATTACACCTTCTGTGGCTGTAGTCAGGGTTTGTGCAGAATTATATTTTGCTTTTTAAGACCCCTATTCTTATCCATAAGTTACAAGTTACAGAATCTTCTGCATAGTGTATTTGGGTAGGGTAATTGTTTGGACGAAGAACTGCTTTGTTTTTGAAATAACCTCTAACCCATAAGAATGGTTTCTGTGTTTACATCAAAATGATTTAAATATAATAGTATACTTTTGCTCAAAAAAAAAAAAAAAAGATTTGATACTTTTATAGAGCAAGAACTTTATAGAACTGGATTGTTTGATCAAATCAGACATGTATCCTAAGTGCAAAGAGAAACAATTTATATTGTACATATATTGTAAGCCATAGCAATTCATCATTAAGCATTTGGAAACAAAGCACTTTTTAAAGTAACGTTAATGTTACTACATTTGATATCAGTGAGATATAATTCAGCTTGCCAGGTCAGAAGTCAGGTACATCTGTTTGAAGTGATAAAGATGGAAGACAATATATACTCTTACTCACTGCTTTGTTTAGTTCCTTTTAATGGAAGACATAAATTGTTTTTATGTATCTGTGCATTCCTAATGGGGATGTCCAATTAAATAAAAATGTGTCTGCTTTTTGTTTTAGCTTCCTTTTGATCACCATAATGTCTCTTGATTACACAAATCAAAGAGGATTAGTTATTAATTCTGTATCAGAGAAGCACATTAAAATTGATGTAATTTAAAGCAGCGTATACATATTTCTAAAACTAATATTTCTAATATTTAGGCAGGCCCTACCAGGTAATGTAAGCTTTGCCAGTCTTCCGAAGGTAGCAAGGTCCTAATAACAAAATGAAACCAGAACAAAGTGAAAGACAGAAAATACTTCTGGCTTAAAACTTCATAGATTTGTCATTGCATTTTAATTTTATTGATAGGTACCAGCAATTGTATAATTTAGTAAAGATATAGCCTATATTGTGAACATGTTCCATAAAACAAGCATAGTTGGAATTTTTTAAAAAATAAGTAGAAGGCAAACTGTAAGTCTAAGTTAAAAAAACATTTACAAGTCCACTTTAGGGGAAACCAATAAGCCTAAAACAAGTAACATCATTGCTGACATAAAAGGGTTACAGGTCACCTAAAGTGCACATTTGTCAAGCAAAGAATAGTACGTTTAACAGTGATTTAATTTTGGTAATAATTTTCACCAAACAGATGGTGTTCACATTCGCCAATTATTTTCCCCTCTTTCACAGTGAAAAATGGTAAAGCAAAAAAAAATTATTTTTTTTTATTTGCTTGTTCATTTTTTTGCATTGTCTTTTAATTTATCTACTGTCATTTGATTCTCAAGTCATACAATAATTTACGCATGAATCCTAGCTTCATTCCTGAGATGGTTAGGTCCCTAGTTCAGCTAGTCCTGAAAATTGCATTTTTTATTCTGTCTACTGCAGCATTGGCAAACTGCTATCTGCAGCCTGTTATCCAGAGGAACAGAGTACTGTCCTTGTCAATATCAAGCAACTTTGTTTTTTTTCAAGTGAGGGACTACAGGTCACTAACCAGTTGGTCAAAGTCATTTACCACATTGTTCAAACTGCTTGCAATCCTGTACTTTGTGTGTCATGTCACTTTCCAGATGGTGAGCACACAACCTAATGACATCAGACAACTTTATTTCTAGCACCTTGAAGCAGGTGGTGGCATCAAACTATGGCACACTCATCAGTATAGTTACTTCCTTTTAACCAGACAAAAGTGGCAGACATGTTGTGCTTGCACCATCTTGTCCAAAGGAGAAGATGTTTTGTAACCAGAAGCATTTTTATTGTCTGGATATATAGATGGTTTGTAACTCCTACTTGTGCATCATGAGCATGAACTCCACATTCTATACAACTTTACATGTGTGTGAAGTCAGATGTCACCTGTCAAATTTCAGAATAAAGTGTATGTACTCTAACATTGAGCTTCCCCTATTTACTCACTTGCAACTTTTGCACATGCGGTGTTTAATATACCTTGGAAAGTGTTTTGTTCAATAAAGGAAAAATATAGTGTATCTGTTGCTCTTATCATAAATTCAGAGCTGCCCTGTGCCCTATGCACTCTTCAAGTGTTATCTCAAAATTCCCTAATAGGTTTTCCTTAAATCTCCTCCAGTGTACCTCCTAGTGGCTAACAACTTGAGAGCCATTCGGACGGCAAGCTCAGAGATGGTTTTTAAAGAAACTACTCATTACCGCCTCCATTTATTCTCTATTGAGCTACCACAGGTAGACTCCCCCAAGGCTAGGTACCCACATGCAATGGTTCTCGTCCTCAGACGGGAATCTGGCGTGTGTACAGCGCTCAACCTCCATTGTCCAAATGACCGACCTGGCATATCCACGGACGATGGTCGACGAAGGATCCTAATGGAATTGAAGGGGGAGAGAGGGCAATGGAGTGCCACTCCGTCATTCCCCCCCTCCGCATAGTACAGAATGGTGCTATATGTACAGCACTCATTCATGCATTGTGCAGTCATTAGTTGTTGTAAAGGATCGTGAAAGATCCTTTCCAACGACAATTATTGAAAGTGTGTGCATAGCCTAAGGCAGTGGTTTACTGGCGTGTAAAAATGGCAACCACAGGACCTCATTGGTTATCATAATGCAAAGACTATTCTGCATTATGTTTAAACTGTTCTGGCTGGTCCACCCTAGTAGTTAACATCCACACTGCATGTTGACTTTAAAACAGCTGTATGATAAAGGAGACAATGGTGCGAACTCACACAGCTAAATTGGACAATCCAGGACTGTGGGTCTTTTACAATTTCATTTTTTAAAAGGAATACATTTACTTTCATTTACTGTATGAATATATTGCAAGTTAACATTCTGGGTCAATGAAATCAAAATTCATAAATGGGAACTCCATGTCAAACCATTATTGTGCTTTTTCATTCAGGTGAGGTTAAAACAAGTATATTGCAAAATTATGCTCACATGTGTAAAAATTCTAAAAAAATGTGTATTGCAATAGGAATTTGTTTTTTAACCTTTTATCCATGTAAAACAGCCAGATGTTTGTTATTGTTAATGGACACTAAACTTTTCAAAATGCTCTTTGCTTTAGTAAATAAGGATTATTCTACCAAACTGTTTTACAAATGCTTTTGGGGTTGAATTACTAGAGGAGTTTATGCTGTTCATTTAAAAAAGTAAAAAAGGTATAATTCACTTACATCAGTGGATAAGGTAAAATTTCGCATTGCAAGCATTACCTGCTCACAAGCAAAGAATTGAACAAAAACAGGATTGTTTGAATATAATTGGATGGCTGTCAATATAATTGGAAGTCAGCAGTGCTTTACCTCATTCAGCTTAAACATATTTAACAAATCAACCCAAAGTCTAATATGGAAATATACAGGATCAGAAAGGATCAACACTTCAGATTATATACCAAGCATTGGTCTGTAGGTAAGTATAAATAACTTTATTGTTTTTACTTGGGCTCCTATATTTATTATATTTATTAGCTATGAAATCTACAAGAATGATTACACCAGTAAAGCAGACCTTAATTTATTTCACCCTTGACTTTCCTGTATAACGTATGATAGACTGATTGTTGGCTGTAGGTTAACCGTGTCTGGAGCTTTGCCAAATGTAATGTGTTAGATAACAAGTTAGCAGCATGGATGAGATATCTGAGAGTCATAAGTATATCCATAAATCATATTCCATTTTCTGTAGCAAAAATAGAATGTAAATGTTTCAGTCTAATACCACAGCATATTTAAAATGTCTTTGAAGACAATTTTTCAATCAAAAAGAAAGTCAATCTGTAAGCATGAAGATAATGAATATTGCTTATCTTTGCCTTAGTAATGTGTTTATTACATACAAAAATAGAATAAAAAAGTTTTTTTACAGGTGTTTAACTGTCTTGAATTTCTGATAGACAACATCACTAATTCCTATTTAAAACCTGTAAAAACAATTAGGTCTGAGATCTAATTGGCACAAAGATCTGTAAGTCCTGTGGTTAACTAATTATCCACATTAAGTTGCTAATGTTTTAAAATTGATGATGCTAGACACCTGAGTTAGAAGCCTTTCCCCTAAATAGCATAATTAGGAATTTTGCCAGTGACTAGTGCCAAATGTCCATGTCTCCTGCTTTGCTGTATTGGGGATGTCAGCCACTCTCAATTCATGACTAGCAAAGCAAAGGTTATGTCATATATAAGTTTGAAAGAAAAAACACCTAGGTTTTTTTTTAATTTGCAGATTGTCTGGCAGGTTTTTAGCTTGGAGCACTTTTGATATTGGTGCCTATACGGAAATTTCAACATTCATCTTTCAACAAAATTGGCCCAACAACCAGTTTCTCCCTGTACTGCGGGTGCGTTAAATAAATATATATGAGTGTGTGATTGCTTGTGCATGGTCTTACATTTGGATTGGTGGGCCATATGTTGGGCAACCCAATGTTGGAAAATCTATATTCTTCTTCTTACTGTCTAAAAACACCAAATCCAGATTTACAATAGGAGTAATAGCAAAATTAGGTATTTCTATAGCTGTGGTATAGATCTAAAACCAGTAATATACTGTGATGAAAATCTGTTGATAATGTAATGTGAAAAGTGTTGTGATGACATTACTTGTGTATATGCAGTGTGATCAATTGGTCAACTGTTGTGTTGTGAGTGCAACAATTAAATAGGTGTTCTCTTTTGCTGAGGAAAGCACTGTAAGTGGCAGTGATTTCAGTTCTTAAGGCTGAGGTTTATTATATGTAACATTTTTCACCTCTCTCACATTTGGTTTGTTATGGGACATATGTTTGAAATGGAGAAGGGTAGAAGCGGATCTCTTTATACCAGAGAGCACTGTATTGATAAACGTTTTTTGACTGTCTAATACAGTGGTCGCCAACCTTTTTGAACCCAGGGACTACTAGTATTACTGGCTCTAGACCATGCATGCCCTGGGAGCTGGGTGTCACTCAAACGGGAAGAAACTTTCCCCATAGTGATGCCATGATGCCAGAACCCTGCTCACTCTCTCATCGTAGGTCGGAGCCTCCGATGTCAGTCCAGAGACACAACCCGACCACTTCCCTGGAGACACTTGCACCTAATATTCACATTTTGTGTTGTTGTTTTATTATTCTATGTAATAAATAAATATATATACATATATATATATATATATATATACAGTGGTACCTCGGTATAAGTCAGCTTTGGAATAAGTCCAACTTGGTATAAGTCTTTGGACACAAAAAATCTTGCGTGGTATACAACCTTTGCTTGGTATACAACCTTTTTGCTAGAACTTGTATGGGTCAAAATGAATCATGCCCACGAGCGTCAGTATACCAGTTGCCACCATTCAGTGAACAACCCGCGCTATAACTCCTACATAACATCTCCTCCTCCTCCCTTCCCAGCACCATCCTAGTAGGCACTTGACTCAGCAAGGTAAAGTGAGGTTAAATTTTCATTTATTTAATCTAATTGCTTTTGTATTTATGTACTTTAGTATTAAGCTGTGTTTAAAATATTCTATACAACCCCATCAATGTACAATATGCCAATAACAATAGGATTTTTTTCCATCGGAACACATTAAACATTTTACTTTTATTTCTTATGGGAAAATGTGTTTGGTATAAGGATCTGGAATGGATTAAGGACTTATACCAAGGTACCACTGTATAGTGTAGAATTCTAGTATACTTTAGTGGTTTTAGGTTTTGTAGAGCATTATTAAGTATTTTTTTAAATTTGTTTAGCTATAAGCTGAATGTAAATTAAAAATGTATTTTCTTTTGATACCAGAGCAGATAATATGGAATCATTACATTTAGATACTGTAATTTATCAGTCCAAAAATCTACCTATTTTACCCCACAGTTTTCAAAACAAAAAAAATCACAATCTAGTATTACACTGTGTAACTGTGTAAATCTGAACCTTGCAAACCGCCGCTCCCCCCTCTAGCCATGCAAACCGCCCCTCCCCCCTCTAGCCTCCATCCTGCACACAGCGAGCAGGGAACCCCGTTCTGCACACAGCGAGCAGGGAAGGCCCATTCGTATCTAGGAGACGTCCGTATGCCGGATGTCCTTAACCTGGGGACCACCTGTATACACATCACTCCAATTCAGGCTAAGCTAAGCTTATCAGGATCCACAGTCTCAGTTCCAATGTCTGCTACTGTTTTACTGTTTGCAGGGCTTGGGGGGCAGATCCAGTCAGTCTTCATGCTGTTCCATTAGGGACTTTTATTCATCCACTCTTAGGGTTTTCTTTATCCCTAATGCTGCTGTATTTTTAGCAGACAAGGGTCTGATGTAAAGGTTGTGACCACTCTGACCATGATTAGCAATTCCCCTTTGATTTATCCACCCTGGCGGTATTCCCGAGTGTTTTTTGGGATTAATTTTCAGTACCAAAGGTGGTAACCCAGGGCCACACTCAGGGTGGAATTGTAAAGGGCTTACCTGGTCCCCACGAGCCCATGGCGTCCTCCGGTGATGCCTGGCCAGCATCTGTGTCCCTCGGCGATGCCTGGCCCACATCAGCGTCCCCCAGAGATGCCTGGCCCGCAACAGCATCCCCCAGGCATCTGCATCCCCTGGCCTTGCATCCCCAGTGTGTGAGCATGCAGCAGCTGTGTTCTGGCAGGAAATTTAAAATGTACCGCTTTGACATTTAAGAAAACCTAAATATTCATACCGCCAGGGAGGTTAAGGATAGTCCTACTCATCCTGATACTGAAAGTCAAAATAGATAGAGGGTGCTAGTGCATCAGCTCAGAATTTTTTTCAAAGATGCCAAGGAAAACTTTTACATCCTCTTCCATGGACAATATCCATAGAGAGCTCTGTGTGAGTTGTTTGGGTGTAGAAGTCATTTTGTTCAACAATAAGTGTCTATTTAAGGTACTGACAATATTTGAGCATCAAGTTGTAAAGGCTCAACTGATTATGGCAGTTTTAAACCATGCACAATATAGGGAAACCAAGGAAAAGGTCAAGTTGGTTAGTCATGTACTTTTATTTAGAAAACTATCATAGTTTTAGGATTTATATGCTATATTGTTTAGGCTTATTTTTACTGTGCTTAAATTTACAGAGGTAATTGTAAGAGTGTCATATCTTTAAAGATGAGTGAATGTAGGTATGCTTGCTTTATTCGACCCAAAGCTTTACAATCCTCTGGATTCTAGAACTGGGAACAGAACTTATCAAGATTCAAGGAAAAAAGAAGTTGTGTTCTCTATATCAATCAAAAACCCTGGAGCATCTAACCTCTCAGTCAGCACACTGATTTATCCCCTTTTTTATTTACTTTGTACTGTGTAAAGTCTCAATCACCCCATACACACTGTAAGTTTAAAAATGTATAAACAATACAAAAAGAAATAAAAGCAGCTTTGGATAAATGATCTACTTAGCTGAAATACATAATATATATATATATATATATATATATATATATATATATACTGTATATACTAAATAACAACAGTTCTAAAAATACCTAGGCCTAACTAAGCTGTATAGTATGAAAAAAGGTATCCTCTAATATCTCTAACTTTTATTCATGTAAACTACATAAAATTGATAAATCACAATCATTTTTTCAACAGTATGTTTTACATATACTGTAGATCAGGTCAATGTATTTTTAAAATAAATAGGTCAGCATAAATAGTGCATAAAATTTAAATATGCTTCAGTGTCTTTTTTATTACTATTTTTCTGTTGACTTATATACAAGACTATATATTCATTTCTGTAATCAGCTTTTATCTCAGAGACTATTCCTAAATCATTATACAAACATGAATACAATAATATTTTTACAAATATTTTACCCTTTTAGAAAACATAGATTAAGTTATATTTATCTACTAAGGCAGTTATAATGGAGAGTTGGTGACAGTAACCGCTGTTGTCTGGGCTAATGTCATTATTCATATGGATTTGTGCATCTGTTGGTAAACTTTGCCATCGGTTTTCTGCAGTCTATAGTCCTAATTTTCCATGTATTCCTGTCTGTATTTTTAAACCAATGAACTTGCAATAATTAATCACAAATGTATAAAAGAAAAGGCATTAGAGCTAACTCTGTCATCATATTCTGCCAAGAAAAAGTAGTCTTCTACAAAATATAAAACCAGAAATATGGAACAGCCTTTGCAACGCTTACCATTTGTCAGGATACAGTAATGGTATGAACAATTATTATAATGCAATTTCTATTCACAATATACACAAATTCCACAGATTTGTTAAAAGAGATTGAGTCTTCCATGCAGTGCATTATTATATACATATATTCCTTGCTCTTCTGAGATGGTATTACACATAAACCAATGCCCTGGAATTTCTTGTTAGGCAAAGATCCCTGGAAAATATTTTACAATGTTGACAGCTATGTCAGTAGTGGCACACAATGAATTAATGACTGCCCTGAATGTTCATAGGTAATGATCAGGGTCGTTTCAGAGGAAAAAGAAACTAGCATTAAATTACCATAATGGCCACTAACATTGTAAGTATATATATCAGGATTAAAAATGGGTTGAATAGCATATAGCCATGTTAACATGTTTATGTAACGACACATACTTGGGTATAATGGATTCACACTTGCAAGCATGTACTTATTTATATAAATCCACCTCTCTGCTCAACGTAAACCTCTGTCCTTCCCTCAAAAAGCACCCCAAAACCTGGTGAGAAAGGATTGATCACCCAAACAAAAATGTTGACAGGTAATGTTAGCCCTTCCTAATTTCTTTTTTGCAGAATGCACATAAACAGTCTTTACATGTATTTTACATGTATTGTTTGTGTATTATCTTTTATTTAGAAAATCAGTTAAAACTTGCTTAAAAAACAAGCAGTAGCTCATCCTGCTTTTTCTGGATTCAGCGCTTTTTGACTCATCAGTCCCTTGATAAACTTGCCAGGGCTGATGGCCCGCTGGGGTCCCTTTGGTCTGCACTTTTGGAGATCCCCAGAGTTGACACACTTTCTTCATTTCTTTTGTCACCAGCAAGAAAGTTCTCAAAATCTTTATCGAAGTTTGAGAGCCTCTGTAGTGATAGTGGCATGGTGCAACACATGGCCTTAGCTGTCTATGGTCAATGCTACAACACCTAATTTCTCACCTTTTTTGAGGGTATGGGGGAGAGAACTGGGGGTCTCCTCTACTCTGTACCAGGGACAACATCCTTACTTTATTCTACAAGACCACTATCAGCAGCAGGTTAGAGAACAGGGATATAAGATTGTTACTCGCTGTATAGAAGTTGCCGTAGTTGCTGCATAAAATGAACGTTGGCAGTGTGGGGAGGGGTGGGCAGCATGATGAATCTGTTTTGGTCTTCCCCCATCCTGAAAATCCTAGTTTACTTTTGCCTACTCCACCACAACTATATCTCTGCAAACCAGAGATCCTTTGGCATCTGATCAAGGCTGCAAAATCATGTATCCCCCTCTCTTGGGCAAGCCAGACGCTGCCCCCTGTTCAGCGAGTGAATAATATTATGCATATGGACCATCTCATTTCCACAATCCGAGGTCCAAATGCCCAATTTTATATGTCATGGTATACTTTGGCATGGCAACAATTTCCAGACTTTGCGAACTATAAGTGCTATTTAAACCCGGTTTAGCTGGGCTGGTAGTCCTCGGCTGTACTTCCACTGTTTTCCCCTATACTATTTCTGGATGTTTATTGCTTTAATCCCAGGGTTATGCCTACTTTTATTCATGTTTCCTCTTTGTATGCAGATCAATTTTTTGCCTTTTTTGTATTGCACAATTTGGTTGTTAATGATGTTCTTTATTATTAACTATTGAATGTTACCTTTATGTACCTGTCAATGATGATTTTGTATATCTGCCCATATTTTTGCTAAATAATGTTATTAAAAAAACAAACCAGTAATTTTTAAAACTGCAAATAAAGTTAAAGGAAGGTATGGTTCCAGAAAAGTGGCATTCCGCTTAGTCAATTGTACAGATGCATATTACTGTGTGTCATATATTGTAATTTTCAAATATTTTAAACTAACAAAAACCCCTTAGTAGGCTGCATTTCTCAAGCTAGTTGCTTTTGCAATTGAAAGAAGAAAGTGATTAAAGTTGCCAGAAAATTAAATGTGACTGATGATAAAATCAGTTAATCCGGGTTCATCAAATTATTGCAAAAAGTATTGAATATTCATCTTTTATCATAACTGCAAGAATGTATAAGGCTGACAACCCCCTACCCACCCACATACACCTATTTTCAGGGTACTGTATTTCATAGTCTCTGATATTTTTAAGTGAAAGGTAAAACTTAATTCTTTACTGACATAGTTAAGTCCTGAGACCGTGGATGAAGATTCTGATGACAGATGAAGTTAGGAGCACAAAAGAGGAATTGGCATATTCACCTATAAAAGCTTTTGCACATATAGCTTTACTGCTGGCTACTGTTTGTATAGCAGCCACAGGACCAGAGCATATAGAAGGGAGTAAATTCCACTTCTTAATCCCTTGCACATAGTATAACTGCAAATGGGAGCAAGAGTAATTGGGGGTAAAATGGGTTTTTGAGAAGGTACTAAATTAGTTTGCAATTTCTGAATGTGGCATCCCAACTGTCTGGTTCATTTAGAAGGTCAGAGATGTGACAGTAGATCCTAATTAAGAAGATTTATTGTTGCAACAGAGAAAATCAAATGCTTAGCAGTAAAAGCAGTAAAAGAGATTCTAACTAAATCCAGGAAATACATCAATCTTTATAGGCATAAAGAATCACTCCTGTATAGGAGGGCTTAAGCCCTTATCTAATTGTCATTAAGCATATTATCCAATAACGGATAATCAGAAGTCCATATAAGCATAAAAGTTCATAAACAGTTGATGGGGTGGATAAACCACATGTTTAGCATTATTGGCACAGAAATGACTGTCCACCATCTTGGATTCTTATTCAGACCCAAGCATTCAAGGCCATTCTGTGCTCAGCTTTCAAAGTCATCCTGCTGATCGTTTCTATTACAGGTTCTGCTCTCTGAAAACAATCAAACAAAGCAGTAAATATTCTTGAGAAGCAGAGTATATTTTATATGCTATATACAGACCCCCTATATCTTTCTCTCCACAACCTTCTAACTCTGTACTGCACTAAGGACTATTCCAGTCTCTGCCAACTGGTGACTTGGCAGCAATAGACCATTCCTGCATTTGAATAGATCTCGAGCCCTAGAGAATCATCTTGTTTGCTCAACTACTCCAATTTAAATTCTACAAACCTGGAGGAGAGTCTGGCCATATAGCCTGTCAGAGTCATATATCCAGCTTTCTTCTAATCAAAGAGCGACCATTGCTCCATTCACCAAAGAAAAGCGTAGCATATAAGAATACCATAGCAGCAAAGTGTAAGAGAGAGTGGAGAGTGCTTTCCACTCTCCATTATAAATATGCCACTGAGGCCTAACTGCAAATTTATAAATATGTCTTACTAATTTATTTAGTGCCTGATAGTCTGTAGCTATCAAAAGTAACCATGGCATACCCAGACATTTCCCTGTTTGAGGTGGATTGTGGGTGAGTAGTTTAACTAAAATAAATTATGCTTTGTCTGTCTAGACTTACCACTTGTCTTCTGTGAAAAATGGCAATATAATACTTGTTCAGACATGGTTCTGTAAGCCTTTTATGTGTAACCAATCCGACTTTTAGGAACTGCAGCCAATCAGAAAGTTTGTGCATAGTGAAACTGATAAAGAAAAGTGCAACTGGCGTGCCTGCTTTTAGGAAGGCTGATTACCTTTGATAAACAGAGAACAGGTATAGAGCAGGTGCAGTAAACAGTAAAGTGGTTCTTACCATGTCTTAGGCATCTCTACTGTGTATTCAAACAGTACCACTGTAACAACAGTAGAAAAGTTGCCATGTTCATTGTTTTTATGAGCATAATTAATATTTATATTTATAAATATTATATATAGGTGTGTATGTGTTTAACACATATATACATGATATGGATAGATAACATGTTTTGTTGTACTGGAACCACTCGTATGTTCATTGTTGGCATATATAATAATGGATATTGAGCAGAGACAACACAACTATGCAGGAAAAAGATTACATATTAGTTTCTACATGTAGGGTAAATTGACCCTAATTTATTTAAATAGTTATTTGATTAAAAATCAGGTGATTCCAGCAGATATCCAGTTTAGGTTTTTCCTTGGTGTTATTAGGGCAAGCAATATAGCCTGATCAAGAAAACAAAGAGAAAGTCACAGTCATATTATGGCACTAACAACCACTGGAACTGCTGCAGAATGAGTTTGGATCACAATTTGCAATGTGTTCTTTGGAGGAGAAGAGGCTGACCCACAGGGGAAGTAGGCACATAATAGGGGACAGATAGTTATTTAGAGGAAAAAAAGTCAATAGGTAAAAATTCAAAAGGATCTGCCAGGTCAGTATAGGAAAACAGAAAGTATGGAGGCCTAATTGAACTTTATTTTTTTCCTACCATAAGAAAAAATATCATATAGTCACAATATTCTTAGTGGTCTAATGACCTTGTGTTCAATACGGGAAAACTGTGTATGCTGAAGAAGTGTTTCTGACAGGTGGGAAGTCCAGTGTTTCTCTACACTTAACATGGAAACCTTGGGAACCCTTGAAATAACTTTCAGGCCTTCAGGGAACTCCTGCTATAATTACTATATCCACAAATCAAAGTATATTAGAATGGTGGTCAGTGGGAATATAGCCCCCTTCATTCCTGACCATTGGGAAAAATGACAACCTTAGAGATAGCCAAAAATATCATTGGTCTCAGTTAGACTGACCTAAGTGGCACAGATTGCTCATAGTCAAGGAACCCCTAGCAAACTCTGGAGGAACTCCTGCTTTGGAGTCATAAAGGTTACCTGCCCACATACTTTGATGAAAAAAGACGTGCCATGTCTATTCTCAACCTTAGCCAATCCTCTTACCATTCAAAGATCTCACATGGACCTGGAGCACAAAAGCTGTAATCTATATTATATATATTATGATTTCAATAATTATGGTAGAAATATCTACCAGGTATAAACAGTGTTGTATACCAGAATGCTATAATTTCATTTTTTGTGACTGATTTCTACATTTTTATCATGTCACACTGTAAATTACAGCATGAAATGTGAAGAATTCTGAATGCCTTTTTTATCTACATTAAGTGCTATTGATAATTTGCCTATTCTTTTATCATGCACACAATACAGACTAGTTATTGTTTTCTTCCCATTAAGAATTCAGTTATAGAAGCTTTTCCTATTATATGACTTCTTTTGAAATTGGCTTATTGTTGTACCTAGCCAAATGAATATATATCTTGACTCTGTCACCTTCCCAGGGATGTTCACAGCTGTACACAGTAAGACATTTCCCTCAAAATTCTAAGGTCAATAGAACTAGTAATATGTTAATAAAGCATTTCATGTATCTCCTCTAATGCATAAAACATGCTTGAACCATGACATTGTTTTGATTAAGGAGTAAATCATTCAAAGGAGGCTGTCAAATGCCAGGGGCCTACTCTTTCTGCCCTTGCTTAAAGCTGATTTAGTCTGCTGCTGAAAGAGTCACAATATCTCAAGTGTGAACCTGCAATTAGTGCTGACTAGACCATTCAGTGTTTAATGAAAACAATATACTACAATGAATTAAGAATAATCTTTAGACTTTTTAAAAAGAACATATATTTTGAGCTATAATGGCATTCATGAATTACCTTAAAATAGTTTAATGTGATTACCAAATTCTTTTGCTTTTGTATTAAGATTATAGTAAGATTACATACTTGTAAATTAGCCCCTGGAAGGAAGGAGATCAAAGTTTGGTGAATTACATTTTTGGCACAAAGTATATTTACTATACTTCCCAAAAAATTTGCTGGTACTATCCCCAGAAATGTCCAGGCATTGTCCAGGAAAATTTCAAGGCCCCCTGAACCCCAGGATTATCCCAGTGTAAATTCTGTAGTGGGCTGTGCTCCATTGCCAATCCTTACACACCGAATATGACAGTGAACAACATATTGTAAGTAGATGCAAAGCACCTTACAGAATAAACTGAAGGTATGGAGAGAGTGTGTTCCTTTATTTAATTTTCGTTGTTCCTATAAGTAAGACATCATTTTTAAAGCCAGGGATCAGCCTACCTATCTTTTATTGCATTTATTATTTAACCCTCACTGCCGACTCCTCAAAAAGTTTTTGGACACTGGTCAGGTCTATCGTAAAAAGCCTTTTATCGTACCTGCTGCAGCTTTCGTATTGTAGCACACAGCAAAGCATAAAAATGTATTATAAAGTGCCTTGCAAATGCACTGCAACACAGGAGCCTTTTGGACATTCAAAGTGATTATCATCACAGCACACCAATACACATAACATGCATTATCCTGGATGGTGGTAACATTGGGTGGCTTCAAAGCACAGTGATACCCAAATCCTCAGTTGTTCACACTCAAGATTCTACCATATGGACAGATTCTTCTGGCCATGTATATACCATCTCTGTTCATTTCCCTGCAAATATCCTCCACCAATCAGACATTAAATAGTTTGCCTTTTCATCCCATGTACAGAATTAGTTTTCAGCAGGGATACAGATGAAGTTCCTAGCTACAGATCATGTGGTTATTATTATGTGGTTTCAACCACTTTAGCACTCGTTACAGCAACACATGTTAATATATGATTTGATTGTAGATGTCACCCAGCGTGCTTAAAAGTAAGGACCAATCCACCCATATGTCAGCAAGCCTAACCAGTAGACGGCACCATGTTACATTCTTCTTTTGATTGCACTCTGCAAGCTGACCAATAAATGACTTCATATCTCAGTGTGTTTTATTCTTTGACCACAAGGAGCAGGGTGGATATATGGAGTTGTAAAGTGTGCCACTGCACAAGGGCCCTGAATCCTCCTCAGCCAACATGGACTCCATGGGGGTACCAAATTAGTTTGGCAGGGGGTCCCAGGTCATGTCTGCACAGGGGCCATTGTTTGCTACATCCACCACTGACAATGATTGTTTTTTGGACAGCCTCACATAGTTCAAGTTTCTGGAGCAATCTTTCAAACAAACATGCAGGAGTTGACGGGGCAGGAGGAGAAAAAAGGGAGGTAAAAGTGTGTGGGGACAAATCATTAATAAAAGGTCAGGTACAGAGGAGCTTTGGGGGACAGATTTATTAATATTATGAATATTATTATTACAAATAATAATATACAGGATTTATATAGCACCAACAAATTACTTAGCGTTGTACATTAAATAGGGGTTGAAAATGACAGAGCCTATACAGGCAGTGACACAGGAGGAGGAGATGACCCTGCCCTGAAGAGCTTACAATCTAGGAGGTGGGGGAAGCAGCATACAATATAAGGGGGGGGATGGAATGCTGGGTAGGTTGTAAGTGTTTAGGAGACAGAAAAGAGGTAGGCAAGTTTAAAAAGATGGGTTTTGAGTGCTCTCTTAAATGAGCCGAAAGTAGGGGCAATCTGAATAGGATGAGGAAGACCATTCCAGAGAGAGAGAAGTGAAATACTTTGAGTTACGGTAATGTGCATTATGACGCTCATAACTGCCTGCCTGTTGATGTGAAGAAGCCCTCATTGATGAATGAACTGATTTTTCCACCTAACAATGCTACACATGCACACACAGGAAAATATGTTTACAAATATATTTAAACATCCATGATTTTGTAGTTTGAATCCCAAATGTTATAGTTATTCATTCATTAGGTTGGTTATTCATTAAGCAAAATATTTGTGTTTGTACCTTTTAAATCAATGGCCTTTATCACGGTCATCTCACAAGAGGGTGTATATATTTCAGCAAAGCATTTTAACAGTCATAATGAAAAAGAATGCTGACACTGTGATTAATCTCTAATGTACTCTAATTACGAGGCCTCATAAAACTGACTGCTCATTCTAATTGCTACCATCTGACATCATCAAGAACTGGCAGGTCAAAAGACACCATGTGCTTTGTAATGAAATTGTAGGTAGAGTAAAGCAGGCATTTATTTATCTATTAAAAGAACTATGACAGGTTACTACTTTTAATGGAAACTATGGACCATTTAAGACCAACAATATGACATGGACTGAGCCCGTATGAATGGGAGCAGATGGGAACCATTGTTTGCACATGACTACAAGTGTCTGCTGCAGATTTTGGTGCAGCTGCCAAAAGTGACAAGTGTTAAATTAGGCCAAAACACTGTTACATGGCAGAGAAAGTGGTGTTGCCACCCATAACATCCAAAAAACAGCTGGAACAATAAGTTGTGAGGGGGGGCTGGGAAGGCAACTATACCTAGGTCAGAAAAAGCCTTTACAAAGACACAGTAGTACCAAATTAGCAAGGTGTCAATGTCTCCTTAAAATGAACTTGTTGCTGTGCGCTGCATGAGATCTTTGTTATGTGTCTTCATACATCAAAGGGAAAGGAAGCCTCCCTAACAGAAGATTGTGCTTCACTAAATCCATAACTACATTAAAAGTATTGGCTTTACATACGCTTTAAGATGTGCTCAGCCGTGACACTTTGAAGAACACAACACATAAACTCATTACTGTCCAGGTGTCTGGTATTTAGAAGAGTGAAATGTATATTGTAAAATACACTATACAAATATGTTGGAAAAAAAGCTGCTGTATTTCAACAACTGTAAATTGGTTGCTCTAGGATTATTTTAGCTACTAATATTGCTCAAGGCTGCCAAATGAGATAGGGCAACTAAATCAAGAAAGCCAAAGGAGGTATGGCAACCAAAAACAATCTTATGGATATCATTAACAATTAAATGATTCAGACAGGAATCATACTATATACGTGTTAATAAATAAAAAAAAACATGCTCACATTAGAAGTACTCTTTATCACACAGTTTATTTATCAATGTTTTCACTTAAAAGTCACACAACTTTCACACACTAATCACCTATTTTCCACGTAAGATACAATTAATAAAACAGTTGTACCTTAGGTAAAAGCTGTCTGAATCTGTGGCTCCCCCATTGCCAATAAAAATATACAATGCATATTTCTAATCAGCCTTGGAGTTCTTCTTAAACATTTATGCTGATATTAAACAGTATAAGTAACCTTGTCATAGACTGTATATTCATTAAAAGGGACATTACTGTTTTAATAGTTGATATATACTACACTAAACCATAACTCCTTATAAAGTAAAAAGAAATATTACTTTATGTACTCATAGAATCTTGAAAGTTCTGTGAGTTTCTGGCCTTGAAATGGCAAGTCTCAAGGGTATCTTTTCATCCATAAGGATGATACACCTTGTTCTGTCTGCTTGTTTCCTTAGTATGTCAAGTGGAAGCTTGTTACAGTGTTAGTCCACTTCATTGTTTAGTTGGGAATATGTAACGCTCTGTTTTTAGCCTTGGGTTTTCCACATTGGGAGAAAGTTTGAACAATCACAACACTTGGTCTGTCTCTTGTAATTAAATCACAGATATGGTTATAAATATGAAATAAGTATATTAAAAAACTCTGCACATTTTAAAGAAAAAAAAATGCAAAAAGGTTAGGATAAAAAGTCACAACCTAATTCTTTACTAAAGTATATAATAACTGTTTACTTGTTATCTAATGTTTACTTGCTATATCCTAAATCAATTTCTTTTTATTACTTTTTTGTGAATTGATTGTGGTGTAGGGAGGCATACTAAAATAATATTACAACCAGATAATTAACAATAAAACTTGTTAGAAAATGTCACCTACTTTAATATATGCCCCTAGCACTGTGCTGAGCACTTCAACAGAAGAATATAGAGTGTTTTTACCTTCTGCCCCTACGTAACAATGCCAAGCTCTGATGAAAGGTTGCTCAGGCAGTGCTTCATATTCTGTACTATGAAGGAGAGGAGACATTGCAAGAGGAGTTAGTGGGGGAATTACTGAGAAAGCCCTAATACACTAGTAGTAATGAGAAATATTTTATATTTACAGTCATGGCCAAAAATATTGGCACCCCTGAATTTATGTCAGAAAATGCACCACTTCTTCCAGAAAATTGTTACAATTATAAATAATTTGGCATTCATGTTTATTTATTTTTTTGGCACTTGAAGAACACAAAAAAGCAGAGAAAAAAACTGAGACTTTACATTCAAAATGTCAGAAATGGTCTGGACAAAATTATTGACATCCTTAACTTAATACTTGGTCGCACATGCTTTGGAAGAAATAACTAATGTTAATCATTTTCTGTATCAATGAGTCTTTTACATCTCTCCACTTGAATTTTGGTCATTTTTCCTTTGCCAGCTGCTCCAGAGTCTCAGATCTGAAAGGGTTCCAATACGATAGCATTTTTGATTTTCTGGGAGAAATAGTGCATTTTTGGCCATGACTTAATATATATATATATATATATATATATATATATATATATATATATATTATGTCCTTCAACCTTTTTTGCTACCTTTAAGAAACATTTATTTCCTTTAATATCACAAATAGAATTGTCTCATTTTATCTAATTCAATATATCAAAAATTCCCTGTAGGACATTACAGTTAGTGTCGGTGTTCGAATTCAGGTTGTCCTTATATTCGACTCGAATATGGCGGTTCAAATTTGGATAGATCCGACACAAAAACCATGCGCAAATTTGTGTGTAAAAAATGTGTTAAAAAATGAATGTCAAAGTAACTTATTGAATGTGTGTGATTTGTGTAACTAACTTTTACTTTTTTACAGGTTATTCCACAATGACAGGATAATTCCCACAGCTGCACAGCCCACAGCTGCACAGGTTAAATGGGGACAAGTCTCCCCATTCATCGCCTCTAGTGCTCTGTGATTGGCTGAGGAAAGGTAAACCCTGATAACAGCTCAAGCGTCATCAGGATTTTACTTATTCCAGCCAATCACAGAGCACTAGAGGTGAATTAATGGGGTGACTCGTCCCCATTTAGCCTTCAGTGCTGGGGATCTTCTGAATAAATGCGGCCGCTGCCAGCATTCATTGAGGACAGTGTGCGATCCCTGGCACTAGGGGTTAAATGGGGACAAGTCTCCCCATTCAAAACCTTTAGTGCTCTATGATTGGCTCAGGAAAGCTTTCCTCAGCCAATCAGGGAGCACTATCCCTATTCCTGGATAGAGTTTCTCTATCCAGGAATACCGGACTTACTGTGTTCTTGGATAGAGAAACAGAAACTATATCCAAGAACACATACAACTAGTAATGGGGTGCAAGAGCAATCAGGGGAGCAGGGCTGACAGCTCCGCTCCCCTGATTGCTGTTGCCGCCCTGTAGTATGTGTTCCTGGATAGAGTTTCTCTATCCAGGAACACAGTACTCCTGTGTTCTTGGAAAGAGAAACTCTATCCAAGAACACATACAACTAGTAAAGGGCTGCAAGAGCAATCAGGGGAGCGGAGCTGTCTTGACAGTCCTGAAAAATAGCACAAATTTTCCCACCATTGACTTTATTAGTGTTCGAATTTGGCATTCAATCATCTGAGCAATATCCTCCTATTCGATCGAATAGCTGTTGAATCGAATAGTGAGGTATTCGACCAACACTAATTAGAGTATGCCTTTTCTTATGTGTGGAATTTGTCTTTAAAAGGGATGTGCAAGCAAACTGTTTTCATATTTTTAGAAAGGGTTATACAGTATATAAATATCTGTTTTACTCATTAAAGCCAGTTTTTACATTGGGTACCACCTTTTCTCCCAGGCAATGGGGTAAATTCCTATTATCCTTGTAACATGCATTGATAGACCACAACACAATACCATCAATACTACACGAAGATATTGAAGTCTAAACATACAAGTGGCAGCATATGCCACCCCAGGGTGATATCACATACACCTGCTTATTGTGAATCTTACTTTCTTTCCTTTCAATAAAGAAAAAATACAGCTAAAAAGAAACACAAATATCACATTTTATATTTATGCTGTTTTTTAGCACACGTCCTATTTTTTCATGATACTTTGATGCTTCTATTAGGATTCATATACAACTAAAATGGTCCACAGCAGGTTTAATCTGTCAAACAAAACAGGTCATTTGAATTTTTGGTAACTTAAGTTTCTAATAATAGTTTCATGCATATGAGAACCGATTAAACTTGATGTAGGTGATTATGCTGTATGTCACTTTACAGAAGTAATCATGAACCTTGGTCTTTGTACATTAATTATGTGTAATCAGTGGTGAAGGAAAGTGTAAAGAAATATTTACCTTGATTAACTTTAGAAATGACTTGCTATGCTGATAGATGCTTTACCTAGAATATTACTTAATGAAGAGAATGAGGACTGTCAAAAGACAATAATATAGTGTTTACAACCTAATAACAATTTCAGTATAGGGTCCCAAGGAATTGAAAATGATTTGTAACCCTCTTCACTTTTAAATAAAACTATAATCTTATAAATGTCCTAGACAGAATCTGTAATAGTTTTTTTTTGTTTTTTTTCAAACAAAGTATATATAAAAACTATTAAATAAAGAAGTAGACCTATTTCATATAAAAAGCTGAGTACATTATATGAGTGTACACATTTTCCAATAGTTTATCAGAATGTGGTGTATTTCTCTTTCTTTTTCTCAGATTTGCACATTCTTGTATATTCTGCAGCACACTACAGAGTGACACAAGGGAGCTTACACTTTAATGTCTTTATCACAATCAGACACACACCAGGAGCGGTTGATTCAAAAGCCAGTGAACTTACTGCTATGGTTTTGCATGCATGCTAAATATCCATATATTCATATTATCATTTTATTCTTAGGAAGAGAATTACACTGAGTAAAATGTTGGCGCTATATAAATACTGTACCACATACCACAGCCATGGCGCTGCTTGAAAAACAATGTGCTTTGGAATATTGAACTCAGTAGACCACTACTCTTCTGAACAAAAAAGATATTAAAAATAGTTAAAAAAAAAAGAAAGGGATCTCTCTGCTGCATTAGGCAGAGAAAACTCTGTGGGTCGATGAGGGGTCCACTTCACAGCTTGCAATAACTAAATGGGCCATAGTCGAACTCCAAAAGTAGTACACAACACTTAACACAACACTTAATAGAATATTACCTTCTAATTGTGAAAGCAAACTTTTCTATATACTTTTCTATAAGACTGTACATAATAATTTCTATATTCTCTCCTGTTTATTCTCAGACTTTTCACTATACTATGAGGTCTCCTAAACTAGACACTTTATTCCAAATATGGTTTACATAAGAATACTTGTGTCCAGTTCTGGAGACTTCACTAACAAAACAATAATATTAACTCAGAACTAGTGAATAACAGATTTGTGTAACTAAGCCTAACCAGTAAGGGATCTATGAAATTGGTAAGATGCTCTAATGGAAACCCAGACAACTCATAAACACTTCCAGCTACGCTCCAAAAAACTGCTACCTCACCTACCATCTACAGACATTTTAACGTATAGCCCAAATTCAACCAATAATCTCTCCAAAAAAGTAACAATACCATGTTTTTTGGATCTCTTAAGATCTTTAAAGATCTTTATCTTAAAAAAGGACAATTTAAGCATACAGAACAGGGAAATGCTCTTAGCCCATATTGTTGTCTAATTTGTTTTAACCTCCTTGCCGTTAAGCCCGACCTTCGTTCGGGCAAAAAAAAATTGCAAGGATGGTTAACCCCGAGATTTTTCCCATTCTTACTTACCTGGTCCCCCTGTGCTTATCCAGCGTCGTTTTCGTATTCCAGCGTCGTCCTCCGTCCAGCGTCATCCGTCGATCTCCCTCTCCAGCGTCGGGTGCCAGCGGGACCGGTAAGATGCCGGCTGGCATCTTGTGTTCCGCCGGCCGGCATCTTGTGTTCCGCTGCCCGGCCAGCGGAACACAAGATGCCGGCCGGCGGGACACAAGATGCCGGCCGACTTCTTACCTGGTCCCGCTGATCGTCCCACGTCCTTCTCGTTCCAGCGCCGGGTGCCTTCTGAAACGAGAAGCCGTCCGGCGGAGAAAAAAAAAAACCCGACGGCTCCTCCCTGCGTGCGTGATGACGTCGGCACGTGTGCGGGAAATTCAAATTTAAACTCATTCATTCATTTTGTATTGGATTCAATACAAACTCCTGTATTGAATCCAATACAAAATAATTCAAATAAATACAAAGTGTGTAATTGGTAAATTCAAACTGTCATTTTGTATTGGATTGAATACAAAGTCCCGTATCCAATCCAATACAAAAAATAAAAAAAAAGTAAATAACTTGGAAATTCAAATTTATATATTGTATTTGATTGGATACAAACTTGCGTATCCAATCCAATACAAAATAATATAAAATTAATACAAAGCACATAACTGGTAAATTCAAACGCTCATTTTATATTGGATTGAATACAAACTCCTGTATCCAATCCAATACAAAAAAATAAAAAAATAAATAAAATAAAAGTAAATAACTTGGAAATTCAAATTCTTATTTTGTATTGGATTGGATACAAACTCCCGTATCCAATCAAATACAAAATAATTCAAAACAAACCCCAATAAATACAGAATCAAAGTTTTAAAAATTGCCACTTATTCCCTGGATGGCTAGTGTGTAACACTGTGTCTTATCTTACCTTTGCTGATCTTCGCCTAATTTTGACCATTTGCTGCCTGCTTTGACCTCTGCCTGGACTCCGACATCTCTGCCTGCCGCCTGCCCTGACCTCTGCCTGGACTCTGACATCTCTGCCTGGACCTGGACATCACCGCCTGCCTGACCCCTGCCATGGCTTCAAGCTTTGTTTATGTAGTCATGTTTAAGCTGATTTTTGTGTTTTTCCTTTAATTTTATTAAAAGTAATTTTTTTTTTTTAAATGATTGTGTGTTTCAAACATTTTTTATATTCATATTATCTACTAGAACCCCTGTTCGGACATATTTCTGTAAGTTACAGGTCTACAATTTAAAAAAAAAATTTCATGAAAAACAATGGATCACTTTTGGTACAGAAATCTAGACCTCAGTGTAACGCTCAGGAGGTTAATAATTTAAATAGGTGCCTGGGGACATTTTTTGGGATATGGGAGTATAGATGTGATTGATTCAATATATGCTGTGTGTTTGTCAATATAAACTTTGTCATTGTTGGAAGAGGCTGCGTTGTGCCCAGAAATGTCACATCCCATTTATGTGAGCAAATTGGCCCAGAACATCCACAATGTGCTGTTTTTTTATTAAGGAATATATATGACAGTGATATCCTTGTTTGAACACTGCAGCTTTTATGTTTTAAGATGTCAGTAATCCATATAGAGTGCACCATATGTATCAGGATACAATCTCTACAACAAGGGCACAACAAATTGAAAATCACTAAGTCTAATTCTGGGCTTTTATGTTAAGATAATTAGAATACCTTTGCCTAAAATTCTAAATAGGGACATTTTGTGCTGGACTTTGCTACAATCTGTGGCAACCATTCAAAATTTGATTTCTTATTCATCAGCTCTGTTAACTTCTCCGTACTTTACAACCACCCAGCACTGACTTTCAGAAATGATGTTCAGTGATTTTTTTTTTGCCTTTCAAAATATCAATAAGCTTTTTTTTAATTTCTCTCTGCTCCCTGAAATTAAAGTGAACACAACCTTTTCCACATTAGGGAGTAAGCTTTTACCATCATTACTCAAAGACATGAACCACATTTTAAGTGTGATCTATGCAGTATCCACAAACTTCTTCATCTGACCTTCGCACAAGCGTTTATCTCTTAGGACTCTATTTATAAAAAAAAAAAATTTTAAATATTTTCTCAGACAATCCCTTGTGGGAATTCCCCAGGTCCATGTGTTTCAATGGCGTAATTGATTCCCACCAGGGAAATTTTAGTCATTTTTTTCTTATGTTTTTGCTTATTCATCCTGCCTTGTATTAGGCAATGGCATATCAGACCACACATGTGACTAAGCTTGGTCCTGTTTTTTTATACAGAAAGAATGCTACTACTCACCACTAGATGGCGAAAGGTACAAAAGCTGCAATTTTCACACAATGGACTTGATTTATTAAAGCTCTCAAAGGCTGGAGAGGAAAAACTTTCATCAGTGAAGCTGGGCAAGCAAACCTGGAATGGATTTCCTAAAAAGCCATTTGCTATTTGTTAGCAAATGTTTTCAATCCTGGACAAGATACATTCCAGGTTTACTGGATCACCCAGCTTCACTGATGAAAGTGTATCCTCTCCACCATTGGAGAGCTTTAAAAAAATCAGACCCATTACCTCTTCCTACATTGCAATGCCATTGTTGAATGTATCATAGGGAAACCATGTGAGAATTAAATCCAACTTGGGGTTGTCAGAAAATATTAGTGTGGCAATGGTCAAAAAGTGGTCAAAAAATGTTGTAAGGCTTACTTTAAATAAAGTAAAGTCTTGGTCATTATTTTTATCTTTTATGTGTGCACCATATTTTGGAGCAGACACTTTGGTGCATGAATAAAAGCAGTGATTCTGATACTCAACAAATACGTACTTATAGATGGGGAGATCCAACCAAATTGAATAATTAGGTACATTGCAAAATTTTGGTGTAATTGCTATACAAATAGATGTTTTCTAGAAAACAGTAACTACAGCAAGTAAGTTAAATGTAAAGCAGTACAAACATGCTGCTCACAGCCATCAATTAGTTTCAACCTGCATATGTAAAGTGAATGATGGTATAAGAATGATACAACGAGGAAGAGAGCGAAAAATTACATTGCCCTATCACTTGCCCTTCTATTGATCATGTTAGATGCTATGTAAAAATATTAATGGATAGCATTTAGTTATCTTTAACCCTGTAATCTGGATTTTAGCATGCGTAAGCACAATGCTCTATGCAGAGAATACAGTAATATATGTCATCCCTTTGACAACTACCAGCTGACAAAGTGTGTGGCTGTTAGCTGAAAAACCTAACTGTAATTGACAGCTTCCGTCTGTATTAAGGGTTGTTGTTCCAATCCGAGTGATTCCTTCTTGTGTAGAAAGTAATGTATTCAATCCACTGAAACCTCAGATTTCACTTTGTGTTACTTACGGTAATGTAATTGCCTCATACACTTATACTGGGAAAAAAATCATACATATCATTTGTTTGTTTTAATAAATACATATATATGTATATTGCATTTTCAAGGGTGCCAAACTATTACTAACTAAATTTATGTTTGGTGGACTGACAGTGCAGGTCACTGTTCATTTTCAGCTGCAGAGACATATTTGTGTGCTCACGTCATGATTAGATAAGAAAATATATCAATAATATTCTTTATATTCAAAATACAAACTGCCATATGGAGCTTCTAAGTTCTGCATTACTTCATTCAGAAAATTAATGGAAATTTTCCCACTCTGGTATTTTGAAAAAGATGTTTTGATTTGATAGCATTGTAAACAATGGCCAAGCCCATGAGCTACTTATTGCTCTCCTATTTTGTTGCCGCACAGGAATTTGATGTTAAGGCATCTCTAGACCTAAGTTACTGATTGATTATACAGCAATTTAGCCAGTCCCCATCCAGTTTGATAATTACCCTGACTATCTAACTGTGGTCAGGCCATCACTTGTCTGAGCAATAGGTTCATTTCTTAGCGCTAGGCTTTAATGTGTGTTGCTTTCTGCATTCTTGTTTCTGCTGTTTTCAACTTCTGCTTGTATCTGACTATGCTTATTTACTGCCTTCCCTGACCCCTTGTCTGTTCCTGATATTGCTTGTCGATATGTACCACTCCCTCATCAGATGGCATCTGCACAGCTGGGTCTGAACACCAAAACTTGGGGCTCCCACCAGTAAAGTTCATCATGCAGGGTGCTGTGGTGGAGATCTTGGTGCATGTGCTTAAACTTCGTACCTGTACCCTTTTAAGAGTTCACATCCTTTCCAACATTCAGATAGCACAGAGGATCCACTATTGAGTCTGTTCTTGACTGATTGGCAGGAACAGTTCTTTTGCTATATATATGCATTATAAGGAAAACGTACTTATAACAAAGACAAACATTTTTTTCAAAAAAAGTGCAAAGTTAAGAAGGTATTACCAAAACGTTTCCCACCAAAAAAAATTACAATGCTCCCAAAGAAGTCTCTATGTGGATAGGCTTAAGACCTGCCTGCATAGACTCAAATACTCTATTGATCCAAGCAATATGTCAATTAATGAGCCATTGAGCCAAGCATACCAATAATGTGGATATTTGGGCTCCAGTGGTGCTGCTAGGTGGTTTGTCACAAAGCTGAGCTGATGTAGCTTAGATTTATTTTATTTCAATTAATACTTGTAAGGTACTATAATAGAAAGTAATTCTATTGTGTTAGCTATATTAAAATGCATATAAAGTAAATACGTTAAAATAACATAAACATATTACTGATTTCTACGTGCAATTGACAGACTTTCTAATTTGCTAATATATAAAACATAAACGTCTGTTATTTGGCCTGACTTCTAATGAGCTCCTAGAAGATTCACTGACTACTGCAGGGTTAAATTAAACAAATGTAATACACTTTGCTTTGGGGGGTTGATAAAAGCAGAAGTAACTGGTATGTGATGTTCGAAGCAGAAACCAAAATCCCTGTGGGCACCAGTGGGCTGAAGTTGACATATCTTGCAAAAGATTAAATAAAAAAGAAAAATATTCCACATACTTGTACTACAAATGCTTATACATTTTGACAGGATACCTGAAAGAAAAAGTAATCATGGAAATCCTGTTACAATAGTTCTTAACAGACAAAATACCGTAGGAAAACATTGGGTGGTTGAGGGCATGTAAGCTTCAAGATGCCGGTTTCAGAAGGTAAGTTTATATAAAATATAGATATAAATTATACAGTAACTAACAATTCAGCAAATGTAACTAACTTTTCACAACTGCAAAAGTAATTCCAGGTGATAAATAAAAGAAATGTAATGCAAATAAAATGTAATAATAAATGCAGTCAGAATGTGAGAAAACTAATATAACCTCAAGAAACATCTAAACATTGAATTTTTTAAAATGTAATAATAACTAAAGTCAGAATGTGAGAAAAGTAATAGGTAACCTCAAGAAATTTTTTAAACATTTCTGCTGGGAAGGGGGGGATTATATCCTGCATGGCATAATGTTACTTAGATGTTGTTCAATGCTTTATACATAGATTTCATAACAAACAAAAAATAGGAGTAATTTCCACATTTTGCTAAATGTTATGTTTGAATGGCACTGCAGAATATTTAATAAAGTATATGTAAACACAGTGACAAACATTTCAAACTTTTTCAAAAGGTAGTTTCAACATTTTTCTTGGGCTTTCATTGAAATAACACCTGGTGATCAGGCCATATATATATATATATATATATATATATATATATATATATATAATTTTCATATTTTTTAGGGTGTTTAGCTTATGTTTCCCATTTTCAGGTCCTTCTTTAGGCACTTCCTGGTTTAGAGTAACAACACTTTATCCATATCGGGAAAAGGGCTTCTGATGGACACTACAAGGAGCTGACAAAACACACATTATACAGGTATGGTCCCCACCTGTTAGCTGGGAAATACAATTTAGCTATTAGTGGAGGGCATTCATGTAGAAAGGGAATGGCTGCACAGAGACTTTGGGAAATTTTTAAACAGTGGTCTAGCATAATAAATGTGATTCTGTTCTCGGGACCTTAAGCAAGCTCATGATAACCAATATTCTGACATACATGACTATACTTTTATATACAATTTATATGTATTAATAAATGTTATTATGACAAGTGCTAATATTTGTTTGTGAATATTCCATAGTCAGCTGTTAACAATTATGCAAAAAACCTTAAACTTGTGAGGTTATTGTACATTGTTGGATTTAAGGTATTATTGCCTTCTGCTCTGGTTCTGCTCTAGTTGGCTTTTCAAATGTTGGACAAAGAGATACCCATAGATCAATGTTTCTCAATCAGGGTTCTTCCACAGGTTGCTGCGAGTTCCTTGAGCAATGAGCAATTTTGCCTCTCATGCCAGTTTACAGATACCAATGATCTTTTTGACTATCTGTAAGGATGGCATTCTTCTTACTAAGCAGGAATGTAACATGAATTGTTCCTTTTGATCACCATGCTAATGTATTATGAGCTGTGGATACACAGAAGTAACTATAGCAGGGGTTCCATGAAGACCTGAAAGTTATTTCAAGGGTTCCCTCTTGTGTTAAAGGTCAAAAAACACTGCTATAGACTATCCCATACTAGTCCAATGCACACGCCCTCTAAAAAACTACAATGTGATACAAAGATTTTTGTATTAGCATTCTTTGCATATTTACCACTCGTGTCATTGTACTTTAACATTCTGTAGTTTGTAATAATTATAATACCAGTGATTCTCAACCCCTCTTAGTAGTTTATAATGGAGCAATTGTTATGAGGGAAATTGCACAAAATGGCATTACTACAGTGATATGCATCCAAATAGAATGGATAATAGTGGGTTATTGCAGTAATTGAATTTCGGCCAATGCCTGTGTTTTCAATAAAGAAGAAATTATTCCTGATAATTTGCAGCACTGCCATCCAGAATTCAGTCATAGCCATGGTTTTATCTAAATAATTTGCATATTTTTTTAGGGTGTTTGGCTTATGTTTCCCAGTGCAGAAACATACAGGTAGTGAACTGCACCTGCATCATCAAAAATGGACCTAAATCTATTTATTCTGTTTGTAGATACATTATTGGCATTAGATTGTAAGCTTTCTCACAGCAAGGACTGTAAAAGGGTATATTGGCACACTATGGATAATAAAATATTAAAGCTAGATTGGACCTTGAAATTTGTGAAATACTTTACTTGCTTAGTATTTCAGTTTTTATATATTTATTGCTGGCATCCTTAGTGCAACACAGACAAATTTGTAGGTCATCTGATAGTATGTGAACCTCAATTTGAAATGGATAGAGATTCAAAAATCACAACCACTGCAGACTCCTGATAATAGAAAGGCCCACATTTTATCACATGATTAACAAACCTGGAATCCAATATTTGAAAAGAGTGGACCAAAGAACGATACTGGTCATTTTTCAGCTACAAAGTTAAGCTTTTCCCCGACTACAGCTTCCAATGCACAATGTGAGAAGCTGATGTCAAATTACCCTTTGAGATGCTCTCTGATTTCATGGTGTAATGGATTATATAATATTTTGGTTATTGCATATATTAAGAAAATTATCAAATTTTTGCATAGATGCTCTAGTGGCAATAGATAACTTTGCTCACCATTAGTTTATTGTAATAAAAAGTGCACAAGGTAAATGTATCCATGCACCCTTACCAAATTCAACCCTGCACAAAAAACAAGCCATGACCAAGTCTGGCTTCCTAGTTTACTGCTTTGTGTTTGTGTTCTTTCCAAAATTTGTAGCCACCTGTCACTTGCAATGGGGCACCAGTTTCATTAACAACTGCCTTAGAATGTAATTCCCTGCACTTTGTAAAGGTTTCCTTTTGCTTCCAGCTGCATCTTTGTTGAAGAAAGGGCAAATCTACCCATCAGGACACAAGCACAAATTAATTTAGCTGAGAAGGTGTGAAATCTTTACTATAACTATCTTTAAAAATGGCTGTACATACACTTTATAGTTCATGTCATGTAACTGGTAATAATGATCTAAAATTATTATTAATTATACCAACACATAATCAATTAAACAAGACAAACATGGATTACTATGCTAATGATTAATATATTACAGTGTTCAGCCAGTATAACAGTTTTATACAAAAAAAAACAACTCATACATAAGACTCAAATTGAGCCATTCTCAGTTGTAGGCGGAGGAGGTACAAAGTGCACCACTGCCTTTGAATCTGATATGTTTATGCTTACTATATGTGACCTAAACAAACAATGAATAAGGTGTTAAAATCCATGTCACAACATTGGAAATTGTTTTTGTGCATTGTCAGTCTACTAAACATAACAAGCTAAAAGCATATTATCATCCATGAAAAAGGCATATCCTAAAACCATTGTTCATAGTCTGATCATTTTCCAACTGTATCAAATCTATTTGTACGCTGCTTTGTGTGCAGTCAACATCGTTGTTGTCTTTAAGTTTCACACATCCTTTACTTGCCTTCCAAAAGGAGAAAGAACAGACTGCCCCGGTATAATTTGTTCTGGCAATTACTGCACAGCTCCTACTGTGAGGGAAGCCTCTGCTTGCTGATGCATAAAACCACCCAGCCATCCAGGGTCCAAACAAAAGCAGTCTTCTTTTCGGTGTGTGTAGTGAAGCATGTATTGACATATTGGCTGGGGTACCAGCCCATTACAATCCTAGTGGAGGACAAAAAGAGATATAGAAACTGAAAGACGTAAAATGGAATCTGACAAGTCATGTGGATGAGCTGTTTTGACTACCTGGTCACATAATTCATCACAACATCTTTGGTCTGGTGGGTTTTTTAGGCTTTTCTCAAATAGGAGATGATTCACTTTTGCAAGACATTCTCAGTAATGTGAAACTATTTCTTTAGAAAGTCGAAGAAAGAAATGCCAGAGCCTCTGTATTACAAGGATTATTGAAAGCGTACTGAACTGTGTAAAAATAAAAACAAGAAATAAATAGCTAGTCCTGAGTGACAACTAACTTTTGTGCCTGTTCATTTTCGTGACCACTGGCACATGATGTACCGTTTATTGTTCAATTCAAATTTTTAACTCCTACAATATTTATTCATAGGCTTGTTAAAAGTAGTTCAAACATGCCTCAGTAAAGGGCATTGAATGCTTTATAACTTGTTCAAACTATGCAAAGAAATAGAAAACTCCCACTATGTGGATTTCCAAGGTATACTGCTTTACTTATCTGACTGCGACCTAAGATCCAATCTAAGTGCACACAAAGGACAACCAATCAAAACATCTAAATGACTGGGTGCCTTCCTGAATGACTGTATTTGAATAGAAGGGTGCCTGATAAAAAATGGAGGGCAGTATGACGTCTAAACACAGATGGAAAATGCCCTAAAGCTACGTACACGTGTGAGATTTTTATCGCCCGATAATCGGCATCGGCCAATTATCGGGCGAAAATCTGCCGTGTGTACAGTCGGTGTCGTCCATCGTCCGGACGACCGACCTGCCGGATCCACGGACGATGGACGACAGCCGATCGTAATGAAAGTGAAGGGGAGAGCGCGCAGCAGGGTGCCGCTCCGTCGCTCTCCCCCTCCCCTCTCCATAGAGCATGAACGGTGCTGTATGTACAGCATCATTCATGCATCTTGCAGCCCCTTGTCGTTGGAAAGGATCGTGAAAGATCCTTTCCAACGACAAAAATTGGCAGTGTGTACGCAGCTTTACTCTCTGGGTAAGTATAAAATGTTCTTTCAGAACACTATGGGCTCTATTTATAAAAGAAGGAATTTGACATTCCCTTAACCATTTATTACTGCCATTGAAACCCATGGAACTGGAAGTTTCCCACCAGGGAATATTTGAGGGAATGTCAGATTCCCTGTTTTTTAAATAAAGCCCTAAGTGTTTATTTACATGTACATGTTGCTGTATACATAATTCATGTTGAGCTGCCATTCACTTTAAATGGCACCCCAACACAATGCCTTATGCCTTAATAAACACATATTAATGTGAAACATAATGCATGCTAACACAGGTACATTAATGTCCTGCATAAACCTAAATGCCCTAAATGTTAGTGGCTATCAGTTGGAAATATACTAATTTGTAAGCAAACAATATGGAGCAATAGTAAAGGCCATCAAAAGGCCACCACCAAAAGTCATGCCACTCTACACAACCCTGACACCCTATTTCTATGCTAAAATGTTCCCAAAATGAAAAGTACCGGTACCTACAAGCAACAAACTTTTGCCTGGTACAATATCCTGAAAATGTAATTTTCCACACACAGCACTGTCTTATTATATAAACTTTTACTGAACTAGTACACTGTCAGAATATATTTTACCATCGAATTAATAGTACCAGACAATTTGTTGGTATTTGCAAAAGAACATTCAAGGCTTACAATATATGGAAAGTATGTGGTTATTACTGTGGCCTGTATTTCTGTTATTATAAGCCACTGTTGCCTGTCAATGCACATAGACCCCTGACTTTTACTAAGGTATACTCCTCAGTGCTGGAGGGACATGCAACGCCACAGCGCTCAACAGTTACAGCAAGACAAAATAATTTCTGACAATGCCCCCATTTTGCTATCCTTCTATGTTTTGTGGCCGTGGGCAACATTATTCTTTTTTCTAAGATATATCATAATTCCATAGGACTATTGTGAGTTTTCAGATGAACTAATCATAAGTACTTATCACGCATTGCTTTGAAATACGTTATTAGCAACTTACTGTCAGAGACAGAAGAAACATAAATTTGTTTTCAGATGTAACAAAATAACAGAATAGCAATAAACACCACAATCAATACCAAATTACATGAATTCATAGTCACAATAAAAAATAAACATGGTCATCAAACACAACATAAAAGAAATATAATATTATATTTTGCCATTTTCCAAAATTCTAGAACTTTGTTAAATCCCATTTTAACTTTAAGTTTGTTTCCCTAAGAAAGCAGCCAGTGGGCACTGCCAATATGTAGTAGTTGTTATCTGTAAGAAAACAGAGGTCTCTCTGCACATGTCCCTAAAATATATTGAAAAAATGACAATTTAATATAATCAATAAATGACAGGGACAGTGAGGCTAGGGAGGAAAGGGCTAGATCAGTGTTCTATGGTGCCTTAGGGTTCCTCAAGAGGTTGCTAGGAGTTCCTTAAGCAATGAGAAGTTTGTGCTACTCATCATCATTTTAATTTTAAGTTTTAAGAATTTTAAGATCATTTTAAGTGACACCAATGATCTTTTTGGCTTTTTGTAGTAGTGACATTCTTCTTACTGGCCAGAAATGTCTAAGGCATTCTTCCCAACGACCACCATGTACTGTGAGCTATGGATATAGTAATTATAGCAGGAATTTGTTTAAGATCTGAGCGTTATTTCAAGAGTTCTCCATGCTTAAAAAAAGTCATGATAGGGTGGTGTAGATGATGCTGAATGTGCATCAGCCAGGAAATTAGGTGGACTTTATCTAACTTGCTGCACATTCTAATGCACACTAACAGAAGCTTACAGTGTGTAAGCAAAGTGATTTCAGTACAGGCAACTGTGCAAAATGGAGATTCTCTGGTTCTGCTTTAATAATTATTTGGTTGAATCTATACTAGGGCAAGCAAAAGAGTATGTAACACCAAAAATACAGTTGAAAATATAAAATCTAATATACTGAATAAGAGTGATACAGTGAAAAAATGCTAGTAGTCGGCAAAAAGAGAGCAAGTACCCTACTTGTAGCTTACTTGTTCTCTATTAGGACAGAATATTGATATCAGATGGTCTACCAAACCACTCATTATTTTGCAGGAGCACTTTTGAACATTGTGAACACATATTGCTCTCCCACCATGGAGATTACCAAAATCTTGTTGTACCTAATGGGGTGCATATGAACTAAACATGACCATTGTACCCCAAGTCCACCAGCATTCCATGGCAAAGCATTATCCAAAGGTGGACCATATGTGGACATCATGCTGCCCCAACCACTCTTGAATGGTAATACAATTAGCTACAACTTTTATGACAAATAACAATTTTTAATCAAAACTAACTAGACTGTGTTAACATATGCAGCATGTTGTTTGCGTGATATGCAAGAATACTTTTCTATTTTACAAGCCACCAAACATGGTTTCATGCTTCCTGAACACCACTTCATTCTGTAGTTCTCTTGATATAGTCAAAGATCCAGAGGTGGACAGAAGAGGAAACACAAAAAAGAAAAAGCCTAACATACTCTGTAAAGTTTATAACTAACCTAACTAACCCTTTTGCCCTAAGCTCCAGCCCACGGACATAATTATAGTAAATATGTTGCTGATATAGGCAGCAACGGGTCCATTTTACCATCAAGCATTACTGTTTTTGAAACAATGTTCCTTTTTGTAGATATCCCAGTCTTAAATCACACCCAAGTGCTGAAGGGCATATGAGCATGGCAGGGGACCTCATCATTTCTGCACTTTGACATACCAGCCTACACACCTCATGCCTTTTCTGAGAAGGAAGGGGAGCTTATTCTTCCTTTTCTCATTTTGAAGGTATAACTTTTGGCTGCATTCTGATTCTAATGTGTAATCAGCAGCATGAGGTTGTATGGACTATCTACTTAGCTGTATATAGTGAACATAAACTCCTTTCCTTTTTCAAGTTGTAAAACAAATAAATGGATCCCACATATCTAATGTAATTTTATTTTAAGACCAGCAAGTTGCATGGAAACGCTGAGAACAAACAGCACACTGCAGAATCATCTATGTATCAGATTATTTTATAGACTTGAGATGAGCAAGAAAATACATTCCTCTTGTGTAAAAGAAGCCACTAATTACGAAATATAATTAATTGGTGGTATATTAAATACTGCACAGCAAACAAAACCATCATGTTTCTTCTCCCTAGAGCTCCAATTTCAGAAAAGAATAGCACAGAGAGATATCCTTGTGTCCTTGTGACTCATCAGAATTAAAGATCCAATAAGTTTCCTGAATATAACTTGCTGCTCAGATGGCAGGGATGTACATTCATCTACAATATAATATCTCTACAATTAGTAAACTGCCAGCAATCTAAAGCAAACAAAAAAATGTAACTAGCTGCTGCTAATAATGACAGCATTCTCCAGGAGTACTGTAATTCCTAATTAATAATGATTTAAAAGGCCAGCCCAGATGCATTGTTTATTTGCATAAAAGGATATGCGACATTAAAAGACTGGAGCCTCTAATTAGGTACAGAGAGCATCCAATTAATCTCAGAAATATAAAGAAAGGTTACAGGGCTCGCTTATATCTACAGTTTATATGCATGTTGTTTGTCAGCCTAATGAAACAAGCTACCTGAAGCAAGACAGTCCAAAGAGAATTTGTAAACTGTCCTCTTTATTTGATTTTAAGTCTCCACAAGAATATGTACAACATGGTCTTTGATAAATATATAATTCATTTAAATATGAGAAGATTGAGACAATTTTGCCTTTTTTATCATAATGGAGCACAGTGAATGCATCCTGAGATTTTCACTTGTGAATGACTTCTTACATAAGTCTCAGAGGGCTTGCTCAGTGATTTAGATAGGAGGGGTTGGGATGCAAGAGGAGAGAGAATAGCAGATTGAGGCACAGATGCTGATTGGTGTGTCTTTTTGAAATTCTCTTGTTCAGTTCTCAGTGAAAGTTGCTTGCCCCCACAAGTGACAATTCAAGTTTTCCTCATTTAGGAGACTGAAGAACAGCACAGTTGTTTTACAATAATGACAAGGTTTACATCACAGGAACCTTAAGTGGACTAAGCAAGACTTGATAGAAAAAAATCTGGACCAAAGGAGAAACAGAGGTATGTCCTTATTAACATTTGTATGTCATTGGTGTTATATATAAAGCTGTTAAATCTTTTGATTAAAAAGTCACTTATGTCAATAGACATATATGGAGATTGGAATGTATATATTTTAATGTCATGACACATAGGTTGTTTAAAAATATATGAAAACAAAAGATTTTAAAATATATACATAATACTACTGAATTTTGATAAACTTTCTTCTCTTTAAAGTTATCATTAGCACAAACTGACAAACATGAAAGTGTGCAAAATTTAACAATTCTCCTTAGCTATGCATGCAAAAAAAATCCCAATGACCCAGAACTTTTGTTGTGTCATGGTCATTTGTCTTTTAGTTGTGTAATGTAATGCATGCCACGTACAATTGATCAATAAGCATATGTAGTGAATATTCATGCTTACTATGGTCCATTAACACAATAATGACAAATTATTTTCCAATAGAATACTATAATTGTAGAACATTAACTACATGCTGTATATGTTTGTCACTTAGAGATTTAATACGTCTTTTGGGGTGAATTTTGGATGTGTTCATCATTTGGAGGAAAGATCTGTACTCCCATTTTTGTAGCTCAAATGTACATGCAATTTTTGCAAATACAATGCAAAGTTAAGGTAATTAAAATGCATCCATCATTGACCTGTATGTAGTAAACTTAATGGTTGAACTTTGCATATCATCACTTTTTTCTGTACTGCCTGGGTCTATAATGGGGTTAGGGGCTCGAAAATTGCTGTAAAACTTTCTACTGAACTTTCAAAGCTGGAATGTAAATGTATGACTTAACAATCTGAGGACAAACTGAACTTCCACTTAAAATAAGTAATGTGCTGGCAAGTCATGGACAAATGATGCTAAGCTGACTTTATTAATACCTAGATTACTATGCATCCCTGACTTATTTAATAAGACGTTAAGGAGACTTCTCGCCACATTTTTTCCTTGGGTTTAATTTCCTTCTCACCTTTTGTGACAGTATGATGGAAAAGGTTGTTCCAGCTATCTTTACCAAGTCTGAATAATGAGGCTGATTGTTTTCTATTCATGTACACATAATGTCGATTTACCATGCTGAAAGGGGAGAAAACACTTCTTCTGAAATACTAATTGGGATTAGAAATGTTGCATTGCTGGAGGGAATGTTATAGAGCAGACTTCCCACTTACATTACACCCTATTACTTTGGAGATACAAATATTGTAGAGTGGAAATGCTCTTTATGTGTGCACTGTACTTAAATCAAATAAGCACTTCATTACTTTCTTTTATGTATATATGTGCTTTTGACTATGAACCCAAGCTCCAAGGCAGAAATTAATGAGAAATCATTTCTTCACTCCTATGCAGAATTTCAGTTTATTAATTGGATTCATTTCAAATAGCTGCGGGGAAATTGCGATGGGTGTCTGTTTTGTATTTTCCACTCACTCCCTAACAAGGTATCAATGAGGTTGTCCCTTTTCATTTGCAAAAGCAGAGGACCCAACTGAATACAGTACAAAGCAGCAGTGCTGTTGGCAGTGTGAATAGAGGAGCAATGGGTACTTGCTAGGGGTGATCATGTCACAGCATCTCTTTGAAGCAGATCCACTGTTCTAAAACCGGCTTGTAGAATAGAGAGGGGAACACATCAAGTTTCCATGCCAAGTGCCCATTCACACACTGCTGCCTCTGCTGAGCTCTCACACACAACTTAGAGAGTGATTTTTTTTCCTACAGAACAAAGACTTTGGAGACTCTAGTGCTTTGAAAAAGAAAGGGACTGTTCCTTGTGTTGCTATATTGGGACAAAGAAACAGAGGATTCTACACATATACTCTGAATTTCAAATCTGGCAATGTAAAAATGCTAATGCGATAAACCTTTCATCTATTTTAAATTTAATTTCTCCTACACCACATTTCTTGTCAAGATTAGTCTAGTCTTTTTCTAAGAATAATTACCCAGAGATGCTAATGCTTTCCAGTGCTACTTCATAGAGTTGTGCCATGTAGCTACTTGCTGCCCTAGAGGAAAGAATTCGATATAAGAAGACCAAGGCATTCATGTATCTTACCAGCTTTGTCAATGAAATATATTGGAAATACATTTTGCATATACCGTTAAACTATAATATATATTATATGCCACTCCAAAATCAGTGGCTTTTTTATTGGGTTTTTTAGAGTTTTTTATAGAGTTAAGGTATGTTGCTTTTACATCTCATGATGGAAACATGTCACTTCAAAAGCTTGTTGCAACTCCCAGAATGATTTGGCTTAACATTTTCAAGGATGCTGAATTCTAGTAGACTAAAGCTACGTACACACTTCCAATTATTATCGTTGGTAAACGAACGACGAACGATCCTGCACGATATCTGCGAACGATCGTATAGCACCGATCCTGTACATACAGATAACGACACGATCGTTCGTAGATATTGTACACACAATAGATGCGATTGTTTGAGCGATACAGGAAGTGACGTGCACGACAGGAAGTGAACGAACGTTCGTTCATCACGCATGCTCAGACCATGGACGATCAATGAACAATCGTACACACGAACGATGGTCAACGATCGTCGTCCAATCCGATCCGCCTGTCCGGTCGTTCATTTCCAACGACTTTCCTCGTTCGTCGGCGTCGTTGGTTACTTTTTTTACGAACGATTTTTGCCCAATCGATCGCTCGTCGTTCGTTCGTCGTTCATTTTGAACGATAAAAATTGGAAGTGTGTACGCAGCTTAAGTTGGCTGTTTGGAAACAGTGTTACCAGCAAAAGATTACAATGATATCCGACCCCTATAAAATATTAGGTGAGTGGGGTATCATTGGAGCTTACATTTGAAACTACACTTTTTGATTCATGTCTCTTTTAAAAGACGAGAGTAAATTACATTTTGATTGCAATTTCAAGTGTAGACAGTAAAATTAGTTGTCTAATGGCATAAAGTTTGTCTTGCAACTGTGTCTCTAACATAGTAATGTGGTATGTAAAGTAAACCATTATGCACTGCAAGGAACTCATTGTATCTCTAATTGTGCACAGGGAGCAACAGTAAGGTCTTGTTAAAATGTTCAATACATTCCCCCAAAGTCTTTGAAAAGCTTGTAGCCAGAGTTGAAAAGCTCCCTAAAGTCGTTTTAGTACATTCTATTCCAGTTTGAGGATATTAACAAACTTTTTAATGAAAGTATTGGATGTCACTTTAAATAAGTAGCCTACAGATGGGCTTGAAACTTGTCAAAAGCCTTTAACAGTTTTAAAGTGCCAACCAGCACTGCCAAATGTTATGTTACCATACCCAAACTGGAACTGAAGGGTACATTAAAGTCTCATAGAAAGTTTTTTGAAGCTGGCTAAACACTTTGCTAATGCTTGGTAAAGTCTACTGTATATACTGATCTGAATCCCCAGCGAACAAGACTTTACTTCCAATAAATATCCATAGGCTCCCTTATGATGATATTTAATTCCACTCTATTGTAGGGAGAGGAGACGCTTGGGTTAATTTACAAAAGGGCATATAAAGCAAAACAACAATGGTCAGATGTACCCTATGCAATACGGTGATAAATCAGACTGCTGTTATCATGAAGTCCTGGCCTATACAACTAAGCACTTCACCCCTTGAAATTAGAAATGGACTCTGACCAGTCAACTAATACAGTCGGTTTTAGTGAACCTTCATGGAAATGGCAGAGATGCCGGTCCACCGGCCTGGGTCTGCCATAAAACAATCCTGGTGTGTGAACTGAATAATGGGACATGCCATGGGGTGACATCACATTTTCCTTTGGATGCTAGACAAGCATTTATTTTAAATCAGTGTAATATAGTGACTTTGTTGATACAGAAATTGGAATATTACGTATTCATTAGAAGAAAAATTCTGTAATATCTTGGATTTACAGTATAGGTAGCATCCTATTAGCAAACCCATAATCCACTGCTGGTTATTCAACTCAGAAGAGATAATTCCTTTTTAAGCCACTTTATACAGTTTTATTTGAGGATTATGGATGTAGCTCTTGTAGAGGCATGGTTAAAATATTGTTAATTGTCACAGTTTAACACTTTTCTTGGTTGTATTAACCATAATCCTCTTATCAAAATACTTTAAACAGCAATACTACCAAAACACATCATTTGGACTATTTTATAATGTAAATGCAGTACTGCTGACAAAACAGCACCTTTGCAATGTTCATAAATCATCACAGTATGTGTTCCATCAGCTGCAATGTTTTCCCATTTTGCCTAGAAATCCTAAATTATTAGTAGTCACAGGTTTAATTTGATTTTTTTTTCACTTACTTTCAGAAAATGTATAGTTTAATAAACATATTATTAATTTGACCTGAAAATATTTAAAAACTGGAAAAGGTGTCAGGTGTGTCTTATATGACTATTTAAACATGGCATGTTAATCTAGATAAAATTTGCTTATAGTCACCTTTTAAATTTCATCTTATTTCCAATGCAGGCTGAAAATGAAAGGCACCATCCCTTCCATTTATTTTCTTCCTGAACAGCAAATATATAATACTGCTTTTTATATACATTTTCTATAGTGAAAACCAAGTGATTAATGATTGCCAGTGTGTGGTATGGAAATACACATAACTTGGTTACAGAGACCACCAGCCTGACTGAGTTCATAGAGGTCTTCACGCTGCCTTAAAGAGCCAAAAGCCACATTTGTACCTTTTGAAACAGTTCTATTCACTTTCAGAGAGCTACCGTGAGATTGGGGTTTTGTCTGGACAGTTAAACTAAAAAGCAGTAATTTGTCCCATAGCCGTCGTTAACACACTATTTCATGCTTTCTCTAAGAGGAGGTTCTGGTAATTTTTGGTAATGTTGGCCTGGTTTTGTATCTGTGTTCATTATTAAACTGATATAAACATATGACAAAAAGATTATATACTGTTCACTAAGCAAAGCAAATTGTAACTCTTCACGGAATAATATGCTTATCTTAGTAAATTTGGTGAAAATGAATCTTAGATAGGCGTACCAATCTACCAATTTTTTTTTATTTACAAAGTGGTTCCCATAATTTGAAAGCTACATTTGTATCCTTCTACATGGAAGTAGGATCTGTTGCCATACCAAAAAAAAGTCTGAAAAAATAGGGTTCTTCTGACACCAATCACATTATCCGACTTGCTTGTTCCATGTTTGTTTGAAAAAAAGCTCACATTAATCAACTCAAAATAAAAAATCTGGTGTTAACACAGATGCCTCCTGTATCGTTTTGTACTACTCATGCTGGATTACTAAATGTCCAGCACAAACAATAGTTTTTTTTTTTTTTTTGTTCTAATAGGTTACATTGGGTGCTTCCCATTCATCCTACCCCCTTCTCTCTCAATAAAACAAAGTCTGCCTACTTTCCCTCTAAACATTCATTAGCAATCATTTTGGTTGACAAGTGTTTGCTTTAGAATATATCTGGCCCTGCTTCAGCTAAGTAGCAAAGAAACCCTTTTCCAAGATTAGGTGCTCTGTTCAAAGATGATGCTCAACAGGAAGTTCTGAGCAACTGCTCTACTTTTGTTCCACTTTTTTTAATTAAAGCCACAAAGTTTTAGCAAAGACTTTATTCCTTTACTGTAGGTATCTTTGGATATTGTTAAGTAATAAAATTAGAAGTTACGTTTCATTAAAATACACATCTAAACGTGTTTAAGTAGGTGAAATGTTTGCAGATATTAACTATTCCTGTAATCGTCCAGCTTGGCATTGTCTATTTAACATTTATTGACTCCTTGTTGGTAGGGGAAGAGATTCATCACATTAGGAAAGCTTTGGACAGACGAGGACACCAGGAAAAGTCAACAACTGAATATACCTTTAGAAACCTCTATCTCTGGTTGTACTAACCTTGGCAAAATCAAGAGCAGATTTGTTTAAAGTGAAGTGATAGCACACTCTGACAATTGTTACAGGAACATATTTCCCCATAGAGTGGGCAGGGATTAGTTTCTGTTATAAAGTTTTTATTGCTTTCTGTGTCCCTTTTAGGGGTATTCATTCTTTATTTGTGCAGGTGATCACAGTCGACAGGACTGGTAAGAAAAGTAGAGAAAATCGAACATTTTAAACTGTCACACAAACAGGCAAAGTGTACATTCTTTATGGCAACATTGTCTAAGAGGGATATTTACTTCTAAAATGCTTACTCCTTTTTTATGTTGTTTCTAGAGGTCAGGAAATAAAGTAAAAACATTTATTGGCCCACAGATTACAAACAAGAATCTTGACATTTAATATATCAAAAATTAAAATAAAAAGTTTAACTTTAACTTTTAATATTGAAGAATATACACCCAAGTAGAAAATTATGTTAAAGTTGCTTCAGCCCCAGTATTGTTTTGCACTCTACAGCATTTTCAACAGTTCACCCTCTGACTTCAGCATTTGATCTTTCTTTCTTTTGATCAACTTAGCTTTAGAAACCCATCATTTGATCTTAAAATAATGAATGATAAAAGAAAAAACATAACTTAGTCAAAAGTATGAAGTACAGATTCCAGCACATAAAGACGGGGGCTGGCATTCGTAGTAGAATTAACCTTTTTTTACTTTCTCAAAGATTTTTTTTTTTTTAATTTAAGCCGTGGTATCATCATCAATCATATACCTTCCAATCAGTAAAGCCTCTATTTCTATTTTATATATTTACATATTCACATTAATGTGTCACAAACCTAGTATACACATACCACTATTTTCTGATGATCTGGAGAAATGAGCCTCATTTACAAAGGGGCGTTATACGGTGCCTTTTTTCATGTATTTTCTATGTAGTATTTAGTGTATCAACCCCCATTAAAATAATCCTAAATGAATGAAATGCAAGGGAATATTATCATGTGGGGGACAGGGACGAAAAAAGTTTTTTTTTTAAGAAGGCAGACAAGAAACGTTTGCTGTTAAAATTAGTGTTTGTACCAGCATATTATTTTCCAGGACTGCCTTGGTCTTAGAAAATACAACATTCACAGTGAGCTTGCAATTGAAAAAAATATACATAGCAGTATATGACAAAGTGAATTTTTACTTTGCAGGGGATTTTTTCATTTAGCTTATCACATGAGATGAAGCTTTACTGACTTCAATCATTCAATCATGTGTATCAAAAATCATGTTGACTTGCATTTCCTTCTTTATATTTTGGTATTCTTTACAAATACCTTTTTACTAGGATAAATTGAATTGTTATATTAAGGTGACAGTTTGCTTTGCAAAGTGAACACCCTAAACTTTTTTAGTAAATTATGCTCAGAGTGTTTGACAAAGGCACTGCCTAGCGAGTAATGTTCAGTACTCCATTTTTGATCCTTCCTGGGTGGGATTCTTTAAATGCTCCTTATAAATGCTATTTGATAACAGTTTGTTATTTATAAATTACTAAAAAGTAGCACGGATATCAATACTTATAGGTGTTGTTGATGCAAGTAGACTTTCTTCTGGTGTTTACAAAGCTTCATGTCCTCCTTTTAAATTACAAAATTTTTTAAAAACAGGATACAACTAGAAAACAGGATGTAAAATATAAAGGGACATCTTTGATGATGCAGTAGTCAGGTCTGAGAATGATATTTATGTGCAACACGAGTCATTTCTTTTGTGAATGGCATCAGGAGGTTCTACACGGATCAGCATGGAACTGTAGGTGTGAAAGTGTGATGGCAGAAACTACTGTGTGCTAGAACTGTTTATGGTTGGCCAAATATGAAGAACCATATTGTTAACTGCTACACAAATTTCAAGACATGCTCCTAGCAACCAGTGAGACCAATACAGGCATCTGTAGAGGATAGGGACACTTTTAGTTGAGTTCTACACTTACACAATTAAAAACGTTTTGGGGCGCTTTATATCTCCTCCTATTGCAGACGGAGTATTCCTACTTTCCCGGCTTCAGCACACTCTTTTTACCTAGTTTAGTATTTGTTCCCTGGATATGGACATTAGCCTTTTGGCCCCATATGTACAACACAGGCCTAGACCTTTATATACAAGCCTCAGTATATATGCAGATATTTTATGCTAGTGCTTACTTGATAAAGTGGATTGTGTTCCAGGAAATTTGTTATATTAATATAATAATATCTGTGCAAATGCTTTCTTGGGAAATACACACCAACAAATAGATCTGATCTCCTTTATCTATTTTGTATTTCAGCCACCACACTATTTGCACCCTTATACAGTGATTCAGCCGGACAACTTAGTAATACTCTTGGAGTCCCAGATAGGATTATCAGCTAGACAGACAGAGCCTTCAAGACTGCACATTATTTTACTTCTTTGAAATATCTCATCAGTTCCCATATTTGTGGTGTGTAGTAGAGACTTGCCAACAATCACTAGTATTTGTATAACATTCTGTGTATAATAAGTACTGTAATCAACCAATGACTATATTTAGTATTTATTTCCATAACTTTGATTTTCCAGTACAGTTTTGAGTCTAACTGGTTGCCGTGGGGCAACACAGACAGACACACATTGATAAATGGGGCCAACTGTGAGCTTTTACATTTATGTATCATGCCACAGAGCAAATTGATAGGCAGAGATCAACAGCACAATGCTGTTTTAAACATTTTACAGCTCAGTTGATTGTTTTTACCACACTTAGCAATAGCACGGAATGCACCATACTGAGATGTGAGACTAGGTATCAGCAGGTAAGCAAGAGCATCAAGAGCTGGAAATGTATTTTAAAGAGTCGATGTGACAAAAAATTGCAAAATATTATTGATCAGCACATTGCCTGGTTCTCTGTACTTGTCACCACTGTGTCAAGTGACGCACAGATGCTAAAAATGCTTTTTTGTGAACTATGGCTTTTTAATAATATATGCTTTCACATGCCGGGCCATTGTAACTATCTTCTGGTCTACATTAGTTGCATTGATTTTACAGGGTTCTGACGGCAAGTTTAGAAGTTCATGTTAATACGTTTAGTGGTTTTCCAAAATGTAAATGCTAGAAAAATAATTGTAAATATGTGTAAAAGAGAGTTTAATTAATTTAAAAGCCTCCCAAATAATTTAGATTTATCCTACTTATACAATCAGTGTTTTCTAATTAGTAAAATTTTAGTGCCATGGTTGTATTTATTATCACTGCTTAGTCCTGATTCTGTTCCCAGCAAATCAACATCCCTTCTTGCCTATCCACATTGGTCACACACATCCTATTAATTTCCAGCTCTGCACTTTTCTCATTGACATAGGCAATTCTTCTGACCTCTTAATCCAAGAAATAGAACCATCCAGTCTGCTAGTTAAATCAACATGCTCCTTAGTACCGGCCAGTGGTAACAGTGCCAACTTTCACTGTAGCAAGCCTATTCCCTCATTAGTAGGGATGAGCACCTCTGGCATTCTCACAAAACTTTCCTCAAACTTCTGATGTGTCTGCGAAATTTCGGCAAACTGATTTTGTGGACCTATCAGAAGTTCCAGGAAATCATTACAGGAGGATTACTAGGGCTGCATTTATTCATTCAGCCCTGGAAATCCTCCTGTGTGCGATCCACGGCACTAGAGGTTAAATGGGGACAAGTCTCCCCATTCAAAACCTCTAGTGCTCTCTGATTGGCTGAGGAAAGGAAAATCCTGATGACACTTGGCATGACCATCTGTATTTTTTTACCAGCTGTGGATATCACAAATGTGAAATTGCAGGAATACAATTAATAGACAAGGGCAGAATACTGTTATCGCATAATGGAAGATTCTTTTATATCAACCCTTTATAGAGAGAATGTACTTCTTCACTGCACAATATACAATGGGCCTGATTTGGTAAAGTTATCCAAGACTGGAGAAGATATTTTTAAGAAATCCATTCCAGTTTGCTGGATCACACAGATTCGCCCATAAGAGTCTATCTTCTTTAGTCTTGAGGAACTTTAAATAATCAGGCCCTATGTATATCATAAAAGAAAAGTCTGAATGTATGTTTGTATGACCTCTAGCTTTTAGCTTTACAGATATAAAAGAAATACATTTGCATTTATCAGCTGAAGTGTTTCTATTTCATTGCTGTTTATCACATTAAGGAGGTGTTAATAATTGCTTACAACTGGGTATTGGTACTATTGTTTAAAATAATACAGACAGTACTTATTACAAAGAATAACTCACATTTAATGTAATTTCCCCCTAAAAGTATAGAAATAGGCACATCCTTAATGAAACGAGGCCTAAAGCTGTAGGACATGAATATCCGTATCTATTTTGTAAATCCACTTACAGTATGCCGATTTATAGAACAAATGTGTGCGTCTTTTTAGCAACGTGTTCCTTATTTGTATTTTAAACCCTGTGAGTCCTTGCCTTTGTAGGTCTCAAAAGACATTCATGCATAATAACTATATTACTTCTGACATTGCCTTAGACATTGCTTGCAAAAATTATGACGATCATGTTAACTACACAGCACAGGAGACTAAAAAGTTCATCTTTCAGTGTGAACAAAATTACATCTGCCACTTGATTTCTTCTGAATAATGAACCAGTAACTGGCCCATTTGAATCTATATTCCTTTAATGACAAAACACACTATAAGTAGCTTAGACACAGAATACACTTGCATAGTTGCAAACAAACATAAACTTGCAGGGATTTTTGTGCTTCCTGCTGAGCTGGTTTATTCAAGCGTCATTTACGAAATTCTTCTTTGAAACACAAAGTAATTTTTTTCAATACTAAAAAGATAAAATGATTTAGGCTATGTACACACGTGCAATAATTGTTGTTGGAAAGGATCTTTTATGATCCTTTCCAAAGACAAACGACTTCACGTTGCATGAACGAGCGCTGCACATACAGCACCATTCTGCTCCCCCCACTGCACTCTCTCCCCATTCACTTTCATTACAATTGTTCCTCGCCCGTCGTCCGCGGATCCACCAGGACGGTCATTGGGATGGCGAGCGTTGTACACAAGCCAGATTCTTGCCCAATATCAGCTCTGAGGCGATTATCGGACGCGAATTATTCGACGTCTTTACGTAGCCTAAGTAAAGTAAATATAAAATATTTATTAAGAAACTTTGTGTTAACATTTTGGGTAAGCAGATGAGCATAAATTATTATTGAACTTGAGAGAAGCTACCGTATGGATGTCAAAATATTTTTCTATATTTAGTTTTTTGATTCAGAACAGTGGGTAGCCAATAATTAGGCGTCATGCATAGTGGAGGCAACAGAGCACCTCTTGTTTAATTATCTTCCCTTTCCTTTTTCTTCCCTGTTGTGCATAAAGAATGGGAACACATAAGGACCTGACCTAAATTTTTGGAAATACCTGAAAGAAAACTATTTTTTTCCACTTGCTACTGATTTCTGGAAATCCAAAATTGTTTTTCAGTCTACATAAAACAGTCATAGGTCTAAAATGTAGGTGACATCACTAAATTCTCTTAATTCACTAAAGTATGTTTAAGCAGCCCAGAACCCTACATCCTAGGATTCTCCAAAATGCAAATGTCAATCTTCCCATGCAGTCAAGACCCATCTGTCTCTTCCTGACTTATGGCCCCTTTCAAATGGCTCATCATTATGGCAGGCTTAATGTGAGGGCGAGGACCAGCTCTACACAGAATGCCCCATCAAATTTGCACCACAATTTAGGAATTTAGGCAGTTTGGAATGTGGAGGTACCACTATCTGTATTATAGTTCTGTGCACATTTTGAAGAGCTTTATATCAACATCAGTAAAATGACTGAACCTGAAGAGTACGTACGGTCATTGTATAGGACCAGTATCATTTCAACCCTCATGAAAAAAATAGTGAATGGAATATACATTAAGAATTTTTAACAGAAGGAGGTGAAGGGTACAATACATACAAATGCACTGCTTATCAGGGACCCTGAGGCTAGCTCTCACATAGAGAAATAGACGTGTTTGAAAACCTAAAAGAACATGCCTACATAAGTCACAGTTGCATAATTTTCCAAATGAAAGTCTATACCAATATAAGAGTCTATTTCCAATTATTTGTTTAAAAACTTGCATTTGTATACTTTTTTTAGTAGTACACATATGCATGTGATTTCTGTATGTTGTTTCTGGAGAATACATTTTCTGTTTATTTGTGCCATAGCATGCATTAGCCAGGTAGTATTTTTTTTTAAAGTGTAGGAAAACTTTTTAAAGAAAATAATAATGTGTATATATGGATATATATATGGATATATTTACTAAAGGGGTAAAGTCTATACACTTAGCGAAGATAACTTTTAGTTTGCAAAGTAAATTCCACTAGTCATATTCTTGGGTATGCAAAATAAGCACAGCTTCACATTATTCATTAACATTAACGTTGCAGTACTTTGCTAAATTACTAGTCCTTACTACCACTGAATCATCCACATAGGTTTACTTTGTAAACCTAAATTACTTTTTATATATAACACTATGAATTTTGGAAATCAGACTAAGAAACACAAAGATGTTGAACCAATTGAGTTTTTCTCCATTTCTCCAAATTTTGTTATGCAATCTCAATGAGGAATAGACAGGTGCAGGGCACAGACCTCCACGCCCCTTGGTTCACTATAAACACCACATTGTATTGGGAGGGATATTATGTTCCATTCAGACTCCCAGAAAAGGTCAAAGGTTCAATGAACACCAGTACATGTTCCCAGTTTTTTAAACTCTTATACAAAGAAACTAATCCACAACATTATTATCTTTACCCACTACCCCAAATCTGCACAACAAAAGCAAGTTTTCTTTTTTTTTAGAATCTTGTCAGTTAATGTGATGCAGAAACTCACTGCATTGTCTTAAATGAATAACAATGAATTCAGCAAAATGTATAACGCCTGTGGTATAGCCTGTCTTCCTTTATTAGACCTACATTGAATTTACTTAAGTGTGACTTTTTCCCAAATGCAAGACAAACAACCATTTAATTATTCTTTGTTAATTACATGTAACTAGAACAGTGTAATGTGATATTGATTTTATGAATCATCTCGAAGGGAATGATTTACTAAAGGAAAAGAATGCTCATTTAGCCCAACTGAAGCTTGGGTGACTTCAAATACCCATTCAAGTCTAAGGACATTTTTAATAAGATATTTAACAAGATCTCCCTTGCACATGATTGTGTGATTAAAGTGACCACAGCTTCATTAGGACATTTGAACATGGAACTACTATTTGTCACTCTTACTGCTAATGAATGGCTTGGATTGCTGCCAATATATTGTATTCTTCTGTAACAATTTCATGAAAGATGACTGACCTTGAAATATACACCAGTGTGACTGAGTGAGCTAGCAGCTTTCAGATTGGACTGTATAACAAGCAGAGAAAAAAAGTAATGTTGTTTGTAAACTTTTTTTGGGGAGCATTATAGAAAAAAGTGCCCTCTCCAAAGTACCCCCTTTCCTTTAAATGGCAATCATACCCGTAATGTGCGTCAAAGGTAGCAATGCCTACACACTGTATAAAAGGCGCAGCAAAGCCCAGGTTTGCTCCTGGTTTGATTTACAAAATGTTTTCTTTCCACATTTCCAGCCTGAGCTGTAGCCCACAGAGGTAAACACACCAGGGCTGATAACATCGCTTTGAATTTCAGTGTAAACCTTTGCGAAATGTACATACACGTATTTATTCTGACATACACTTTTAAATGTAAACATCCTAAAGTACACATTTATGCTCTTGAAAGGTACCAAATAGATTAATTGTAAGCAAGTAAAACAATATATTGTGTAAATGATCTAATTGCTCAGTGATGCTTGTAAGTATTAATTAAAAATGTAGTTGTTTAAGGCTATGAAATCATGTAGCATATATACTCAAAAAATCAGTAAGCATTGGAAGCTGAAACGTAATATATGTTAAACATTAAGTGGTTCAAACAACTAGGATAAGTGGAGATCTAGAATTGGATGTATCCATTTATCACCAATTTTCTGCTTTGCTGGTGTGACGCACATAATTCAAACGCATAGACGCCATAAGTGAGCTGTAGCCATTATAGGTCAATGTCTGAAGACGGCTCAGCATGTGGGTGGGAATTCTCTAGCTGAACTGTACAAAAAGTCACTAATAGATAATGCCCACAGTACAATGCTTTCCCTGTCCCAGCACTGTGACATGCAAATAACTTGATTGCCTAATTTAAATCAAAGAAATAGCTACACGCAGCATGTCATTGTTAAAGTAACTGCACTGAAAGCCAAGTTCTGTGCTATTATATGTTGTCCCAACACTGCAACATTTGTATGACCAGAATGGAGAAAATGCCCAAGCATCCTTTCTGTTCAACTTTGCCACAACATACTTAGATGCCCGTTCTTCAATGAATACTTTCATTGTTGCTTTTTCTCTTTACTTATCGCTAATGGTCTAAAACCCAACTCTAGCCAAAACATTTTTATTTTGAAAGGTTGGATTTCTCTACATTTTCTATTTATTTGGTGGATGTAAAAAATAACCCCATGGCTGGATGGATGGAAAGATTGGAAGTTCTTTGTGTTCCAGATACTAGTACACATAGACTACTGCTTCAAGAGGGGTTAAAAAAAACTGAAAAGCCCCCTTTCAGGCATCTTGTTCTTTTGTGCTACTTTTGTCCCAGGATCAGTGTGTGAAAAGCTTTATTCTCAACCTTTGTGCCCCGTGTGTAAAGCAGGCACATTTCACCTTCCTTTGCTTTCAAATAAATAAGATGTCCATTTAAATGAAAACACTAAGTAGCCTGGGGCATTGCTTATCTGAAAAATATGTAATAAAAAAGCTATTACAAAACCCCAATGTGTTCGTCTATTTTAAGTATTTCATATGTAATTCCAAAAAGGGCCAAAGGAGCCAAAGGTGAATGAGTTGCAAGTTACAGAGACAAGCAATGCACAGACTTACATGACCTGGGCCACCACCAATAAAACTAATGGTGTGCTGTGTGCTCCTTAACACTGTGCTTCTTAACACTGGGCACCTGTATTTCTAGATGGAATTCCATATTTCTGGGCCCCACACTTGAAGTACTCATTGATGTTGAAGGCCTGTTAGTATGGGCTTGCAAAACATAATATGTGGAACATGGATGGAAATAGTAATAGAACCATTGGGCTTAATATAATAAAAGCGCAATCAGTTATCATAGAGACTGTGATTGCAAAGTGAACAGGCTTTAGTAAATCAGGTCCATTGTGTTTCTTTAGTATCAGTGAAGGAAAATACATTGTAAAGGTGTGTTGATGGGTAGATGACTATTCAGTGGTGTAGCTGGAGAATACTGTGTTTATTTCTGAAAATAGTAATTCTATAATAATGCTTATATATAATTTTGTAGTAGTAAGCACTCCACTTGTCACGTCTGGTGTTGAATCCTTTCATCAAACAAATTATGCTTTGCATACTTATTTACATACTTTAGCACGCTCTGTTTTTCATAGCTGTGAAATGCTTAGAGATTGAAAAGGAAAGAAAAGTTAGTATATTCGATTTTTTTTTTGTTAGATGCATGCAAGCTGTTCACTTGCTATCATAAATTTAAGGTAGAAAGACCCTACAAAAGGTATTATCATGGAATTGTCAGATCATAAATAAACAGTGCTGCAATTGCTTATGGGAGCCAGATGGAATGAGGACAAGGGAGAAAGACAAAGGAAAGAAGAGGGTCTTTAAATAGAGCAGCTTGAGCACTAATGTTATAAAAGATGTTCGGAGTGTTTTGACAGAGTAACTTGAGTGCAATGCCACCTCATTAAGTCCCACAAAACTGTGAAAGAGAAAGTTTTTGTGCTCAATAGCACAGAGTGAGGTCACCAGCTAATCTGACTTCATGACAACAAAAGACACTTGACTGATGAGAAAGCTCCCTCCACTGGATGTAGACATTCCTTTACCTAAACTGAACATTCAGCCCGAAGAAAGACAATCTGTTCGTCTGACCGGCACATACATCACACAATGGCATGTGACTATCAAACCCCCAATCTTCCATGTGTATCACATAATGATTAACTGACCATTGAAATCCTTGGCTATGTCACATTAGCAGCACCTCTATGCTTTTCTATAAAACTGCAAAATACCCGTGACAGTTGAATGCCTCAGCCAGCGTAAAATAATAATTAAGGTCAGTGATGATACAGATTTTCCTTAAAAATAACTATGTGCAACTGTGTGGCAACAAAATATATATTTAGAAAAAGAAAAAAAGCATCTGTCCTTGGAAATTGCTTGGTAGGTATTCTATTTTCTGGAAGGCAATGCTTATATTCAGCAGTTTCAAAGGGCTTCTCAGATCATAAATACTGTATTTTTGAAAGCTTGCTGTTAACTACAGCAAATCAATAACACAGTGGAACCCTGTTGTAATCAAAGTGGCCAAAGTGAAGTAACCCTCCCCACTAACTACAACCCCCAATGTTTCTGTGTTCATAGATACTTTGTTATATATAAGAAGATAAGAGATCCCTTTGTTCCTAAACACACTGTTCATATTTTATTATCATGCTGCCTTTGCAAAGAATCCAGCAAAATGTAGCAGAAAATATTATTCCAACTGAAGACATCATATTAACTTTCTGTTCTTTTTTTCCCCACTGCCTAGGAATCCGCTGTTAGAACAACTATCAAAGACTAAATCAAGATCAAAGATATTTTTACTACTTCTTATATTTATTTTACATCACGGATTACACAACTTTTTTTTTAAGTAATAAGAAAAGAATAAAAAATGCAACATTTGACGAACTATGCCCAGCAAGGGTTGTATATCTATTACATGGTGCTGTTGGATTTTGCAGCTGGATTTGGAATTCCAAGTCAGCTGATGAATCAAATGGATGAAAAAGCAGAGAACAAACCATTCCCACATCATCGACTGAAAAGAAGCTGGGTATGGAACCAGTTCTTTGTTCTGGAAGAATATACAGGAACAGACCCTCTGTACGTTGGCAAGGTAAGATGCTTAATATAGCATGAGACGTAAATGATGTAGAATTGGCAACATAGTAATGGAAAACAAAGAGGATGCTATATATATTTAACCATCCTGGCGGGGGTGTTCTGAAAGTTTTGCTTATTACATTGAAAGAGATATTAAAGTGTATCTCTAGTTCTAATGTTTTTTCTTTCTTTCTGTTGTTTTCTTTACTAAAACAAAATGCAACTAAAACAAATGAAGAAGAAAAAGTTGTGTCTACAGATGCATTTTAACATTTATGTTACACCTTGTATTATCAATTGCCCTTGCATGCATAGCATAGCAAATATGGATAGTAGATAGTTAAAGGAGTTAAAGGTTAGATCCATTATCAGTTTATTTATCTATTGATGTCTTTGACCCATTGGAAAACTTTTTTTTAGACATTTTCCTTTTTTTTCCAATTGTAACAACACTTCAAAGAGTAACTGGACAAATTTTCAAAGCAAAGGGACCCTTTTAGAGAATTTTACCTACTCCAACTTTACCTACTCAAATATATTGTCCTTTGTAACTCTCCTAAAGTGAATAGTTGGGAGGAGAGTTCTCTATATGGACCATTTATATATTTATACAGGGTGATCATATCCCCCCTTTAAACGTCTCTTCTCAAGGGAGAATAGATTCAGTTCAGCTAATCTCACCTCATAGCTGAGCTCCTCCATTCCTTTTATTCGTTCAGTCATTTACTGCATATTCCAGATGTGGTCTGACCAATGCTTTGTACAGGGGCAGGATAATGTCTCCATCCCTGCAGTCTATTCCTCTTTTAATACAGGAAAGTACGTTGCTAGCTTTAGATATTGCAGCTTGGCATTGCACACTATTATTAAGTTTATGATCTACCAGAATCCCCAGACCCTTTCCCATTTCTGACCTCCCCAAACGTATTCCCCGTAGACAGTATGAAGCATGCATGTTGTTACCGCCCAAGTGCATAACTTTACATTTATTAATATTAAATGTCATTTGCCACTTGGCTGCCCAATCAGGGCAGGTCTGACAGTACATCCAGGCAAGTCTGACAGTACATCCAGGTCCGCTTGTAGAATATAGACATCATGTATGGACTTAACTCCATTACATAGTTTGGTGTCATCTGCAAACACAGAAATGGTACTTTTATTCTCAAACTCTATATCATTTATAAAGATGTTAAAGAGTAAAGGTCCCAACACTGAACCCTGGGGTACACCACTAATAACCTTAGACCATTCGGAGTATGAATCATTATTTACTACTCTCTGGATGCGGTCTTTAAGCCAGTTCTCTATCCATTTACAGATTGATGTTTCTAAAGGTATTGACCCTAACTTGCATATTAACCGTCTGTAGGGTAGTGTGTCAAAGGCTTTAGCAAAGCTCAAGTACACTATATTAACTGCTATTCCACTGTCTACCTGTTTACTTACTTCCTTAAAAATTGGTTATTTGTCATTTTCTGTTTTAGTGAGACCAGTCACAAGGTCAATTAGGGGAGTAAATCACTCTTTAAGTCAGGGCAGAATTGTTAAGTTCTTCAGATAAGGAATCTTTAGTCAGGGCAAATGTCTACTGCCCCAGCTGGATATTTTGTTCATCTTAGAAGTGGTCCAGACAGGTTGATATTAAAAAATAAGATGAATAGAAGGCACAGAGAATTTGCTTATTTATGCAATAATAAGAATATCAAAATGTATTATGGATTGGTCTTTTCATGTTGAAAGCTTACTGCAGACCTCAAAACATGTAATACAATAGACAAGAATATCTGAAAGACTGTGTCTAGCTATATTCATTGATATATGTGAGGGTGTGGCACAATTACCGGCATTTATCACAGTTTCTAATATGCTATGACATCAGATGTTGCGTAGAAAGCAATATCCGGTGTTGTAGCATGCATTTCTGTCTATTTTATGCATTGTTCTATTCAGTGTAATGAATAGTGTCAGCATCCTAACAGACAGCCAAATGCATTGTCATGAGTTGCAGTATAATGTACATCACTGCATGTTCTTAAAGTGGGAATAAGGCCTAAATGGCAGCACACAAGGAGGTACAGCTTTTACAACTTTATATGTACTACAAGCCAAAATTCCACTTATGATTTTATATGATTTTATGTCCACTTTAAAGTCGGTTGTAGTGGTCCCCAGCTACCCCATACTTATTCATCAGGGTGAAGGGGCAGATATCTAAGGGCCATATAATAAAGGGGCATCCAGATTCCAAATAAGCTCTACACCCTCAGACTTCCACAACATAGAATTCATGTTATGGGGAAGAGACCCTCTTTCCCAACGATGGCCCTTGCCACCATTGGGAACAGGTGGGGAGTCTGGTTTATGTCAAAAAGAGCTACACACATTTTCCCCTTTCCTTCCTTGGCAAACCAGATTCTAGAGGACCTTTTATGGATAGTAGTGGGGGCACACATGATTACTACCCCATTTCCTTTATTTGTTTCAGACGGAATGACTAACTTTTGTCACAGAACTGAAGCCAAACACCATACTTACACTCCCTTACTACAAGTCACAGTATGTCATGATTAGCAGAGCAGTGAGTTGTGGTGTTATTCACTTTAAATTGCACCACAGTGCACCTTTATACAGCACAACAAACAAAGAAGAACCATGCAATAAACAAATATATACAAGTGAGATGCACTAAAAATGAAGTGCATGTTAACATCCAAATTACGGCACTATAATGTGTGTATAGCACTGTGGTTTGAAGTTTAAAACCCCAGCAGATGATTTGATTCTCTGGATTCAGTAAGTCTTCCTATTTCTCAAACTTAAAGTTTGTGCTTGTTCAGGATCCTAATAGAAACATTGAAGCTTACCATTAGGTTTATAAAGATATATAAAGACAAACATTCTTTATAACTTATGTACTTCTAGACATTTGAATGTAATTCTCCAAGCAAAGTACACATTTAGGTGTTAGTTTTGCTCCAATGGGGCAAATACGTCATTATACAAAGAGTTTATACAATATGCTATGGTATGCAGTCAGTATAGTTTCAGGCTATTTGTTTGTGACAGTTGCTAATTACTATCATGCCAATTTCAAACTAGTGAAATGGCAGTGTACTTCCTCTTGTAATAATGAAGATGCTTCCTGCGGAGAAGGATTAATTTGTTAGCTTACGTTAAGAAAGCTGTGTTTTTTTTTTCTGAGTGCATAAATTAATGATGGAATTCTACTTCTTGTTTCTTAGTGACTTGTTTAGAATTGGATCTTAATCATTACAACAGACTAATTAAATCCTTCACTTAATAAGCCACACACCACACAAGGGAGCATTGTTCACTGTGTATTTTCAAGTGACTACTTAAAATGAATCCAGAAAAAAAATTGGATAGGCCTCATCTTTGCACCTGCTGCTTCATTCTATTGCAATAATAAAATAGCGTAGAACCTTTCTTTGCAGGCTTCATTTTATAAATCATTACTTGAATGCTACTTCTTTTTGGATGAATATTTTGTCAAAAATTTTGAACAAAAATGTGTTTGAAAAGGTTATGCATCTAAATAAATATCTGTTATCAAAAAGCCACATGCGTTTTTTTACAATAAAACAATAAGAAAACAATGTAAATATCTACTTTTATTGCAAGGTCATTTAACATAACTATCTCCCTATTTTTCTCCCAAGGTCCCCTCCACCTCTGCTTGTGATACTTTGGCAACATCACCATCTCCCCCACAGGTGCTTTATACAGACATAGTAGGGGAAGCCACAGTGCACAAGTAGACTTGGTGGTGGTGATCCTTTAATGAATCAAAAGCTCTTAGGATTGTCCTAGGACCCAGAACTCTCTTTAGACTTGTGTAGGGAAGTCAAGGAAAGGTTCAGATTTCGCCTCTTACTTTTTAGTTTTCTGAATTGTTCAAAGCGGTGATGGGCATTGGAAGTTCAGAGGTGCAAGTTAAGGCTGCCTATAGTGCCTCCTATAATGTGAAAATGTTACTTTAGTGTAGAAAACCTTCTACAGGTTTGCTTTAATCTGATTAAAAAGGTCAATTTTCTTTTTCATTTTTCAGCTTCACTCAGACATGGATGAGGGTGATGGCTCAATCAAATATATTCTGTCTGGTGATGGGGCAGGAACCATGTTTACTATTGATGACACTACAGGTGACATTCACGCAATACAGCGACTGGATCGGGAAGAGAGGGCTCAATATACTCTCAGGGCCCAGGCACTGGACAGAAGAACTGAGAGACCTATGGAGCCAGAATCAGAATTTATCATTAAAATTCAAGATATTAATGACAATGAACCAAAATTCCTTGATGGACCATACACAGCTTCTGTACCAGAAATGTCCCCAGTTGGTATGTAAATATAAAGCCTGGACTGCATTACATTTTTGAAATGTTATAGTGTATAAAATAGATGTGCGCATAAGTATACGCAACAAAAAACAAATAAAGCTATGTGTGTGAGATGGTGAGATGTGTGATTATATAATTCATATGGCCATTGTGTAGCTGTTTGTCTGTAGCTTCCTTCTTTGAATGTCACATAGTCACTATTGACCTCCCATTTGCTAAATTCACATATAAGAATAAATGAGATACTGTGCAGTGTACACATTTGGCCTTTAAAACAGGTATTCTGTACAACACCTTGCTTATATACACAGTGTATTTATCAATCTTATTGCATTCACAGTTAGTCTTGTTTATTTTTGGGTTTTAGTTAAGTCTCTTTGCAAATGTATTTTTGGTTTTGTTGGATGAGGAAGTGACCTAGTAGCATGAATGCAAATGGTGGATATAAGGATCCAAAGAGTATCATGTTGTTTTGGGATATTATATTGATTTTTCCATCCAACTTAGCAATTACATCCAACACATCCCAATCTATCTGTACAAGGTATATATAGATAAAATGACCACAGATGTATATAATCATACATTATTTGGAAATTTTATTTCTTTTACAAACAATTAGTTAACAAATCTACAAAAAACCCAATTGTAACTGTATGTACAATGTTTGAGATTGGCCCCATTTTTTATTTTATTATGTTTCTGCGGTTCTAAAAAAAAGAAGTGTGCTTAAACCTCTACAACACATTGGATGTTCATGCTTTCATAAAAGAAAATTTGTAATACTTTCACCTGAAAGAAATACTTTCTGCTAGAAGGGGTGGCTAAATTGCTAGCAATACAGATTTTTAATGTTTGGGGCCAGCTAGGGAGTATTTCCATAGGGTTTAGTGGAATACTCTCTTGTATGACACATTCCACTGGTAATGTGTCTCTAGAGGCATGCTCACCCAAATGACATGATTCTTACCACTCCTTAACCACCAATAACCAAGTAATTAAAGTGCTGAGAGCCCAAGTGTGATGTTTCTAACATATTTAGTAGGTAGAAATATATAATACACATATATACAACATATAGAACATCCTACAATACATAGCTTTGTACACATATCAATGATGTTCATAATGAAAGCCAGTTTGTCTTTTGTTTTGTTTGGAAAAAGATAGATCATACCGATTAGAATATTTGCACCAGCAAGTCATTTTAAATTTTGAAATAAAAATGTGCTTACCAATATGGAAAATGAGCTACAGTACACAATCAATCAGGGAGTAGTTTTAGCAAGTTCTATAGATTATTTTAAGAAAAAGCTGGATGTTTTTCTAGAAGCACAGAATATAACTGGGTGTTAAGGATTTAAAGTAAAGATAACAGAGACTGTTGATCCAGGGAACATCCGATTGCCTCATGGAATCAGGAAGGAAGTTGGAGCAAATTGGACCATGTTTTTTTTTTTTTTTTGCCTTCCTCTGGACCAACTATGTCCATAGGGTTTTTAACGGGGATATGTTTATTTCCCTAGTAGTTGAACTTCTTGGACTTATGACTTTTTTCAACCTAACCTACAATGTAACTATGTAACTCCTCAGAATAACAGTGTTAAGATCCAGTTTCTGGCCAACCAAAATCAACTTGCAATTTATGTAATGTGAAACATCAGTATTAGGAGTTTCATCTTTTTTATACTTCATACTATCAATGCAGCTTTAGAATTTAACAAAGTTTCCACATTTTAACAAAGTAAACAATACACTTAAAAAAATAGAACATCTATTAGAGTTCCCAAAACATGTTGCCAGTGTTCATTTATTTTGTATTGTGCTAGTTTCTAGTGCTTTAATGTTATTTTACCATTTTTACACAATGTCTTCATATGAAATGTTTTTTAAACAAAAGATTTAGAAAAAATAGGCGCAATTGTATAACAACAAATAGCCAATTTGTGTTCGTTTGCAATGTATTTGTAATTTGTGCAGTCTAACTGATTGATCATATTCAGATAAACCACCTATCATTTTTATTCCGAATATAGAAATAAATGTAACTGAATAAAGTATGAAGACCTTTCTTATACTCCATCTTCCTATAGAGAGACAGTTTAAACTTCACTACTTACAATGCTTCCATTTCAGAGAACAATTTGGCAATTACACATTAGGGTGTACCTACTGAAGCAAATGTCTTTGACCTCAACCTCAATGACAAGTGCGCAATCTTTCCCTAAAAATACATACATCAGTAAGGATTTGTACAAATTGGATGGGTCATAAAATTGAAAATTGCTTTTTAAAACTACTCCTATTACCATTAGGTAGATAAACTGTCCCACATTCACCAAACATTGATATATTATTATATTTAAGTGTCATGATCCACTAAAAAAGTAGACACTCTACGAATGACTAATAAAGTAGTCATTTTTATACACTCCAATTGCATGCAAAGAAATCGAATTTATTGATCCTCCTGCAAATCACTGGATGTTTAAAAAAAAAAAAAAAACCTATTTAGATAAGGAAAAATGTTTTTTAAGAAATTCAACTTATTGAAATGATTCCATCACTGGGACAGTGATGTAAATAGTGCCAGAATAGCATAGCTGGAAAGTGTGCACATTAGTCTCTGTCAATCTCTAACTCTAGCAGTAGCATCATATAATAATTGCTGGGAATATATTGATTTTAATTAGCATTCCTAGCTGGATTTATGGGGAGGTAATTAAAAGCCAAACTGTAGGATGATAAGATGATTAGCAACATCAGGAAATAAGCAGCAACTTTGCCCACAGTAAAAAGCAAAGTTAGGTGTTAATTGGAGAAGAATAATTTTCTATACTGGGTTTTAAATGTAAAATATCAGTAATTTAACAATAAGATTTTATAATGGCTCATGTGTGCTATTAATCTGTCATTCAAGAAAAGTGTGCCTGCACACAAATGTTCATATTGTAAGCTTTAGATGTTTTATGGTCTTTATCAAATTGCATCTGCTATTCTGTTAAAAAGAAATTGCATGTTACATTTTTATGTCTTAAGAAGTCAAAAAGTCTAATATAAGTTTTCTATGGGTGATAAGTCATCTGCCCCCTGTAAAATATATTACCTATTTATTACCAAGTAATTACCAAGTCCCTGCTGTTCATGGAAGTAAAGATAATTATTGATCTTTTTTTAAAAAATGAGGAATGATTAAAAATAATTGTGACAAGAAAATAAACTAATAGGAAAATAAAGGTAAATGATAGGCAAATCATTTAGAGGTATGCATCACCAATTGCAATTAAATTTATCCTAAATGCTCCAATAATTTTTACACTACTAACCCCACCAACAATAAGGACAAATTGGCCTTGTTTAAATTAAAATTACAATCTGAGAGATGGGTGGGTGGTCTATATTCAAACAGAATAGAACTTGAAAGGTCTACCCATTGAGTTGCAGAAATGCAGCAAGTTAGGCAAACACTGAATTCTAAATTCTAGAAGGTCAACAGATAATTCTCTGTACTTGCAGCAAATTTAAATAGACGGTGGAGAAATTTGTGTTTTTTCCAAAGATTACTCCACTTCTTAATTTTTTCGTCCAGAAATACACTAGTTATAGGTGTTAGAACTACAAGTGGTACACTTACAAACAGAAATATTGATTTTGGTACAATAGTTACTAAATAGGTGGTATAAGAAAAGGTGTGTATATGGGAGCTTCTTAAAAACCCATTTTGCACCTCAAAATTCAGGATCCAGGGCTTTTCATAGAATACTTCACTATAGACAATAAAGATTACTGCTCTGTACAGATCTAACTTACTTGTGGAAATGTTGAACAAGTCACAATACAACAAACTTATCAGATTTAGAGAATGTGTATTCATTGTCATGATATTTACATAATGCAGGTCCATATATTTCTTCATGTGAGCATAAAGCTGTAAAGTTGTCACCAGTATCTCATGGATGGGACATGTGGCAGGAAGCTTCATTATAATAACAATAAAAGACTATTTACATTCATAACACAACTAGACCAGGAAAGAGAGTGATATAGTGAAATTAAAGAGATTCTCAGCATAGAGAACAGGTGGCTAAAACAGCCATCATATTGGCTATGAATAGTAAATCCAATATGTAAAGGGACAGGGAAACATTAATAGCCTTGTGCTGCTTATCTCTTAGAATTGTTTCTTCATTATATTGTTGGGATACATTAGTGAAATGGAAGATGTGCCTGGCAATTAATCTTTCACTGACAGGTGGTTAAACAGTTAGTGTTGTTGTCATTATGCAAACTTTGAAAGCTTTTTTTATTATTGGAGAATCTAAATTAGTTTTTCAGATCTTAATTTAAAAAGGTCACTGTTTTCTTTTTTTTTATTTTGTTAGGTACCTCTATTATCCAAGTGTCAGCAACAGATGCAGATGATCCAACCTATGGAAGTAGCGCAAGGGTAGTGTACAGTATTCTGCAAGGGCAGCCATACTTTTCTGTGGACTCCAAAACAGGTATTATGATGTTATTTTAAATTAAATTACTTATTTTGTTTCCAATGGATAGGATAGTTTTTCTTGTAGATTTTTTTTAATATTGTAGAACAAGAAACTCTTGTTTATAAACATATTTATAATGATAGATTTGATGAACGATGGCCACATTGGAATTTGGTATCAATATTATTTTTAAATATTTTAGCAAACTAGGATTTAGCTTTATTATAGATATTTTCTGTTAATCTTGTTATCCAATAGGAAGTGCTCTTCTCAACTTTCACATTGCTATCTTATTGTACTTACTGAAAACTTATCTCACATAAGTGGCACCGTCATGGCAAACTTTCCTCCAACACCACTTGATCATCAGTTCAATATCTGTTCAATAATCTTTACATAAATTGTAAGCCATCAGCCTGGAATTTAGCTTTAAAAAAGCAGATTTGTTTAATTGATTTCAAATTGCAGATTCTCTTCTTGTCACATATTGCCACACATTTGGCACACTTGGCACCCAATGTAACCAGTGATCTGGGTAATTTTCTTGTCTTTTAATATTGCAGAACCTATCAATTTATAGTCTTGATTTTTTTTTCTTTGTGGCCAGCTTTTGCATCTCCTCACTTATCTTTGTATTCTGGTTACACTATATTAACCAATGTAGTCTGGAGACTGACAAGTGTGCATAGATTATGAACATGTCTTACATTTCTAGACTCCACTACATGTCAGTCATTGTCAAAGCTGGTGGCAGAAGCTTGAAAGAAGAGCATGCTGAAAGCAATGTCACATGAGATGCTCTGACTACTGCCCTTTAAAATCTAAATCCTGTATAAGATCACTCACTGTCATATTAGCTTTGCAAGTGAAAGTACTTACACACACATACGACATAAAAAAAATAAAACAATGTAAAAGAAATTATCATAAGCAAAATGACAAGTTCTTGTTACTGAATTTAAAACTGTGAAAAGCCATTGATGAGTGGTTTTTATGGATGACTACATTCAAGAGGATATAGGAATACAGGACATAGATGTTTTGGTTTAGAAGATATGCAGCACTTGAGTTCTAAGACATATGTTTAATGTCTTTTTATGCCCATGTTACTGGCGTGCTGAGCTAGTGTCCTTTTATGTTGTACATCTAGTATATAGTTTAAAAGGTTTTATGTTGCTCAGTTTGTTTTGTCCCCAGAGTTTATTGTTCATGTCCACTTTAGCTCCCTATAATATGATATTCTCTAAATGATGATTTCATTCTAACCTATTATCTACTTTATCTGGTATGCTTGTTTGTGGCTATTTCTTTGTCTAAAAGAAAAGAAAAGTCCATATAATTTGCAGCCCACTATCCTCTATTATCATCAAAGTCTTCCATATCATTTATTCTGCTTCTCACTATTGTTTTCTTCCTCTTTCCCTAATTACTTCCCTGCCAATACATCCTACTAGCAGTCCTTTATCTATAATTATCCAAGTCCCACTATCCCTCGTGTAATCCATCTTTTAGTCTATACTCTAATTCTATAAGGAAGCAGAGCTGCACTGTCATTATCTCAAATTATAGTAAGTGTTCAAACACAACTGTTCACTTTTATGATATATTCTGTTTTTTTTGTAGATTTGACTTCAAAGAGAACATTACCATTTTCCTAATAAACGTCGGTAGATATATACATTCATACATTAGGCAATGGATACAATCATTATATCATACCTGACCACAAAATGAAACATGCTAGGGTCATGGGAAGCTTCCACATGAGTTTGAATATTTGTTTTGGCCCTATTTTGTTTTTACAGTTTTATTGAAACCCTTTGCTACAGAAACAAAACATTTCAGTAATATAACCATGACATAACATACAACAAAAAATGCTGTACCCCCTATCTAAAGTCAGTCATTGAGCTCCAGTTAAGTGAATTTTCCCTCAGTTTTCTGAGGCCTAAATGAAGCAATTATTTGTCTCCTTTTCTCAGTGTTCAGACTGCTGTGTTTTCATCTTTGATTATGACGCATATATGCTGTGGTCTCATTTCCATATGTTTTTGCAACATTTATTTCTGTCTAGAGTTGAATTACATTTTTTCCAAGATCTTATATTAATATGAGTCAGACCACTGTGTAAAGTATTCTAACAACAATGATGTTAACGTCTAGACTGGGTGATCCAGCGAACCTGGAACGGATCTGTTCCAGAATTAAAAACATTTACCAACTAACCACTACCAGGCTTGCTGGATCACCCAGATTCTCCAATGAATCTCTGTCTTTTCCATTCCTGCTGAGCTTTAATAAATCAGGCTCAATGTTTCATACTAACTGAACCACCTTTTCACAATTTGAGCACTATGAATCTTGTTGCCATCATTCCATCAGGGCAAAAAATCCATCAAAGGAAAAACCTGGCCATTTAATATATTAAATTGGTGAGCTGACCCTATTATTTTACATACCCTGGCTGAACCTAGATCTGACCAACTGAAGCAACCCCAGATCGATACACTGCCCCCATAGGCTGGGGACTTTTATTTTGCCCAGGCAGTAAAAGAACTGTATGTATATTAAAACCCAACCATGAATACATGTACAGTGCAAAATCGCTTTACAAAATAAGAACTTTTTATTGTGTCTGTATATTCAACCACCAACTAATGTGTTGCTTTAAAACTCACACAGATGTCTTTAATCCTTAAAAACAGTTTTTTAGTATTTTTTTTTTAAAAAACATAAACATTAGAGTCTAAATATTGAGTACAACATATGATTTTATAATTGGTGATTTCAGCAATTAAATTGTATTTATGCAATGGAATTTAAAACTATCATTTCATTAATGAATTACCAAAGCATTCAGAGAATACAACTCTCCTGTGTGGTTATTCTGCAATGTTATTTTAGATACATATGGAGAATTAACACGCTTTGTTCTCTGGTACCATGGAAACACAGCTCGCTCTTTGTCAAAGCAGATGCATATCAAGATTAGTAAATCTGGTTTACATATTTTTTTCAACTTCACCCAGACTGACTAATGTGATTGTGACCTATGTAGGAAGCAGAATAAACACTAAACTTCTTTTTTTGTTGATTAAGCTCAACCATCCAATTTATCACTTTAAACCATTATGGGTGTCATAAGACTGTTCAACTGGCCCAACCGTCTATTTTCACAAGCCAACCCTCTTTAGCAAATACCCTGAATCTTGACCAAACTACTGAACTAAAAGAAGCATTTTTTCTTGGTAAGTAGATGGTTTGAAGCCTTTAGACATTGTACCTAAAGGTTTTACCATGAAACAGTGTGTACAGTGGACCTTTACAAAACATTTCCAAAATTTGTAGCCAGCTTCAAGGCCAAAAAAAAACCCTTCAGCTCTAGTGTGATGGATAAACACAGATCTTATGGGAGCACTGACCAGGGGTGTAGTAGGGCCAGCACGCTGTGCCCTCACTTTTTTCCGGAATGTGCATGCGTGCCCACTTTTATTTTGCCCCACACCGGCCAGAGCAGCGGACCATGTCCCCCGTACGGATCACAGGCTCAGGGCAGTGGGCAGGTTGTCTCTCTAAACATAACCCACACACTCTCCCAAGTGGGCAGGTTCTGGTATCATGACGTCACTTTGGAGAAAGTTTCTTCCCCCTTGATTGACATAAACGCAGGGGTGTAGTGGGGGGGTACGTTTCCATAACAATGATGCGCATGCACGCTCGCCATTGAAAGTACCGTGCCACCTCTTCATGTAAATTCACAAATTGCCTTGATAAAAGCTGCTTCGGTAGAAACACCAAGACCTTTAAAATATTGTAGAAAGACAAACAAGGTGTAAGGTTTCGATTCCCTATTAAAATCAGACAACCGATGTGCAGCCACCTTTTGCAGGAGCTTTTCTTTGAATCCACTGGTATTAGGTATCGTATGGTAGAACACCATTTCTCCAGAGAAGGGTGAGCTAAGCCTGATAAGTTGTCCAAGATTGCTGCCATGGGTAACCAAATCCAAACATTAAAACCTAGGAATTGAGCAGAAATTTAGTTAGGAGTGCAAAAAATTGAAGGTAGCCAGAAAACTAGTGAGCTGAGAACAAATGAAAAAAACAATATTTAGGATCAACAGAGTCCAATAGGACATATATTGGATATAGGAATGTATTGGATAGGGACGAGGTAATGAACACTGGCAGGGTCTAGGTGGACTAATAGCAAACCAGCAAAAGGATTTGGGCAATGTAAAGATTAGAGAACAAGGAGCAAACCGGAAACACACCATTGTCCCAAACAGCAACAAGAAATGAGCACGATAACTTGAAGCACACCTTAATGGGTTTTATTATATGGACCAATGAATAAACATGCATGTTGTATCGCTCATAAATGGGTCTTTTTTCAAAGCATTGGCAAAGTCCTTAGCTTTAAATGGACTTGTGAAGCTAGACCACAAACTGGATAAGTCAACTAGATTTAGGATCACACATTATCACATAAATTAATTATTGTAGTGTATTTCACATAGTTAAAATACCAGAACACACAGATATATCAACAGCAAATCCAGATACTAATAGGGATGTAAGGACACAACATAGATAAATCCACAGCGGTAGGTGGCATTTTCTGATTGATATGTATTATATATATCATTTTTTTTTTTGCTTCTATATTTGTGAAAAACAATCTTTTTAATGTAATCATTTGATACTTCAAAAACTGAACTGCTGAGTATCTAGGAGATTGTGGATTTGGAATATTCAGTAACTTGTGTTACAGTAACTCTTAGTAAGGTAGGCCATAATGCCAAAAAAGCCCTCTGCTAACATTATTCAAAGTAAAACTTATTTTAGAATACTGGTCAGGACCATGTTAATCATTATTAAAATCCCTATAGATAGGGTTGGTGCTTAATGCCTAGTTTGAAAGCAAGTTCCGCAGGGTATATTTAAGTATACTGTGTTTCCCTGCTGCTCTGTCCACAGTAAGATGCTGCTGATATCCCTACGAAGGGCACTTGTGCCCACATACTATAATAGTTTTTTTTTTACTGGGACTCTGGCCATAGATCACAAAGTGTGGTTGCATAGTTAAAATTCCAGCGTATGCTTTTTTATTTATATCAGCTGCCAAGCTTCAATTTTAGACAAGCTTAAACATAAAACATAACACATTTCATGTATATATATATATATATATATATATATATATATATATATATATACTCCTAGCCACTACTTTGTTTTCTAGTATTGAGCTGTGATGATACATACTGTAAATGCCTTCTTTTTTTAAACCTGTAATTTATTAGGACTTTTAAGTTCCTTTCCACCCCGCTCTTCTTGAGTTTATGAGTTTTTCTGACTTTGTACTCCCAAGGGGCAAATATATAGGTAATGTAATATATTTATATCCAGCAAGGATAATGGTACATTAAAGCTGAATGCAAGGCAAATGAAATAGATCTAAATTAACACAGCTAGGCACTGATTGAATAATGTTAGATGTATAGCAATGACCTTTGACATTTAAAATGAAAGCCTACAAAATGTTTAGCTATTTTCTGATAAACTAATATTTTTTACTATGATTTTGGTAAATTAATTTATAGACTAATGTTGCCTGTTTATTATTGGCTTTTGTCCTTTAAGCATAAAGGTTTTACAGACAAGTGCACTTCACCGCTCAGACATTCTGCTCTTATCACATCATGATGAAATCTAATTGAAATTCTCTACAGCCCAGGATGTCAGTGCAGGAACTAGTTTCATGTGCTTGTACAAAACAAAAGTAGACGTTCCAAAAAATCCTGATCTTAGGGGAAATATCCTATGAAGAGGTCAGGCCCATGATAGTTTTTTCAGGAAGAGCAAATATTTCTCTGCAGTTTCAGTGCATATCAAGCAAACTCTGCATTAATAAGGAAAGCACAGAAAATCTTGCAAGAAGCATTGCTGCCATCTTTTGGCAGTTTTTGGTAGTGTTGTTCCATTTCTATAATAAGAAGGGCTAGAATTTATTTGTGAAACTTGCACTAATTTGTGCAGTGCTAGCAGTTTCAGAACCGATAGATATTTTTCAGCTTATGATGTGAAATGTCCATATGAGTGTATTGCAGTATACTTAAATATACAGTACTTTGAGCTGCTTAATTGAACATAGTGCAGAAATTATATTGATAGTGTAGATTTAGCATCTGGCCAATTACATCTGGCTCTCTAAATGGCATGTTTAATGCCATATGGAAGGATATCAAGAGTATTTCTGCAGGATATTTCTTGCAGTGTTGCCAACTTCTACCTTCTTCGCTCCCAACAAAAGACACTCTTTAATTTAAAAGTTAAATTAGTTTTTCCTTATGCCATTTTGTAGGCAAGTTGTGACACTGCTTTTCTCCTACAGGCATAATTAGAACAGCGTTAACAAACATGGACCGAGAAGCAAGAGAATATTACGAAGTCATTATCCAGGCCAAAGATATGGGTGGACAGCTGGGGGGATTAGCTGGAACAACCACTGTTAATATCACTCTCAGTGATGTGAATGACAATCCTCCAAGATTTCCTCAAAGTAAGTCATCATCATCATCATCATGAAAGGTTTGAGTGCTGCTCTGCTTTGTTCGCCAAACAGTTTAAACAGCTGTATCAAGAAGAATAATGAAAGAATAACTTTTTTTCTGTCATCCGTTTTAAATTGTGTTAGTTTAAGAAGTGCCAAACTTTTTGGTATGCTAACAGCCTGCAGCATAAAGCTGTAATCAACAAGTACTTGTGTGTTGAATAAATCTAAGGACCATTTCAGACCCATAGTGAACTGTAGTAATGTGCCACAGGCTCAGCTGCAGTCCCAAGCAGCTGGGAACCATTTTTTGCACTCCCAGCATCCCTACATTGGTTTCTGAAAGTGTCATATCAATTTTGGCTGTGTGGTAGCTTTTGAAAGATTCGCACCATAGCCGCAACCACGTGCCACTGTGATACAGTGGGGCGATTTGCACAGCAGTTTGTCTTGCACCCGGGAGGGCCCAACTGTATGGTTTTCACCGCAGGTATGAAATGACTGTAGAATTTACTTTAAATTAAGATAAGTGTAAAGAAAATAAATGTAAAGTATAAAACATATCAGACTTGGAATATATTTTAATCAAGGATTGTTCTATTAATTAATTGTTTGTACAAAAGAACACCTATTTATATCTATGAAAGACGGAGAAATCAGGCAACCCAAGAACCCCAATTGCTCCCAATGAACAGCCAGATTCTGACCATTAGACAAGTTTATCATCAACTTTCATCTAACCATTGGGTGCACCTTAGATTATTGTGATTAGGAACTCCAAGATAACACCAGTTCTACTGGAACCCGACCATTGTCCTACCCTATTGGTATAAATTTCACAATCTGATGAAACCGTCATTATTATTTAAAAAACCTGTATGCTTTGTGGCCTTAAAAGACACTGGATATACTTAAGTCTGAAACTGAAGTACACAAAACCACAAACTCTAAAAAGGTCATTTTCAAAAAACATAAAAATCATAAAAGGGTAATAATACCATAAACTACATTTTTGTAGGTACTCATAGGGACCTAAGTGTTCTTTGTATTGACATTTGAAACAATGCAGGGAAAGTACATTAGTCTGAACTGTGAGCATCAGTGCTGATGTTTTCAAGTTTGAGTATGATAATGGAAAGGATCAAGCAAAGTTCATTAATGATGATAACCATAAAAACTATTTATTAAAATAGGATCTCTCCTTGCTACACAGGGATTAGCCCAGATATGCAGGCAACCAAGGACACACTCATGCAACACATGTCTTGTCCTTGGGGATGAGCGAGATTTTAAAACTTGATCTCACTGCAAATTCGTACATTCTCGCCTACCGAAATTTTAGGCAAGAATGACAGGTGTAAATTCGCCGATCGAGGTTGAATTTTAAATAAAATTTAAAAAAACTCTGTTTTTTACAACAGTGTGCGATCCACGGCACTAGAGGTTAATTAACCTCTAGTGCCGGGGATCTTCTAAATGAATGCGACTGTGGCCACATTCATTGTGAACAGTGTGCCCCGGGGACTGCAAACAGGAGGATTCCCAGGGAATCCTGTGAATCTCTTGTGAATCCTACTGTCATAATTTCTTCGATCTTACGATGGTTTCGCAAAATTGGTTCGCCGAAATTTCACGGACGTTCGAGGAAATTTTAGCGAGAATGTCAGAGGCTTATCCTTACTTGTCATACATCCCATTTGACTGCCTGTGAGACAGGGAGGAAGACAGTATATGGAGGGCTGACAAAGCTGCTGAGTACTGGGAGGAGAACATAAGTAAAATTCATTTATCACTAGTCCTAATTTTTTTCATTTGAAATACCCCTATATGTTAATAAATAAATTTAATTACAGTCATCATTACGCATAGTTAAAAACATTATTTCTTTGGAGGCTACTATTTCTTTTTTGAGTTCAAACTCATTATGAAGCCTTGTTCATGCACGTGTGTTAATATTTTATTTTTAATTTCCATCAGAACACTACCAAATGAATGTTTTGGAATCAGCCCCTGTGAACTCTACAGTTGGAAGGGTCCTAGCAATGGACCAGGATGAAGGTGTTAATGCAGAAATGAAGTACACCATCATAGATGGAGATGGTCTCGATATGTTTGATGTATCAACAGATGCTACATACCAAGTTGGAGTTATCACAGTAAAAAAGGTAAAACAGAAATTTATTTTAAAAATGAATCATACCCCATATCACATAAACCATGGGCTCTTGGTTTGCCAAATATTCCCTTGTGGGAATTTTCCAGGTCCATGGCAGTAATTGATTCCCACGAGGGAATGTCAGATTCTCTGTTTTATAAATAGAGCCCCAATTCTTTTATTTTAGTTTATTAATAATATTATTACATTTTAGAAATTGCTCTAAACGTATCCATTGGCTTACCTTATAAAAGTAACGAAGGAGTGCTTGATTTCAGCATAAAGGTTCATTAAAATAGGACACATAAATAAACAACTATATTTTAAAAAAAAGATGAAACAAATACAGAAACAACTGCTTCATCCATTTTCTATGTTGTTAGTTTTGCATGAATTCAGCATAGGGAATGCCACGTGCAGTTGAATATGCTACTTTACTGACTAACTGAGAAATTAAATGTGGCAGTTTGTATTTTTTTTATTTTAGCACCTTTTCTATGATTGACAACATTCTCCATGTGGAGAATGTAAATTTAATAGAAATGAGAGTAAAATGCTAACTAGGACCCAAGAGAGGAGCCTCCTGTCACAAATGCTTATTTAAAGATACATTATTTAATGCTATTAAACAAAATGTGTAATTCATGTTCTAAATGCCAACCACTACAACTAGGTTACTGTAAAATATCATTTATAATATTTTATCTGCTATTGAACAGATATGTTACTTTATTTTTTGGCAAATACATGGGGTTGTTTTCTTTGATAACATGTAACTACTAATATGTTACTACACACCAGTGGGCATTATGTTTTTGGTTAGAGGTGAGCAGGTCTAAGGTTTTAAATCCAATAACATTCTTAGCAAATTCTCTGTAGAAGAGGTAACGAGTGAGGTATTGCTGTTATTCAGAGACCACTGACCACCTACGGAGTGGTTCGTTGAACAGAAAAGTCTAAGTTCACCTTACAACTGTGTGGGACAACTTTTGTTCTTGAAACACTACTGGTATCTCAGCTATTTATTGGATCTGATTTAATTAAATTATAGCTCTCCAAGACTGGAGAAGATGGACTATCATGGGAGAACCTGGGAGATCAAAAAAACTGGAAATGGATTTTCTAAAATCATTTGCTATTAGCTATTGGCAAACTTTTTCAATTCTAGACCAGACTTATTCTAGGTTTCCTTAATCACCTAGTTTCTTTCATGATAGTCTATCTTCTCTTTTCTTGGAGAGCTTTATTTAAACAGGCCTATTGTATAAAAAAAAAATAAGCAGGAGAATAAGCAGGAGAATCAGGCTTCATAGTGCTTTTTTTGAAGGACCATTATGGTGAAATACAAATTAAAATTGGACTGAAGCCAAAACTGTTTTCTTTTATGAGTAGGGAATTATTTTCTATCAATGTCCAATTAAAGAGTTTTTCCCTCGCTTCCTGTCCTGTAGATTCAACATAAATTGAAGAAAATCTCTCCAAAATAAAGTTTAGAATTGTATCTTCTATTAAGTGTCAGTGGAGAACTGCAGACAGGTATTCCCCCTGGCAGTAACACCTCTATATGAACCTCCAAGGGCTTTGTACACATCACTAACTAAACTAAATTTGGTTTGGAAAAATTTTATTACAAAACAAGGACTGATGATGTAAAATCATCCCTTATATAAATTTATATATATAATCATCCCTTAGTATAGAATATACACTATTCGGTTAATTGAACAAGTCCCCAGTAGAATTGGGCAGTTTGAATTCCTTGTAACAGTGTAAATTTAAAACATTAGTTCATAAATAACTTTGTTTGAAGTGGGTCCCAATTTTTTCCATCATTTAAGGTTGCATAATATATTTTCCCAATGTTTTATATAATTCTTATTTTAGAATGTGTTATATATTTGCCTAGAGCTGGTTTCCTTGTAATTGGAAAGTGTGATTTCATAAACATGTTGTTTCCGGTAGGAAGGCTCTTTGATTGCTGTTTATATGTTTTAGAGATACAGTGCAGATTAACTGCCTACTGTTAGACTGATTTAATCAATACTTGCCTTTGCTTAACACACATTTTCCACTCTAGTCTTCTATAAACAGTAATAAAAAGAGCATGGAATATTTATAAACTAGTAAAACTCATGCATTTTTTAATTGGAGCTTGAAGATCCACAAATGTTTATAATGATTAGAACGCACTGTGTTAGATTAGGCAGATGGAGAATTGCTCCTGCACACAGTGTATGTGTAACTAAAGCATTATATGTGATAATAATAGTGACAAATATAAATAGTACTTGATTAACCAACAGTAAAACCAAAGACATGTATACTATGCTGCTCGATCTAAGCACAAAGTGGCAAACAGTAACGACGTGGTATATCATAGATGTCACTGGATGAATGTTTAAAAATAAACTGTGGTTAAAATGTTTGATGTGTTGAATTTAGGAGAAACGGAAGACTTGATGAAACCACATTTTGCCTTTTTGTCATTGCGCTCTAGCAGAAAAGGTTTTATAAGCAGGACATCTAATTATTTTATTTTTCATGACCCGTAAAGTAGCAAAACCCATAAAAAACAAGTAATATATTGCTGCTTACCAATACTTAGATGTGCTAGCTGTAATTGATTTTTCAAAAATGTTGTCTTTTAAATTTAATCTGATGACCCTTCCATTAAAACATGTACTTTCCAAGGTGACAATGATTGGTCTTGCAGATGATCTTTTCTAATATTGACTTGAACATGCTTTGTTCTGTGGAGGTGGTCATCTTAGTAGAAGCATGGTTATGTCAGAGCTTCTAGTAAAGGGAGCAGTACAGTAATGACAGTAATGAGTAGAAATTTGAGGCAGCATTGTCCTCGACCTCACATTTAAGATATATATCTATGAGGCTAAAGACATAGAAAGGTGGTGGATAGAAAGTAACTTTTATAGACAACTAAAACCATCATTGGAGTCTAAGTGGCATTAACCCCAGAACTAAATAGGCATCATAAAACCTCTAGAGCAGTGTTTTTTGAACTGTTTATCATGAGGGAACCCCTTGGGATATGTTTCAGGTCCTCAGAATACTATATCAACAACCCACAGTACATTAGTCTGGTGGTCAGTAGGAAGAATTCCTAAATAAATACATTACTGATCAATGGGAAGAATTGATACCCTAACATTGGTATCAAACTGTCCTGTAACTCAAACTCTCATTGTTTATTTCCCTAAGAACCCCTAGCAACCTCTTCAAGAACCCTCCTAGGGTTGCATAAAACCCTGGTTGAGAAAAAGTGCTCCGGTGAAACCCTGGTTGAGAATGGCTGGTTTGGACAGTGGACACACTCACATATCAGGAAAAGCTCAGTTAATTTTCAGGAAGAATTCAAAACAAAACATTTTTATTTAGGTACATTTAACATTTCTAGATGTTTTCTGTAACTGAAACCTTCAACTTTTGAGTTCAAATTCATTTTATGCAAACAAATGACATTGAACCACACAGATTACAATGTGTAAAGTATTGAATATTAAAACCCAGGCACTAACTCAAAGCTACACATGAGGGATGTTACATCTTCTAACTTAAGTTTTACTATCCTATGTTTTAATAAAGTCAACACCAGTATTGATTCAAATCTATTTACAATACATATTATTTTTTAGCCACTTGACTTTGAAAGCAAGAAAAGCTACACACTAAGGATCGAAGGTTCCAATCCACACATCGAAGTGCGCTTTTTTAATTTAGGACCATTTCGTGATACAACCACCGTGCACATTAGTGTAGAAGATGTTGATGAAGCACCAGTGTTTGAATCAAGCCATTATTTTGTAGAAGTCTCAGAAAATGTTGATATTGGGACAACAATACAAATTGTGGCTGCAAAGGACCCAGATGCAACAAATAACTCAGTCAGGTGAGGTGCACTTATGATTTATTGCATTTTTTTGCAATCATTGTATTGTATGTATTGAAAGAAAAGTATTGATTGGCTTAGAACATCAATTTTTTTATTTTTACACTGGTATGATATTTGTATGTATACCTAATAGTATATTGATTGCATGGAAGAATAGACTCTTACTTGTATTATTATTTCTGTTCCCTTTTTATATTGCTTATTTGTTGTTGGGTGTGTGTTAACATGTGGGCTACATACCTAAAAAAAAAAGGTAATGTCAATTATAGAATGGTAACCTCCCTAGCGGTTCATTTCTTTCCGGTTTTATATGTCTTAAAGCGGTACATTGTTTTTCATGAAAATGTATTTTACAGTATAATATAATAGTATGTGTATAATTAATTTTGAAACACAAAATCATGTAAAAATAATAAATTGAATAAATTAAAAAATCTATATATTTAAAAAAAAAACATTTAAAATTTTTTTTATTTTTTTTTAGAAATACATAATATACTCATACTATTATATATACTGTAAAATAAATGTACTTGAAAACAATGTACTGCTTTTACAGATATAAATACAATGTATTGCATTCAATACAGTTATTTTGTATTGAATGCAATACAAATGGATTTTAAATTTCCCGCCCCACCGGCAACGTACACACGCATCGACGTCACCGGGAACTCCCTCCGGTGACACATCGGATGCAGAAGCAGGAAGAAGGACGAAGAAAAAAGACAGAGATTGCGGCGATGGACGACACAGGACACCGGCGGATCAGGTAAGGCTCTATTTACTATTACCTCCCATAGGATTACCTACCCCGAGTGTGACTCGGGGTTACCACTTTTAGCAAATTTTTTCTACCCCGAGTGGCACTCGGGATTACCTCTAGGGAGGTTAAAGTAAAACATAAATATAGCACATAATTTATTAGCTTTGTATGCAGCTATTTGTATATATGCAAAGTTTTGTGGCAAGGAAGTACCAAATGAGTTTTACTTGTTTGATGTGTTTCTGCCATCCTCCTTCTTAGAATACTCTTAACTGGCTGCTTTTGGTTTCAGCGTTTTCATTAAAACAAAAAAAAGTTGAAAAATTAGAAAAGCAGGGTCAAGTTAAGATTTTTTGTCTATATGCGCTACATTTCAGTGTCTTAGGAAACAGCAGTGGCATTGAAATAGCATTTTCAGCAATTGCAGCCTTCACATTCTCTTACTAAAAGTTGCACTGATTAGAAAATAGTGTGATGTAGAATAGGTTCTGTTTGGTGATAGGGTAACTCTGGAAAGAGGAACCATATGATTATTCATCCAGAAGATTATGTTAAAGCTCTGTATACACTGAACAGTATAACATCCTTTTTTGATACTATATTAGCCAGATTTGTAATAACAGGGCAGCTTCCTGCTATAAGTAGTGTATGTGAACCATTCAGGTGGATATGTGCCATTCAGGTGGATACCCACTTCCTGCTTTCAGAGTTTGGCAGTGGGAGTCAGACACTTTCCAGCTGAACAGTGGATAGACTGACCTTTACTGTGCCATTGTGCCATTTCTTTACATCTAATAGATACTTCCATTAGAAGACAAGCCAAAAGTTCAGTACGTGATGGAGAAATGACTCTTAAAAGATCACAGAAGATAATAAACAGAGGTTCCTATATTTCTCCACCAGTAACCCATGCTATCCAGGACAGAAAATGAGAGGAATCCTCTTCATTAGACACACACAAAAAAATACAATTTGACTGAGATTTTTAGTCCAGTAAAATAGTTAAAATTTGCTGAATTCAATCTCAGGGATCAATTATTTCCCCGACATAAGTCAACCATATCCTAATCAACTGTATGCAGGGAAGCTTTAATTAAAAGAAATGCACAGCACATCAAAATAGGATCATTACAGTTATATCACAACCTGTGTGTTCCAGGCTGTACACTTCATATTCTGCATTGGTAAATGTGATATTTAGCTTCAGAAATAATGATGATTCCTCTGTGGTTTGCAGAAGCAAAATAACATAGGTTCAAGGGAAAAAATAGAGAATTCATAAAAAGGTATTGCTTCTGCAGCTTGCCAGTAGTTATTAATACAGCACAATAATCATAATCTCATTACTAGGATAATCGAAATTAGAACATGTTGAGAAAAAATATCCAAGAAATGATTTATGCAAATGATCTGGAAAATAGCACGTATCTTTCAAATATCACACACAAATTAAACCATGCAAAGAGCTAAATACAAGGACTTGTAATTTTCTGGAGCCAGTTTTTTTTTTTGGTTATCTAGTCACCCTTTAGCCAGCTCCTTGACTTATTGCAGACCTACTGAATACCTTGCAAAGAGAAAGAAAACAAAGGTATTCATCTGCAGCTGATGGCAGGGGACATACTTTTATGCTCAAGATTCGATTCCTTAATTAGGAGGATGAACTGTGAGAATTTTTTAAACATTTTTTTATTTTTGAATAACCTAGAATTAATTTATGTAAATAAAACTTGTACTAGCATATCTTCAATAAAGGGAATTCCTATGGGTTGCTTTGTGTATTTTGAGTGGTGGGGCATTGTGAACTCGAGGCTAACATATACAGTACATACCCAGATAAAATGCATGCTGTATATGGAAGCAGTTTTATCTATCCAAGGATTTGTTTTTTTAGCTACATAGTCCTGGGAGTTACACAGCTCGGCCACACAGCATAGCCAAAAATCAGTATCATCAGTGGGCAATTTCATGGCCTGTATAAATAAAAAAATTCAAAATACTGGCTGCTCTATGCTAGTTTTCAGAAATACGGACTATATGTAATATAGTAAACATGTTTTGCAGGTATTCTATTGACAGGAATAGTGATCCTGGGCGATATTTCTATGTTGACATTACTACAGGAGCATTGATGACAGCGAGGCCTTTGGATAGGGAAGAGATATCATGGCATAATATCACTATTTTAGCAATGGAAATGAGTAAGTAAAATATGTGTATGAATGCTTTTTACTTTTTCCACATCTATCCAAAACTAGAAAAAAAAGTTTTGTGTTTATTTAGCATTTTTTTTTTTTTTTTTTTTTTTTTTTTTTTTTTTTTTTTTTTTTTTTTTTTTAATTTTAGCTTGTCAAAACTGATCTAGTCTTTTTTTTGTTTCTGAAAGTTTGGTAACAGTAACTTCAGTACATAAATTTGGCCAAAGTCATCTTATTTCATGTGTTATACACTTGTCACCCCACAAATGTAGGACCCCCTTTACTGGCCTAAAGTGTAACTAGGTAATTTTGAATTTTTTGGTCATTTGTAATTTTTGGTTTAATGGTAGGAATGTCTCTGTATGCCATAAAAGCTTTCTCCTGTCTGCTAGAAATATTTTCTGATTGCACAACTCAGAGTAAGATGCCTGGGAACTTCTGTGAACATTTGCAAAAGTTATCTTTTGATGGCCAACACAAAAGAAACAAGAATCTAAGACAGATGGCAATATGTTGTGCAGTTCCACCTTAATATAAACATCTCATCAATTAAATTGTAGCCCCTAAAATTATCCTTAACCCTTGGAATAAACTGGGTGATTAGCCGTCACTTCTATGTGCACAGGCAACACCTTTGCAGGAACAAGCAACCACCCATTACTCATTATTTACCCTGTGGATAAGTTCTAGAATTATCTGTGACCCTACTACACTGGTATAAAAACCACATTGGTAAAAAAAAAATATACAATAAAAAATACAATAAAACATGTCTATTATTAATTTTCTAAATAAATTGATATGTTGTATTTATGTTAGCTGTACCTTGTTAGCCCTACTCCAAGGAAGTTTTCATTCTCATAAACTGATTGGGAACTGTGATTGGTAATGCATTGTTAATATGTCATTAAAATTTCTATCATTTTTTCCTTCATCATGGTACATAAATACTGTAAATAGATAGTCTTAATGCAAAAATTCTAAAGGTATATTACACTTTTACCTGTATACAAGGAGCCCAAAGTATACCACTGACGGCCTCTCACACCAGAAAGCCTGGTTTTAAGAAAATGTTTGGTAACTAGTTATATAGCAAACAGAAGTTTAACCAAACTATTTGATTTATGATTGCAAAGCACTGCATAGACTATCCTTATTTGCAGTATTTACTAGATTCATTAGTATGGTTGGGTGCTCTTGTTGCCTAGAATTACTTTTTATCTACCTTTATTATACTGAGCCAAGGACATTACTAAGATTCTTATTTGTTTCATATTTTTAGACAATCCGGCACAGATTGGAAGTGTCCCTGTTACAATAAAAGTACTAGATGTCAATGACAATGCTCCAGTATTCACAAAATTCTATGAAACATTCATGTGTGAAAATGCAAAAGCTGGACAGGTAAAAATGGGTATTTCCTATAATATTTCTTTTGTTGCCAAAAGCTCATTACAGACTCTACTGACCCATAAAAAGAGCATTTTGGGGGATACTGTGCAAAATGTAGTTTACTCTGCATATGGTTATATTGTTAAAGCTAAACTACAGACCGAAATGAAAAATCCACATCCAAGATTTTTGTTCATTAAAAATCTTTAAAGAAGTCATTACGTGACATGCACTATACAGGAGTGCCTCCTTAGCCTTTCCTAGTAGAAATAGCAGAGTAATCTGATTGACCTAGGCTAATTTCAGAAGTGCAATTGACTTCTCATACTCCCAACTGCTTCCATCCAACAGAATGTACAAAGTTGTAGATGCTTCTTTTCAATTCTTTCTAGTTCAAGTGAAAATCAGAATTGTATAGAAGCTCTGGTGGGTAGCTTTAGGCCAGCCTAAATAAAAATGCCAAAAAATTATAAAAACAAATACACACATACCACATTACTTAATTCTATAAATTCACAGCTATTCATATGCAAAGAAAAAAGTAAAGATCTTTTTTAGATCAGAAAGCAAGGCAATTTAGATGCCAGACTTTATAATGTGCTTTAGTTTAGACATAGGACTGATTTTGTGTCTCATCCTAACCCTATAAAAGCCCCATGACTCCATTATCCAAAGGCAGCTATGTCAACTTGATAATTTAAAAATTGTGCAAATAAAAGCAGCAAAAAAGTAGAAAATGTGGTGATATCAAAAACAAAATATATGATCAAATAAACCATGCAGCAAAAAAATCAAGTGCACCAGTTTAATGGTAATGTGAAAATCATCAATCCAGTCGAAACCAAGTTAAATGGAGGCAGTTTGTGCAATTTGTTTACAATAAAAACAACCAGCAGTAAAAGCATATTAAAAAGAAAAAAAAGTGCGCTGCTCCTAAAAAACAAAGCCTTGTCTATTATATTAGAGACCCTGGATTCCTATATGAAGCAACCCTTCATTGATGGTAGAATAAATGATTCATGAACTTCTGCAAACAAGAAGCTTTAATTGACTTACCTAAATTTAATGTTGTATTTCCCCATGACCTTCCAATGACTGTTCATTTATCTCTGAATTATGAATGTCTTTTATGTATTATATACTTCAAACAGCTTAAACTTCTGTAACAAAGAAACCTAATAGAGTTCAGTTATCAGTTATTTCACCTGCTCTGTTCTTTATTTGCATTTTAGCTGATTCAGACTGTGAGTGCAGTAGACCAAGATGATCCTCAAGAAGGCCAGCAAATATCGTACAGCCTGCCTCCAGAAGGAGCCAACAACCCAAATTTTACATTGAGGGATAACCAGGGTATCTATATTGTACATTTTCTTAAATGTAACTAGTGGGAAAACTATCTTGGGTTAATGTTTTAACAGCTTGCTGTCTATGTATAATAAAATTAGCAGCGGTCCAGACCCTCCTATTTCTCACAGTCTGTTAGTTTTAGTACTTAGATCATTTTGGGCACTCTTGTGATGAAATAAAGCTGTCATTGGACAGTAAAATCTCAGGGCTCTTGATCATTAGTTCCTGACCAGTGGCATTTTTCATCTTGAGTGTTTAATTTAAAATGTTCTAGATTTTTTGTTAGTGTTTACAGGTAGTCCGCAGGTTAAGGACATCTGACATACGGATGACTCCTAGATATGAATTGGGCTTCCCTGCTCTCTTGTGTGCAGGACAGAGGCTTGGAGGGGGGAGGGGTGGTTTGCATGGCTTGCAGAAGCTATCTTTTGCTAAACACAGCTGAGACTGGGCTCTTCTGCAGCCTCTTGTAACTCTGTATTGACTCTTTAATGCATTTGTTTTTTGCTTTGTTTGTGATTAACTCACAGTGAGGATTTTATACAGTAAGTGCCACCACGCTGCCTAATATTATGTGGAAACAAACATCTCTCCTAATTGCATTCATTAAAATAATGTAAATGTTCCAACTTACATACAAGTTCAACTTAAAAACAAACCCACAGTCTCTAGCTCATATGTAACCTGGGGACTACCTGTATAGTGTTGTATATATAGTATTTGTTAACAAAGGGCTGTATATAGTGCTTGTATCTATAGTGTTATGTTTGTACAGTCTTAGCGTGTGATATATATTTTCCTTGTATGATCCTCAATACATCCTTGATGTGGTAGATCTTATGAATGCAAAGAATGCCTACTGGTGTTGTTTTGGTTATTAAAATTAGCAAAAAAAAACATACTAAAGCTTGACCTGTGCTGTCAGATGCCATTTTGGTAGGAGATAAGAGTGAAGGCTTTCTTTGGATCTTTTAGGCTTCCTTTTTGCTAATTTTAATACACATAGAAGGAAATTTAAAGGAGATTATGAAAACAGAGAAAATCTTTAAGTTATTACACAAATAGGGATTATTCAAAATGCTTTCTGACCACTAGGTTAAAATAATGGTCAGGGGATCTGGCGAGTAAGAGTTATATTTTTATTATGACAAATGTAGTCTTTAACATCCCTGATTATCTATTTACGAAAAAGGAAACAAATTAAGCATATCTACTAAGACAGTGAAAGCACCAATGTTTAAGGAATTTCATTCACAATATACTAACTGTCAGAATTGTACGATGTGCTTATTTATGTTACTATTTTCGAAAAATGCTAAATGTTGTTCTTGTGTAAACAAACATTATACAATAGTTTCAGGCACTAATTAACATTTCTTTGTATCCATACAGATAACACTGCTTGGATCTTAACCAGAAAATCTGGCTTCAAGCAATCTGAACAGAGCATGTATTACATCCCTATTGTAGTATTAGACAATGGAAGGCCCATGCTGAGCAGTACTGGTACTCTAACTATACAAGTTTGCAGCTGTGATGAAGATGGTGACATAATGTCCTGCAGTGCTGAACCATACACATTACCCATAAGCCTCAGCAGAGGGGCATTGATTGCTATTCTTGCATGCATATTTGTGTTACTAGGTAAGATAATACTGCAATAAAATACTACCATGAACTAAAATACATTAAGAGACTGTGTTGGGTGTCCATACCGGTGTCATACATATCCTGGCAAGACAACCCTATGGGCATTTTTTAAAGGGTTAATTGCTGAAAGCTTTTTATGGGTTACCTACTAGGTAATGAAAAGAGCAAATAATAAATGCATAAATAAAACCCTAGGGGGTCTATTTATAAGAAAAGTGAATAAACATTAAACACTATGTGATAGAGAACCTTTCAGGTCTATGTTTTTTAATGACACTGAATGTATGGTGAATGTGGGATTAACTGCTTTAGAAAAAGACCCCTAAGATCTCCTGCCATGTACAAAAAAAAAAAAATCAGTGATTTCTGCCATTTACGATTTTATTTTTTTCCCTTTCTTAATAAATGTTTAAAAATTAAAAAATCTTGGATGTATTTAGTCACGTTCATTCTATTGATTTGAATGTTAGTCAGCCACATTTTGTCCCCTAGGTATATACTTGAGTCAAAGCGTTTTCCTGTATTTTAATTTAAAAATATCTTGGTGATAAACCCACAAGAAAGACCCATTTTCACCCCCTGTATTTTCAAAGTGCTACAAGCATTTATTAAACTGTAATATCAGGTCATGTCCCATAGGCCTAACTAGTCTTACATTCCTATACATATTCAGCCAGGAGAAGTGTGCTTTGTTTTAAAGGCCACATATCCTTTTAAATAAACCAGACATCACAGGAACATGTGGCTGCAATTGCTGAGCTGGTTGCCTGCAGTATTTAGTATCTAGTATTCACAAGGAAAGAAAATAAATGAAGTCATAATGTAGTCTGAAATGCTAGTCACATACTTGGTGCAGATCAGTGAATCTGTAAAATCACAATAGCAATTTCAGAAATAGAGGTCAGCATTGTTTCTGTTTTACAAGTTTACTTTAGAGGAACATGTCTTTGACAGGGTGTGTGAAATATAAATATTTGGTCAATTCCTTTCCAAATAATATACGTGAAAAAATACTGTACTATATCTATGTGCACATAATGGTTCTAAGAAAAAGGAACTATTACTTATGAGACTATTGTTCTGTTGCAGTGTTGGTGCTACTCATCCTATCAATGAGAAGACACAGAAAACAACCATACACTATTGATGAAGAAGACAACGTCCATGAAAACATTGTTAGATATGATGATGAAGGAGGAGGAGAAGAAGACACCGAGGCTTTTGATATTACAGCATTGTGGAATCCAAGGGAGGTCCATGTTGGAAAAAGCAGACAAGACATGCAGCCAGAGATTGAAAGTTTGTCCCGCTATGTGCCTCAGACATGTATGGTGGACAATAATGTTCACAGCTACATGTTGGCTAAGCTCTATGAAGCAGACACAGACATTTGCGCACCTCCTTTTGACTCTCTTCAAACGTATATGTTTGAGGGAGAAGGCTCAGTGGCTCAATCTTTAAGCTCCCTACAGTCTTTTAGCACAGACTCTGATCAGAGTTATGATTATCTTACTGACTGGGGTCCACGGTTCAAAAAGCTTGCCGAGATGTATGGAGCCAAGGACTGCAATTCACCTTTGTGATGGCAAAAAAAAGAATTGAGTCACTTTATGCAGGGCATTGAGCCCCACTTCAATCTGGATCCATTTAATTTGGGATTTCAAATGAACATAAACATAAATGGAAAACCAAGAATGGTGAAATTACTAAACATGGATGATAACTCATGATGTCCTAATCTTGTTCTGGATCAGCTTTATTTGGTCTACATGTACAAAAACACACTGGATATTGTTTAGAATCTAAAGAAGTCTACTTATTTCTTGGATTCAAAGGACCTTTCAATCCCAGAGTGTTACTACATATATTTTTATACAACAGCAACATTTACAATTCCTGTCAAATACATGAAAAGGCAAATAAGCAAAAGAAAATATTGTTTTACACTTAATTTATAAATGTGCATTACTTAAAAATGTCAAAAATGTGTATGAACAAAAAAAAAAAAGAATAACACTGTTTAATCTATTTCTTTGACCGATGTTTGATCTCATAGTCTTCTCTGTATGAGCACTGGAAGCTTATGTATTTTCAGATCAAACATAATAATACTAATATCCTTGTTATTAGTTTTATGTGTTTTATCCTTTCTAACTTTATAGTGGCACTTGCTAAATTAAAATTGGTTGTGTCACTGTCACGTGCCAAATGCTGTTATTACATTTTATACATGAAAGCCAAAAAACATAATTTAGGACCTAACCCCAATAAGATGTTCTTTTTTGTGAACAATATCGTTCCTGATGTCACCATGCAAATTGGCACCCAACTTGGCTATAGTGGCTACAGCTGATCGAGCTGATTTAGGTTCTTTGTGTGGCCTCTTTTGGAGGTATATTTAAAAACAATTTGCATATTGATTTATTCAATGAAATGTCCTATTTAATCTTTTTCTGTATGTATTTAAAATGTTTGTATTTAAAATGTTTTAGGTAGACATAAGCGAACTACTTTACGGATATATTGGTTTAATAGTAGGTGTCATTCTCAGTTCATCCACTAGGATGGGGGTTTATTTATCTGCTGGGTTTATTTTTATTCACAATGGATTAAACCAGTGGCCACCAACCTTTTCGGACCTACAGACCACTAAATGCACGGAATCTGGACCACGCATGCGCGGGGAGCTGTGTGTCACTCAAAGGGGAAGACACCCCATAGTGATGTCATGATACCAGGACCTGCCCACTCTCCCATCACAGGTCTGAGCCTGCGATGGGAGAGTGGGCGGGTTTTGTCCAGATACACAACCCTCCCACCACCCTGAGCCTGTGATGGGAGAGTGGGCTGATTCTGTCCATACGGGGGACATGGTCCACGGCTCTGGCCAGTGCACCCCCCCTTCCCCCGCGGGATCCATCTCCTGACCCTACTCGGCGTACACCGGCCTAGAGCCGCGCACCACCAAATTTTCTCGCACCACCGGTTGGCGACCACTGGATTAAATACTGTACAAATAAATACAGTAAACGCTAAACCAAGCACTTTTGTAGAACCAACCACCATGCAAATTGTTCATAAATAAACCTCTACTGCTCATGTCACAAATGAGCATGTCAGAACCAATGGAAAATTTCTATCAGCTCCCATTTAAATTCTCTCCCTGCAATGGGAGTTGTTGTCTTTCTGTGATTTTCTTATTTTATGTAGCAAAAAAGTTAACATTTACACAACTGTTTGTGTTGAGTGTTGGAGAACTTCATATTGCATCAACTCCACTTTACTATTAAAGCAACATAGGTAAAGGTTTAAAACAAGATCCAGAGTTTTATTAAGTCTGGAGTTCTTCTTAAGGTATATTTACACTACCAGCATTTTAAACGGCTTTCTTTATGTTATTTGAAATGTTTACATCAGAGCTGACCAAGTATTTCCTTAAAGGGGGCCACATTTCTGTAATTAGTATGATTTGTGTGGCCTGATACTAATGAAATTATTAAATATGTAATCAAGCAATTTTTTTCAGGGAAACTGGGAGCTCCAAAAAGCTTTGGAGGGCTGATTTCAGCTTACCAGTTGGGCAGCCCTGTACTTGATAAATAATTGTAGTATCCCAGAAAGGAATATCACGTTTTGTACATTTGTCAATAATTTTGGTAATGAAATATGATGTACTGATCAGCCAGTACTTTAGCACTTCTTTAATAAAAAGTTGTACCTACAGATATTGCTTATGTTTTATTGTGTAAGTTTGGTCCACTGCTAATGTTTCAGTTTTCAGCACACTTCCAAGGTCTGCATCAAATGTTATCCATGTCTACATTTTCCTATTAATGAGTGGCTCCTGAATTTTGCACAGAACAAGTCTCTACACCATTGTGAGTCATGTGAGTTTGAGGGTGTGTGAAGGCCTTTGTTGCCCTGGACTTAAAGTGGGTTAAATAATCATGGCCATTTTTCAAACCCTTACCAGAGTGAAACTGGATCAGTGGGGGATGGCACCAGTGATATGGGGAATATTGCTGCTGGAGCAAGTTTTTTATTTTAACCGATGCTGGGTAATATCATTTTTGATTGACTACCCTAGCTTGACTTAAGCATTGTTCTCTGCTTATCTCACAGTGTACAATAGCATGTAACTATTTTTTCACTATTATAAAAAAAATCCAAATGAGCATAGGTCAAGAATACCCACAAATACTAACATAGTCAACAGTGTTGTAATGTGAATATGTAAACTCTCTTCCTACAATAATTCAACCAAAATCTTTATTGGAGGGTAATTGGAGGGTGTGTTGACCACTTCTCAAGCTATCTTGAATCACCCACCCAGATCACAAATATATCTTCTACCCTTGTGATAAGTTTTAGATTTTTAGGATTGGTTACCCTATTAATTACCTTTCCACCACAGATCTTCCTCCACCTGCCAGAGACATGATGTCTCTGCTCCCCTGATTGCTCTTGCAGCCCTGTAGTATGTGTTCTTGGATAGAGATTTTCTATCTCTATCTCTGTCCTGCGGCTGTGCTCATCATGAATAAAAGCAGTTGTGGGAATCATCCTGTGATGATTCTCACGGCTGCATTCATTCATCAATGCAGCTGCGGGACAGGGGGAGTACCGCGGCTGCATTGACGAATGCAGCCGTGAGAACCCTGTGCGTGATCCCATCCCCGAGCACAGGAGGATTCCTACGGCTGCCGCGGTACTCCTCCTGCAATGATTTCCTCAATATTCCGATGGCTCTGCAAAATCGGTTTGCCGTAATTTCGCGGACCCATCAGAAGTTCGAGGAAATTTTTGGGAGAATGTCAAAGGCATTCTCGCTCATCCCTAGAATTTACTCTTCTGCATCCTGGCAATGGAATGGACAATAGGTAATGTGGTATTGATGATAATAAAAATGTGCAAAAGAGAATAAAAATCATAGAACTACAGAATGAGTCCTACAAATGACTACACTATGGGCCTGATTTAATAAATCTCTCCAAGACTGAAAAAGATAGGCTATCATGGGAAAACCTGGGTGAAAAAGCAAACCTAAAATGGATTTCCTAAAATTGTTTGCTTTTATTTGACAAATGTTTCAATCCTGGTCCAAATCTATTCTAGATTTAATAGAATACCCAGGTTTATCCTATCGTCTCCAGTCTTTGGGAGCTTGTTAAATCAGACCCCCTATGTGTTTACTGACTAATCTGATCAAGTAGCTTGGTAAGACTGCAACTTTGTATACTGATATAAAAATAAAATGTGTGTTTATGATTGTTGAAACAAGTAAAGCTAAGCAGAGAGTGACTATAAGATGTTTCTTTGCAATGAGAAATTAAACATGCAAACAGCTACAATATTACCTTACTATTATAGTACAAGTTAGAGTTTCTAGTATGATAACATTATTTTCTAGTAAGTAATTTCTGGTGTTTAGCACTAGGGGGCACTAGATGTTTAAAGCATATCATAAAATGCAATTCAGCTTGCCTAATAGTTTTCAATATTTTATTTTAATCATTTTCAATTTTCAATTTTTTTCAAAATAAAAACCAACTATGTAAACAAAATCACCAAAATCTTATATAATCTTTCAAATATGAATTAGATAGGGTAGTGATATGACTTTTTTTTTCATTAGAAAAGCCAAGACATTCAAGTTTATGTAAACCCAATCACTAAAATTGTAAATAAGTTACATATAATTTACATTGGGTAGTTCTATGACTGTTTTTAAGTTAGAAAAGCCAATAAAGTTGATGTAAACCCGGTAACCAAATTTTCATATAAGCATTAACATGCTAATATAGGTTCAGATTTTCAGTTGTTTTAGTCCTGCAGCTTGCATTGAAAATATTAAAGGTTATGATGCAAGCATTTCTACTTATAGAATGACAACATTTGGTTCTTGTCTCCCAGATGTCCGACTGTAATATGGTCTGTAATGGGGGTTTCAACACACATTAGATATAAATGTTTTCACCCTGTAGAAGAAGGTGCTGAAAAAAAAGCTACAGAGCTACTCATCATCAATGAAACACAATACAACACAAAACACAAAACAATTGTTTGTGTTACAAGTTTTATTCTGCAAACTAAATTCCAAGGTCAAAAAGATCTAAGGTTCTGTAAAGTGCTTTTTCAGTAAATGTCTAAAATAGAAGTACAGGTATGGGTTTTAAAATTAAATTCTTGAACTAGTCTTTAACAAAAGATAAGGCATTATGTCACTGCTATACCTATACAAAGCTATACTGGCAGGTTATCATTGTTACAACAATGCAAGCATTAATCTAAATTGCAAAGTGATGCACTCTCTTTACTAACAGCTTTAGTTACTATTACACTTACATGACACCATAATGACAGGTTTGGTTTGCTGACAGCTAAATTCACCAATGATTGTCATAATGACATGTCTGTTCTAGGTTTCTTACTCACTGATATACCCGCCTTATATGCCAATGACTGGCACCTATAATGGCAGTAACTTATGGCTCAGCAAGATGCCATAATGACAGACAGTTAGGGATAAATAAATTAAACTTATCTGGTAAAAGTTCAAAACTTGACAATTTTTTATGCAGTTAAGATACATGCAGGTAAAGTGTTTCAGGACCAAGAGAACCATCAAGTTACCACTTAGTCTGTGCAGGAGGAATAAACATTTGGAAATATTCCTAATGAATAGACTAGCCAGTATAGAAGCATTTACAAGATTAGTTTGGCACTCCTCCTGTTTTGAGCATTTTGGTAGGACTGGGTGACTCTGTAAATTTACCTTTCTGACCTGAGTCAGTGAGCTTCAAGGGCTGCCTAGTTGCCTTAACCATTGAAGTCTTAGGCTGCATACACACTTCTAATAATAATGGTTGGAAATGAACAACGAACGACCGATCGGCAGAAAATTGTTCACAAAAAAGGTGACCAACGATGTCAACAAAAGAGGAGTGCCGTTGGAAATGAACGACCATGCGGCGGATCTGATTGGCCTACGATCGTTCACAATCTATCGTGTGTACGGTCGTTCAGTGATCGTGCATGTTTCTGCAATACACTTTCTCCTTTACATGTCACTCCCTGCATTGTTCAAACAATTGTATCTAGCGTGTGTACACTATTGGTGGATTATATTCGAATGATCGTATCATTACAGCATGTACAAAATTGTGCAAAATGCGATCGTTCAAATATAATTGTGCATAATTGTTGATCGGTTGCAATTGTTCGTTTTCTAACAATAATTATTGGAAGTGTGTACCTAGTTTTAAGGCAGAACTAATAGGACAAAGAAAAAAACAAATGGGACTGTTAATGTCTCTTCTGCAATAAAATAAACTTACCTGGCTGAATCTAATCATTTAGGTAAACTTATGTCTCCTCATTAGGACACATCTTCATCTGGTCTATTCCAAATTTGGGATTATTGGTTACCTTGATTGGCCAGGTTGGAATGATGTAAGTTCCATTCATGCACATAGAAGGTAATTCATTCCTGGTAGCCAGCCATTCCAGGATTATAAGGAAGATTGTGAACAGACAGGTAAGTTTGTTTTAGAAAAAGAGATATATCATGTCCCTTCTGCAGTAAAGACTCTTCCTGGCTGTAGATAATATGGTTTAGTTCTGCTTTAGGTTCCAGTGTCTTTTTAATACCTGCTTCAATCAGTAGATTATCTTTATTGGAAATTTAAATGACTAATAGGCAAAGATGATACAGAATGACATATGCTCTGCCAGCCTCATTTTCTAACACACCTGAATAATGCATCAATAAAATGTCCTCTTTATTAGCCACACCAGAGAATAACACTCTTACATGATGCCATAATCCTAGGTCTTTATAACTGGCACCATCACTTTCTGATTCACCGGTATCACTTGACTGAACACATAATGACCAGGTATTGATAAATCAATAGTCACATAAATAAAATGTAAAAACTGGCCTGGTCCTGAAAAAAGACACAACACAGAAAGGTTTGACACAAGGATTAGAGAGCCTACTTTATTAAACATCTCCAAGACTGGAGAAGATAGACTATCATGGGTGATCCTAAGTGATCCAGGAAACCTGGAATAGATTTCCTAAAAAATATTTGCTATTAGTTGATAAAGGTTTTTTTTTTCCTGAACCAGTTCAATGCCAGGTTTGCTGGATCACCAAGGCTCTTCCATGATAGTCTGTCTTCGGCAGTCTTTGAGAGCTTTAATAAATCAAGTACAGTATTTTTATTTTTAGTCATATGACCATTGACCAAAGCCATTTTAAATTGCAAAAATATTTATCTTGATTCTAGTGCTTCATAAATTGATCCTATTCTCACCCCGCTTGCTTGCAGGGTGATAAAGTGAGGGTGTTTGTAGAATGAACCAACTTTGGCCTAGGTATACACACATTATCTTAGCTTGGTATTGTGATTTTTTAAAACCCTTAGGTATGTTTGAATCCTAGTAACCTCTAAAAGGGTAAATGCCAACCCTGACAAATTTATCAAAATTGAAAAATAGAGCAAACAGAGGGTTTTTTTTTTGGCAAATTCAGTATTGTAATATTAATACATTCTCAAAATACAAAACAGATTCAAAATTGTACATTAACTAATTCAATAGTACAGTAGTCAATGTATTTTGGCTTTTGCCAAAACTGACACGTTTCGCTGGTCATAGGCTTCTTCAGGGGTGGTCATACAAGGGTTGGTACATTGAGAAAGTGCTATGAATGCTATTCTATTGATACCACATCATTGACTATGCATAGTTGTATATATTTGTTGTTCATAGCACCTTCTCAGTGTACTACCCTTATACGCCTGAAGAAGCCTATAACCGACGAAACGCGTCGAGTATCACGGTCGTACGCTTGCGACTCTGTGATCTATTTTCATGACTATTGTATCAATGGGATTGTCTAATTGACTCATGTTCTGTTTGAGTTGCAAAATACATTGAATACTGTACTGAATTTGAATTTAATTTTTTCATGTACTATTTTAAACCTGAATTGTAATTTGAGAATTTATCAATAATACAATACTGAATTTGTCAAAATAAAACCTCTGTTTGCACTATTTCTCCATTTTGTTTCAGCTAGTAACCTTTGAAGGAGGAGGAGTGAGGGAGCATGTGCATGGAGGGTAATTCATCCTCGCACAAAGTCATGAAAGCATGTACACTATGTTATACATGTGTATTTTGTACTTTGTATATGAGAAATAATTTAACAAATCATGTGACAAGTGAATTCTTGTTTATTTCAGCTGTACATGATCTAATAATATATATAATATTAAAAGAATGTTTATACAACATATTGCCCCTTGGACTTACAGTATGTATCTTCTGCAATAAATACTCCCTGCTTGTATTTAAGGTCCCTCTTTCAATATAACTGCAACAAAATTAAACCATATAATGGCCACTTCCTAATTTAGTCACACACTCACTAAAAAGAACTCTTCTGTTACATAATGATATCACAGGATTTATGATATATAGAAAACTGGTATACAGAATCCTTTTACACTCAGCTTTTATTCCATCACAATATTCATGGTGGCTCACAGCAATTTTAGCTTGGATCTCCAATTTCAGAGCAGTCTTCGAATCTGTTATTATATATAGTTATTTTTTGATGTAACACTGCAGAGATTTTGTCCAGGAACATACAGTATATCTAATATACAATATCTATTGGTGTTTAGCTAACTGCAACTTTTAAAGTGTATCCCAATGTTCTGTCTTTTTTTTCTTTCTATTTGACAGTGTGTTTGATTAAGGTGCTTGGTCAAAACTTTGTTTATGTTTCTAATAGAGTAGGGAAAGGTTTGAACCTTTGTCATGTTTTTTCTGCTTTTTGTGGCTCTATTGGAGAGATTTTAGTTTTCCATGCCAAGCAGACAAAAGTGAAAAAAAGTCTACATCAGCGGCACAGTAATAAAAAGTTAAAAGCAGTTTTCGGCCTTTTTCTACTCCACTAAAAAAATATTTCAGTCTGTATTGATGTTAGAGAATTACAGTTGTCACCAAGATAGAAAGTGAAGGAATATCTCTATTACAGAACCCCAAACAGCAATATAAACCTAGTTCTAATCCTTACTCAATCTATCCAAAGCTAAAACAAAGAAAATGCTTTGACCGTACATCAAATGAACACCCTTCAATATAAAAAATAAAAAGAACACCATATTTGATAAAAGTTGACAGTGCAATTAGCTAAATATGTGTTGTTTTTGGAAATACAATAGGAACACAACCCAATAAAAGTAGTGCCTAATTAAAAATAAAATAACAAATCCAGCTTTTTAGTGGAATACCTTAAACGTGCTATTAGGGAAAAAAGAACATAGGAACTTATAAAAAGAGGCACCCAGCAAAGATTCCCAATGTTATTGTCCTTCATGGTTATATACATTTTTTGTTTGTTTTGTTTCTGTTTTTATTAATTCATACTTTCTATTTGTTTTCATTGTACTATCTGCTTGTGTTTTTTACATATGCAAATTTATCAGACGTCAATGTTGCCTGGTATAGGAATTGATATACTTCTAAGATACATTTCTGTTAATTTGTACCTGGCCTAATGCCTTTGCAAAAGAGATAACAATAAAACCTATGGACACAAAAAAGCATATGCTTGATACAAACTAGAAACAGAATACTTAATTATTTGTCACAGACAAAAATGCAAATAAGGAGGTTTTGCTGAAAGGGACATTACATTAACCCCATAAAGAAAAATTTAGGCATCCGCCTTACAGGTAAAATGACGGAAGGGAAGCAGTAATGTTATAGCTTCTACTGTAATGCAATGCCCTTAGAGACCTAGATAAACCACACTGAAGACCATTCCTTAGTTCATGTCGGAAGAACTGTATGATATTAAAGAGAAAACAACCAAAAAAATATATTTAGCAATTTGACAGTTGCTCCAGTGCTCTATTTTGATACAGGTAATTATCCAGTCTTAGTATGGAATGAAGGGCAAAGTAAAAGTCTACCTACAAAAAGTGTTACAAGACATAATTATAATAGACACTTTCCTGTTCTGCTCTACTTTGTGTGTTTGTGTGACACTGGGTACCAATTTCCATCAGAATTTGGCAAACGATAGCTCTTTTCATTTAAGGGACATATTATTGGTATACACCCTCCACATTTTGTAATGTAATTAATTATACACCAAAAATGTCCACAAAATAATATATGTATTATTTCTCATGCTCTCTAAGTGTTTATTACCATCACATTTTTAAAACCTGAACAAAGTATATAATGCCAAAGTTTGGTCACTAAAAAAAGTATAATTGCAAAGCTAAATCTGCTAAGATTTTACTTTTTAAAAAAATCTCATTATATCCATATAATCTGTGAGACTACAAAATTGTTGATCACTTTGAAAATGTTGTGTCAGTTAAATAGGTCAAACTATAATTATCTGTTGCTTTAAATGTGATCGATTCATGAGCTCTAATTTTTGTCTGCTTTATAATGGCTAGAAAATTAGTTACCACAATAGTTGGTGTAGCTCACTCACATACTTGAGTTGAAAGACATTTCAAGGTTTAGCATTTCTTTGCCTAATACAGGTAATTCTAATTAAAATCGAGATAGCATGTAACCAAGATAATTCATTCCCTTGCTTGTCTCAGTATTACGTAAAAAAAGAGTGAAAAGTTATTTTCCGTTTTTGCACTTTGATGCCGATCTAGTTTTTGCAATCAAACAACATGATTACAAGATGTTCTTGCATAAAAAATGGCCATAGACAGAGGTTGGTGTTACAGCTTACTCTCAATTAAAAGGGTATATAGTACAGCCATGCCCATAAAATATTGCAGGGGAAACTAACTAAAATAGACATTTTAAATTAATCAGATTTTGTGTATTGTGGCATTATTAATATAAAAAACATGTATTAAACTGACACAACACTGACACTAATTGTTTTGTTGAATTCACAACATTGTACCATATACCAGTTTTGTACATTTAAAGCAGACCATACAATATATGAGAGGGTTCTGAGAAGTTCCTGGCTTTGCCCAGAAAGAAGAGAGGCAGAGTTATGAAATAAAACATTTATTCAACATATTCCCCCCTGAGACTGATGTACTTGGTACAGCGTAGTTGTAGCTTTTCTAGACCGTTCAAATAAAAGTTCTTTGGTTGGGCCACAAACCAGCTCTCAGCAGCATCCTTGATGTCAGAAATGTCCTCAAAACTTTGCCCCTTTAGTTGTTTCTTCAAATACGGGAACAGATAATAGTCCGAAGGGGCCAGGTCAGGTGAGTAGGTGGGATGGTGGACCAATTGGAAACCCAGGGTGTTGAATTTGGCAGCCACAACATTGGAGGTGCATTGTCCTGCAAAAAAAGGATCCCTTTGGTCAACTTTCCACGGCGTTTTGTCTTAATTGTCTCCTTCAGCTGGTCCAGGAGGTTAGCATAATAATGTCAAGTGGTACTAGAGCCCTGAGGTAGGTAGTCCTCCAACAGAATACCGTCTTTGTCCCAGAAAACGAACACCATGACTTTTTTGGCCGATTTCTGGGTTCAGAACTTCTTTAGCCGCGGGGACCCACTGTGGCGTCATTCCCTTCACTGTTCCTTGCTTTCAGAATCAAAGATGTGGAGCCAGGTTTCATCCTCAGTCACTAACCTAGCCAAAAAGTCCTTTTCAGCTTCAAAATAAGCCAAAACAGCTTTGGATCCTTCAACTCAGTCCTTCTTCTGTTCACTGTTCAAACATTTCGGCACCCCCTTCACTGAAAGCTTGCGCATGTCTAGGATGCTGGTGATAACAAACCCAACACGCTCCCGTGAGATGTCAAGTATCTGGGCTATCTTTTTTGAGGATACTGGCCGGTCCTCAATAATCAGCTCATGGACAGCATCGCAGGTTGCCAGGTCAGTTGAGGTTGAGGGGCGCCCACTGCGGGGCTCATCTTCAACGGTGAAATGCCCAGTCTTGAAATGAGATATCCAGGTTTTGACAGTGTTGTAGGAAGGACACTTCTCCCCCAGTGTTTGTGACACCAGTGTGAATATCTTTTGCTGACTTTCTCTGGAGAAACAAAAACGTCACGACAACCCGTAACTCCAACGATGTGAAACTTGCTTGTCCCTCTGCAATCACAGCTTCTCACTAAAAGAAAAAACAGTTTTAGGAATTGCAAAAACCTGATATTTGCAGAGTTACATACTAAGATATTAGGCTGTCATATGCCCCCACACTCATTTTTCTACTTCATCTGGAAGGGGGGAAAGCCAGGAATTTCTCAGCACCCCCTCGTACAATTTGTGTGCAATCAAGTAGATTGTGTAATCACATATGATATGAGTTCCAACATTTCAAATCAAATCAATCAGTAAGACATTTGCACTCCATATTTGCATGTAGATGTCAGTAAAATTACACAACAACGTAACTTACGTGTTAAGAGTTAGAATAATTAATTTAATTGCCTCCCTTGAATGAGCTTACATATATTCTGCCATGTCAAAACATATTAATTACATGGCTTTATTATCTCTAAATACATAAGAGAATTAAGGGTCAATGTTTGTATGTAAAACTATAATAGCTTTCCTATGAAACTTTATCTATTTTTACAGAAGTTATTGCACCTTTTCAACCACATTGTTCAGAGTGATCTAAAAGCCACTGCAAAAAATAATAAATATCAGTAGCAAATGTATAGGTCTGTAGGTAGCCATCTGTTTACAGATGGAATTATTCAAATATTGCCTACAATGCAGAGCAAAAACTTGCCTATGAACAGGATGCAAGCTTTTTGGGTTACACTACTATGGAAATTGCCCCGTAAAGCTGCAGAGCTGAAACAAACATCACAGGCCCTGTAAGGCCAAAAAAATGGTTGCCATATCTGTGCAGAAATGTGGGAAATTAGGTGTTACATTTAAATTTACATATGGCAGTTACGGTACATACTCAAATATAATCCGGTCCAAATTAAAAAACAAAGGTAATTTCTTTTATCAGGAAAACTACACTGACTTGAGTATAAACGTAGGGTACAAAATATGTCCATCACTGGTCATTTTCAAACATCAATAAAACAAATGTAAATAAATACATCCATGGTGTGTTGTTTTTACATTTATTGAAAACAGGCAAAAAAGGGTCTGTGTACCCTTCTTCCTTTTTTTACGGGTTAAACTATTTTGCACATTTGAGCTGGTTATGATGAGTCACTTGTTTTTAAATGATCATTTGATCAATCAGGAAGGCTTTTTTTATGTTGCTGGCAAGGCCATTTTATGGGGTGATCAAGGGAACATGTCAGATTTTTTGCATTTCATGCTATTGTAATTTTTCAAATGTTAGAAGTTGGATGTGAAATTATGTCCATTGCCATAAATTGACATTTTAATGATAAGTTATGTTTCAAGCTCACAGTTCAATTGACATTCAAGTATAAGGACGATGGACAAGTCATTAAACCATGGAGGTCAATGAGTATGTCAAAATAATGTCCCTTGTGGGTTGATCTGTGCAAAAATGGTCATATGCACAAAATATTCTTCTCTACATAATAAACAAAGTGCAAAATATATGCAGGTTGGTTGTAAAATTGCTGCAATGGCTATACAAGGCTCTCATTTTTACAATTTTTACATTTTTTTTAACAATAATGCCTGAAAATCTAACTAACAATGCTTGACAATTTTTTCCAAAAATAGTCCATTTTAGTAGGGTGGATTTAACTTTATTTTCTTACTTATCATATCAATGATCTTCCATTTGTAATATGTGCAGCCATACCTCTGTGATGCATTAGAGCTTACAGCTTGAGCAAAGGTCATCAACATGTCCTTTTACTGTGTGGGATTAAGAAACTGTCCTCATACCACACAATTCTGTATATTGTTCAACAGTGTGTCCAGCAGGATCAAGTTCTCTTGTAGGGTCCAGTTTGTATTCTACTTTTGGCTAGTCTGGCTTCCATGACCTTTTCATCATATTATTGCTAAGGAGAAAACAAAGATTTCGGAGACAACGGGGAGCCACCCAGAATTTTCAGCACCTTGTGATTTTGCTTTAGTTTTAGAGCAAATTACTGGCAAAAGAAAGTTGAATCCGGAGGTATATTTCGATACCTTTTAGAAATTCAATAATAACATTTTTCTAAACACAGTTTACATGTATTTGTACTTTGCAAACAAGTTATTTAGTTCTATCTTTAGCTGTGAACATTTCCAAACAAAGAAAGATTCTGGGCAGTTTACTGATGATTGGGCATTGCAAATATTTTGCTCTGGTTTATTTTTAATTGTGGACATTTCCAAAAGCCAAAATTGTGATTAGAAATCAAACAACATTCCCTTAACTCATGTGGATGTGAACAGTTATGCTAAATATCTGGCTCATCAATATCTGACCATAAATGAAGATCAATTTAGGTCAGTTTGGAACCATGAGTAATTATAAAGCTTAGCCAGTTTCATCATGCAATTGTGTTGAACCCAACAAACAGGAATAAAAACATTCAATGAGGTCACCAATCAGTTATTAGGGTTTTGGGGCTGCGATCAGTAAGAACATTTTCCAAGCTCACAAAGAATTATAATCCTTAATAAATGGTCATAGGAATAATTGTAAACATCACATTAAACCCACAAAAAATGTTATTCTGTTTTGTTTGTGTATGAATAAATGTATTCAAAGAAAGTTGTTAATTGTTGCATTTAGTATTTACCAAGTGGATCTGTTAGTTAAAGCTGCACATTTGTTAGTCAGTTACTGTAGAATGATAATGTAGAGGTGTAAAGGACAGGTTAGGTTAGATGTATTGTTACAAATAAGGACAAACCCATAATTCTTCTGCAATAAGCCACTTTAGCATTTGGGTTACTCACATGACCCTGATTTCAATTTAAAATATAGGTGGAGGTGTCTGCTTACTGTCTTCTCCGATTTCCTTGTTAGAACAAATAGTTAAGACACACTTCTGGCAGCCCTGTGCTTTTGTTCTACATGTTCTTGCACGTCATTGTTTTTTTTTTTCTTTCTTGCAAAGTGAATTTATGTTTATGGGTCCTCACCTTAACAAAGATTTTGGTAGAAGACAGAGAAGGTGAATTTCGGGGGGGTTCTTTATCCAATATAGAGTTATTTTAGGTTGCCTAGCCCTAGCCTGATTCGAAAAATGTAATTATTAAGGAAAGGATAGAAGACAGAATGGCTTTTGGTAGGCGGTATTAACAAAAAAAAAGCGTTTTAATGACTGATTAATGTAGACCTATTGATAACATAGAACTACTAAACTAGATACAAATCAAAACATTTAAAACAAAAAAATACAGGGGAGTTTCTTAGCTTATACCGCGTTTACAGTATCACACGAGTATGCTACAATGATGTCTCAAGTTCCTGATGCGTTGTGCCCTTAGGCTTCTTCAGGGGATAGTTGAGATCAAAGAACTGTTGGTGACAACAACATACAAATCAAAAAACAAAACATGGATTAACATGGAATCCTTTAGTGTTAATTTTTTTTCTTACATAAGAAAAATGAAATTTACTAAACACAACTGGATGGTATCTCATAAATACACACATACATTATTTACAATGGTTGATATTAATATAGTCTATTCACTTACTTACTAGCGTAGTGGCTGAAATAAAAGGGCACATGGGGGGATAGCTATGTCATGGTACCCAAGCAGTGTCACTTTAAAAACCCCTGGAAATTGACAAAATTAGTGATTATACATGTTGGTTTTATTAATATTTTACTCTAATCTAGCTTAAACCAACTACTCAGTTATGTTTATAGTAAAATTCATTTTTCATATGTAAGAAAAAGAGTACCACTATAGGATTCTATGTTGATTAATTTATTGTTGTTACCAACCTAATACCCAATCTAAATCCCTATAGATCCCAAGTTTTACCTTATAGCTTTTTATCCAGTTTGGGGATTTACAGTGTGCCTTTTGAAATTATAATGTAAAATTCCCACTTTCAGGAATCTAGCAATAGTGATACTTTTTCTGGTTCGCCAGGCATTCTAGTCTTCAGCTGTTGTAAAGGCTAGCTTTCCAAATTTTTGGTCGAGCCTCTATCAATGTGAATCCCTTTTTTTTACCTTTACATAGTAATGAAAATAAAAATTCTTAATACTGAGAATGTAGGTTCACTGTGAACTTCCTGGTTCTTGGGTGAGAATCTACAGACATTGGCCCATAGGGCTCTCTGATTAGATATCCTGTTAGTAGAGATGCAGGAATAATTAAAACTGGCTGTAAAATTTGAGAGATTTGCAACTAATACACACCTTACCAAGGCTAAAAAATATTAGTTGTTTTTGTTTGTGTGGTTTTTGCTTAACTGTCAGTATAACACTATCACAATTTATTATAGCTCTGGTACAATGATAACCCCATATAAAGAACTGCATAGAATAAGGCTTACCAATATTTGGTTTAAAATCCTAGCTTACTACCATATCTTGGTATGACTCTTTTAACTACTGGGAAAAAATGTTTATTTTGCTGAAGTCCTTGATTGCTGCTTTTTTTCCGGCATGGCTCACTAAATCACTTAGCCAGCTGAACCTACCCTAACTCTGGTCTGGACTAGTAAAAAAATATTTCTGAACCCTTAGCAGTAGCCATATGTGCCATTTATGGTAAGTGAACAGCACTATTAATAGGAGCAGCATGTAAGGGGAAGTATTGGACTGGTAAAGACGCAGGCCGCTGCTTGTGTGTGAGAGCAGCGGTCCAAGTCTCCAGCATGCTGCCCGCTGGGGTATTTTAACCCTTTCCTCAGGACTTTGTATCCATAAATATGCATGTTTATTGCTGTATTTATATCAATTGGTATTTTAACCCACATTGCCTTTCTACTTTCCTATAAAAATTTGAGTCGGCCCAGCCATCTATCGATGTCTGTAAATGCATTAGGACTCAAAGAAAAGCAAAAAGCAAATCTTTTTCTGAAACTAAGCAGACTGATTCATTACCTCTTCGTCACTAACAAAGTGAACAATAATGCTATGAATATTTAAAATATTTACTTTATTAAAGGTTTATAAATGACATTTCATCTTTATATTGCAATCTTAAAGAAGAAAAGTTCATCACTGAGCATCTAATTAAAGGTTGAATAAAGCTGGAGAGACATTTATAGTTCAGTTAAATAAAATATATGGCCACTGACTGCAGTACTAATCACTCACTTTGAATACATTTTAATGTGCAGACATTTTACATTATAGAATGTGCTAATGACAATGTTAATATCTGCGTTTAAATGATGAACAATAATTTTAATTTCACTGATTTTTTAATGCTTCATATTGTCATTATACATATGCTCTTTCTAAAGAATTCATCAACCTAATATATTAAAATAATCATGAGTTTTAAATGTAGTGTCAGGACAGATTATATCATAACTCTTTTTGATGCTTGTAAAAAGGAAAAGGAGGATGCATAGTGTACATGTCCCGAAAGTCATGCTGTTTTTGGGCCATAAACACAAAGGCATTGGCACTGGACTAAAAAGTAGCACAATAATAGATTCAGAGCATTTAACAAAATTATAGCTGTTTTCTTGATGACCTTAAAGCTTTACTGAACTTTAAGGCTGTATCATCTAAATACATTTCATGTGATTGCAAAGTCTTAAACTTTGTTTGCAGCCACAACATGAATAAAGAGTAGAATGTACTGTAGAGTTTTCTGTGTGGAAGTTATGGTCTCTCGGAAGAGGTCCAGCATGACCATTATTCTTATTAGAGCTTTACTGATTTATGAGATTTAGCTTTGATTCAGTAGAGGATTGAGTGAAAGAAAAATTTCTGTTTCCCTATGTTTTTCTTGAAAGCTGTACCATTACTATATCTCTACTAGTTTAAATAATCACACAAATCTTAGAGAATAAAAAGATATTTATTAACAGATAAAAGAATAACACGTATGCGATAAATATTTAGGAGAAGCTACAAATTGGCTACAAAGACAAAGTAAAATAATACATTATCAGGGAGAGACTGGGGTCTGTTGTCGCTTTTATTATAGCCAGGACCCCATATGACATTCAGCCACACCTATGTGTCCTCCCAACCCCACTTCCCAAAATCCACTAATTTATATGTGCTGGTTTTCTCCAGTAGATGTGACTGCCGCACTGGAAGTCCCCTGACTCAGCTGACCAGCTAGTCCAGGCTCCTATGGGGTTCATCAGATACAACCTGCTAACTAACACCTGGTATGGCTTGATCTTCCTGCTTATCGAAATGTTATCATCCGTTCTGCTTCCTTGGTTCCAACCCTCAGCTGGAGTCATTCTGCTAGTTTCCCTGAGAGATATTTCGAAGTCAACCCCCACCAAGGCTCGAAAACTGTCATAGTGAAGACATCGGGCTTGATCTATTAAAGCTCTTCAAGACTGCAGAGGATACACTTTCATCAGTGAAGCTGGGTGACACACCAAACCTGAAATGGATTTGGTCCACGACTAAAAACATTTGCTGACAAATAGCAAATTATATTTTAAAAATCCATTCCAGGTTTGCTGGATCACCCAGCTTCATTGATGAAATTGATGAAATTGTATTTTTTTCCAGTCTTGTAGAACTTTAATAAATCAGGCCCATCATCTAAAATGAATTATGTATATATGTTTTGTCTTTATACAACTAATGTTGAGCACTGTTTTTATCACTGTTTTTATGCAGAGAGGAAGGGTCCTTGTCTGTGGAATGCTGGATAGGCATTTTTACTCAGGATGTGGCTTATAAACTGTAAGACCTGGTATGCATTTTGTATTGATGCACTTTGAATACATAGGTAGATTTAAGTTGAAAGTTTGGCATTTAGGTTGACCTGTACTTTCACTCAAATGGCCTTAATATCAAGTCCTCCTAACCAACATGCTGCCATGGGAAGTGATAGTTAAAAGGACACATGTTACACTCCCTCAACTTGTAGTACAGATCAAATGTCACTAAACTGATTATCATTAGACTTGAGCCAGAACAGCTGAGAACATTAGTAAAAGTCAGTAAAGACTTGATATGAAGCAAACGAGGAGTTCTTCTTCCTAAAATGTCTAAACCTCCCCTCATTGCTTACCTTAAATGCATAGCCTACCCACTACTGCATATACTTATGTCAAAATTCCCCAAGTCCTACATTGCTTGGTCCAAATATTCAAAAGGAAAGCCCAGCAACTGCATTTCAGTTGGATGAGGAGGCTTTCATTGAAGCAGCGCTTCGCAACGTTTTTAATGGGGAATCCTTGCAATAACTTTCAGGTTTTCAGGAAACCACTTCTATATTTACTATATCCACACCTTTCAGAATATTACAGGCATATCCAACGTCTGGTCCGAGAGTTGATCAACTACCTTGCAATTATCGTTCTGCTACTCGGCGGGCATAATTGGCAGGACGGGAGTCCCCATGTGTGCACAGAGAATTCCTACGTCATTATAGTAGGCGTGGTCTGTGTAGGTCCCGCGCAGACCATGCCCACACTGACCCTGGATAGTGGTCCGCCCCAACACATTTCCACCTTACCAAATATGGGCCTCTTTGTAAAAAGTTTGGACACTCCTGGTATATTAGATTGGTGGTCAGTAGGAAGACTACTAGTAGAGAATGTCTCTTACATTCAGTGTCACCAAGTGATCAGTGCTCACAATTCCCCAGCAACCTCTGGAGGAACCCTGCTTAGGAAACACTGCATTAGAGAATGAAGTTCAGTTTGTGTATACATCAGGGTGCCTAGGTGCAAGAATTAAAAGATTTTGCAGCCAAGATGCGCTACCTCAGAATGTACAAAGAACACTGAGTAGCAAAAGCTTAGGAAGGTATAAACAATTAGAAATATGTTCCAGTCTGGGACAGGTAGCACTCTGTAGTTATAGTCTTTGTCTGGGAGATAGCTATCACAGGTAAAATAGCACTCATATAGTCTTAGACTTTATTGGGCAGATTTCCTATCACCTCCTTTGGGGTAAAACAACCAGTGCCACATTAGTGCATGTCTTTGCAAGCCAACAAGTCAACCTAGGTAAGAAAAGTCAACAAAAAACGCCTGATCAAGGGAGCAGAACTAAATATGCACACGCTCAAAATATTCTCTACATATCTTGTCCTTGTAGTACAAAGAAAAGGAAAGCAAACACAGATGGCAATTAAATCTGAGGTACTAATTTTTATTTATTGTAATAATAAAACTACAAACTTTTGCCTGCCATTTTGCCTTAAAAATTATAATAATATTATTAGAAGAGCTGGCTGTAGCTTCAAGTAGCTTTTTAGCAGCAGGTTTAATGAGCTTAAGCCTGCTGAAAGCTTGTTTGTAGTTAGCATTAAAAGCTAACATTAAACAGCGTCCATGGTTTTAACGCCTTATGGTGCTCTCCTATTTTATAAAAAAAAATACATGAAAAACAAATTCATAGACCAACAGCAAATGTGACCTAATGCACAAATATTATAAAAAATAATTGAAATGTTAAATACATTTTTAAAATACATTTGTCAATCATTTTTTACACAAGTCCTGCATCAGTATTTAACAGGTCTGCTATTACTGTTATAAATCAGAGAACCCCCCTTTGTGCTTTTGTAATGTGGTTGAGTTATGATTCAATGATAATACCATGCTGTGTTCACTTCATGATGACATGATACCCACACTGTGGTAAGTGATCTGTCATATCTTTCTTTAAAAGTTGTGATTGCTATCCCACTATAAGCTTGCTAAATGTCCTAAATTTTACCCTAACCCCTTTCTAACTGGTGACTTGAAAAAAAAAAACAATACTAAATAGTAACATACAAACAATCATGACATTTTGTAGAATACTTGGGCAAAAATGTGGAAAATCCTTACAATTTGCTATGTTTGTTATGGTTCCAGAACCCTCATGAACTTGTTAAGAAAAATGAAAAAATTACCAAAAACCTATTCCTTTCAACCCAAATACAATATCAAAAGTCATTACATTAGCAAGTCAGGACTCCTTTTCACTTATCCCTATTTTTCACTATTTGCAGGAGCAAGTACATTTAAAAAACCTATTAGGTAATCATTGTGACACTTTCATTGTAATTTCATACACTATGTATTTAGACAAATGTTAAACTGCAACTAAAGCTTGCTGAATTTTTTATCTGTTGGTGGAGCCAAAGTCTCAAGAATGATACACTCCTCTATTAATAGAATATAGCAATCTGTATTTCTTGCTACTGAAATTATAATGTTTTGCTGGTGCTCTAGGCTGTAAATATTGCATACAGACTGATTCATTATTGGCATTAACTCCAATTCATAGGCTCATGCTCGATTTAAGATGCAAAAGAGTATTTATTTTTAGAAATGCTGACAAAACACTTAGCTTGCTTCATAAAATAACACATTTTGGTAAAATGCACACAGTAAAAAAGACATATTAGTTTTGCTTGTTCTAGATTTGTATTTACTTATATATTATATATATTTATATATATACTTTAAATGCCTCTGTAAATCACTGTATATATTTTAGTCCTGATAACAGTGGTTTAGATATATATTTGTCTTTCCTAACTTGAAAGTAACACATTTACAGAAAAATGTACCTTGCAAGCCTATTTGCAGTGTTTTTCAAATCCTTACCAATTACATTCAGAAGATATTGACATAGGCCAGGTCCGTCTACTTGCTCAATTTGTTGTTTATCAGAGAAAAGGGTCTGCTTTATTCAAATCACAGAAATATTCTTGTTTGAAATTAGAAATATTCCAACAACAGTAAGCCTTTAGACTGGCAGAACTCAGTAAGTCTCTCACAGGCGATTAATCAGTCAGTGTAGTAAATAGTTTTTCCAAAGCCCACCTATACCTATACTCCCTGTGTGGAGTTCTGGAAAAGCTAGTAAACTAATTATAGTTTAAGATTCCAATGCGGAAAGATATGCTGCAGATTACAATGGAAAGATATTGATTAACAAAACTAAGTTTTTGTAAATCCCAAAAATCAATTGTTTTTAAGTCAAAAACTAACATTGAGCAATTTTTTTAATTTTCGCTGACTTCTAACTCCAGCTAAATTATCTTTCCAGCGATCACTAGAACTGGGCTTTTTCTCTCACTATATCAGGCATTTTCTCTCCCTTATGACCAACAGTGGGCAGTTTTTCCTCTCAATGATCAGAGGTCATTTTGGTTCTTGGGGACCACTGACTTCAGGGCATTCCCACCACCCATCTACCCTCACCCAAAACAAAAACATACATACTGATCACAGGTCTTTTTTCTGCATCAAAAGAAGTGGGGCATCTCTTTCCCCACAGACCAGCAATGCAGGGTGCCTTATGATACAGATATACTGTTGCTCGTTGCATTGTCCTGGTTGTTACACTTTGAGTGTTGTGTAGCACATTACATAGTCCTAAACCCTTCACTCAATAGGTTATGTTGCATATTGCACTATCCTTATTGCTGCACTCTGTACTTTGGGCCTGATTTATTAAAGCTCATGTAGGCTCAGACTCCAATGAGCCATATCCCATTAAATTACTCCCAAAAATCAGTGCATTTTACCTAGACCCAGTTTTGGTGCACTGCCTTTTTCTTTGTTCCAAAGTCAGGAGATATGACACTAAAACACAGATCATACAACAAATATGATCTGTGCACTATTAGTATCAGAAGCCAGATGGGTATTGCTTTATAAAACATCTAACAGCAATCTCTGAAGCGGAAAATTACTGTGACCTGTCACCTGATATGAACTTTCATCTGATTGGAATCGGTATTGCTAATTTTCTTCCATATCAAACTGTGTTTTCTGAAATGTCAGTATGATTTGGTAGGAGGAAGTAGCAAACACTATAAAATCTTTTGCAATGCTGTAATCAAATATTAACAAAATCCTGTACTGAGAAAGTAGTAAAAAGGTGCTATGGGATTGTAATAGCAAATTGAGGTTGGGGGTGTATGTGGTAAGGGCATTGGCACACTTAATAATTATAATAACAAAATAGCGTCAACATATTACGCAGAGCTGTACATTAAATAGAGGTTGCAAATGACACAAACAGTCAGACACAAACAGTGACACAGGAGGAGAGGAGCCTGCCCCAAAGAGCTCACAATCTAGAAGATCTAATGTATTTATCTAATCTATTATTAAAGGTAACACAGACAGTTCATGGCTACTATTGTGTAACAATACTGCAACCCAGACTGATCCACCACAATTCATAAATTTCAACCTGTCATAGCTATAAAAAAACAGAGTATACAAAGAAAACAATATTGTCAATGTGTAACAAGTGCATATTAATGTTGAAGATCCAGTGGTTGCCAAGCCTTCTTTACAATGATTTGTCCTTCAAAACGTTTTAATTCACAATTCTAACATATAATATATAAAATATGATTTTATTTGCCGTTCAATGTGTTATAGCGGCTTAGTGATTTAGGTATACTGTAGCTTTGATGGTGTCATTATAGTTTGCCAAATGGTGTTTATGAAACCTATGCTGTAAAACACATGGGCTTTTGTTGCTGACATTCCATGCAAAATACTATTTGCCTTGCTGATATGTACTTTCTACTAACAGACCCTCAACAAACTATACAATTCAATTCTGACTTCATTCTTACTTTATTTCTTGCATGCTTTTTTTTTTTTTTTTTTTTAGTGTTTTAGAAAGTAACAAAGCCAGAGCCACTAGGTCTAGGCATTGTATAGAACATACAAGTAATGGCAACCCACATATTTCTGTTAGTACATGTGTCCTTCAGTACCAGGTTTCTATTCAATTCACACATTCTCTAGATCTTGTGCACATAGGTGTTGTTTCCCTGAATTTGATATGCATCTGAAACAACAGTTTTGGGGGCTGCATTTTACATTTTGTGCCTTACATTTCTTTAGGTTCACCGGATTCTATTAAAATTCATTTGGATGCAGCCTATTCACACTAAATGCTTCATTTTTTAATTAAACTCACATGCTTGAGTGGTGTTGTGTTCCATTGGAAAAGGCCTGGCTGAACATGAAAACCTGACATGCAAGCCCCCTATAGGTTCAGGGTCAGAATATTATGTTAAAACTTTATAAATATGGAAAAAAAATATAATCCAATTTTCTTTTTCATTACTGATACACATTACCTAAGGGGTGTGGAAAATTGTCAAGCCAATGACCCAAGGGGCCAGCCTCCAAAGTAGGTAGAATAAAAAATAACACCTTTAGATTGAAAGGATACTGTCACAGATATATTTCAGAGTCTGACCACATAGATAAGCAAATGCAACAGTCCAACAGTAATGATGTCTTGTAGGAAGTGGTGCCAACTCATCTTTGAGGTGATGCTGATAGTAAACATTTTCACCTAGTAATGGCATTTTTCTCCATAAAACTATAACTATTTTCAGATATAGTATAGTAAGTTTTTACAAGTTTACAATTACATTTTTTATAACTTTAATGCTATAGTTTCAGTTAAAATTCAAATGTTGATTTTGCCTGGAGAGGACAAAATAAAAAGCTATACGCGGGGGGGGGGGGGGGGGGGGCCGGAAAAGAAACGGGACTGTCCTCCGTGTGGCTGAATCGCGAGTGGAGGGGGTTTGATTAAGGTCAGTGCTTGTTCCCTCATCCCTCGCCAGTCAGTAGCCAGTCGGATGCCTCTGTGATGTGCAAGACACCAATGGAATCATTACAAATGATTCAGATGGCTTTCAAAGAAAAAACTCTGAATCGGAAAAAAAGTTCTCGAATGGTTTTCGCACTTCAAAAAAGGAAATTTAAGCTTCGAGAATGAACCCCATTCTGGATGCCCTTCAAGCAGCCGGCACAATGAGAACATTAAAAAAATCCATGAAAAAATCAATGAAGACCGCTGTTACACAATAGACGAGTTGTCAGAGGCTACAGGAGTGACATGGTGCTTAGTGCAACACATTTTGACAGAATAACTGGGCTTTAAGCGTGTTTCAGCTAAATTTGCCCCTCGTCTGCTAACAGATGTCCAGCAGAACACTCGACTCAGTGTGCAAAGACTTAAAAATTGAGCTTGAACGTGACCCAGACTTCTTGTCCAGGGTCATAACAGGTGACAAGAGTTGGTGTTATAGGTATGACTCTGAAACAAAACAAGCATCAAGCCAGTAGAAGAATCCTGGTTTACCAAGGCTCAAAAAAGCCAGACAGGTGAGATTGAATGTGAAAAAGATGCTAATTTGCTTCTTTGACATTACAGGCATTGTGCACAAGGAATGTGTTCCAAGGGGTCAGACAGTCAACCAAGAATCTGGGGGTCTTAAGATGGCTGAGAGAGAGTGCGGAGGACAAGACCAGAATTGTGGCAGTTGCACTACTTGCTCCATCATGGAAATGCCCCGGCACGCACAGAGTTGCAAATTCGCCAGTTTATGACAAGTAAGGGCATGACACTCGTGCCCCACACCCCTTACTCACCGGACTTGGCCCCCTGTGAATTTTTCTTCAAAGTGAAAAGGCACTTGAAAGGATGCCGATTTACCAATGTCGAGGATGTGATCGCTGCTACGACGACAGCGCTAAATAGCATCCCAGTTGAGGACTTCCAAAAATGTTTTGATCAGTGGAAAAGGAGATTAGACAAGTGTTTGTCTTCCAATGGGCAGTGTGAATCTTTATTGGGCATGAAGGAGACTAGTAAATTGTTTAAAATATTTTAAATAAAATAATTGCTATTGTAAATTGTACGTTTTTTGGGGTCCTCCCTGGTATCTACCTGGAAGTTGGCGCTCTTATCTGCTTTATGATGTGGTTGGGCCCTCTCCATCCTCACATACAATGCAGGACTGCTGGAAAGCCTGTGATTATTATTATTATTATATAGCGCCAACATATTACGCAGCGCTGTACATTAAATAGGGATTGTAAATGACAGACTAATACAGACAGTGATACAGGAGGAGAGGACAGGGTCCCCCGATTAGCTTACAATCTAGTAGGTGGGGGAATTTCACACACAATAGGATGGGAGATATGTAGTAGTGGGAAGTAGTGATGGTTTCAAACGACAGAAGAAGACGGGTAGGCAAGTTTGAAAAAATGGGTTTTGAGCGCTCTTTTAAATGAGCAGAAAGTAGGAGCAAGCCGAATAGGACGAGGAAGACCATTCCAAAGAGTTGGGGCAGCTCTAAAGAAGTCTTGTATCCGTGCCTGTGATGAGGTTAGGATGTGATCAATCCAATAGCAAAAAGAACCACCTTCAAAAGAGTGGAGGGTGCTTGATGGAGCAAAAAAGAGTACCGTAAATATAGCTGTTTGTTTCGTTGGTCAAAATGAGCATTTAACATTTATGTGTGTGAGTAAGAATTACCCACTACAAAGGTCATTTTTGCAACTGCCCATGGTTTGGCATTAATGAGTTTTTCTTCAAAATCTTAATTCTGCATATAGCTTTTACAACAGGATGCATCAGTGACTTTCTCAGCCCAGAACTCCTGCTATGACTAAATTTCAAATATATCAAGTAAACAATATGTATATTAGATTTACCCTATGGAAAATAAAGTATTTTTAGAATTTTTTTACACTACTGAATATTTATGTAAAAAAAAAAAAGCTTCCCCTTAGCACGATAACTAAAACTGTTACTTTGTCATGGCGGCCAATTTCATTATGTTCTTATAAATGTGTGTAAATAAATAGAAAACAAAGCACACTAAAGTAAGCCTGTATAAAGCTGGATTTTTACAAATTGCTGTCTTTAGAAATGTATTGAATTTTTAGGCTATCAACTAGCAGCGCTTCTATAGGATTTATTTGCCGCTAGTCTTTATAAGCTGGCGCCTGTTACATAGTAAATTAATGATTAACTTGGCTTTCTATGAGAATTACAATGGTGTAAGCACAATTTCTCCCTTGTGTTAATGCAGACATTGTTACAAGATGAATTCCTGTCACAAATAATTGCAGCAGTGACTTACTGTATGAGGGACACATTCACGGCAATTAGTTTTACAGCATGTGCTCAATGACTTTGATTATGGACCTAAGCTATTTTTGTACAAATATGCTTAGAGGTATGTTTCAGCATTTGAGCATGGTGTAAAAGAATGTGCTCTTCTTCGCTTAGCAAGAAATGGTAACTGTCTGCTAATGCGAATTAAAAAATTACAAATACTTACAAATACTTTAGCAATGAATGGTATATAAACGGCAGTTAAAAAACACAAGCAAACATGTGTTTGTTATTATCTCATCTGGAGCATCATACACTAGTCTGTACTATATTTAGGTTTAATTCACACTTTTGTGTTTTTGCTCAATATGTTTTTTATTACAAAAAATGAAAACGCATGGATTAAGACATGCCGTGATGCACATCAAGGCATCATGAGGCATGTTGACCTGCATTGATGTGCATTATGACATGCGTTGACATTCAGTGCAAAGTCTATTACAAAGTGTGTTGAATTGAGTTTTGATGCCTTTCCATTGATTGCAATGGAAAATATATCAGGAAGAAAAACATGTAGGTATAAATCCAGCCTTAAAGAAAAACTAAACCCTTACTTGAAAAAAAAATAATAATTGCTGCCATGTAATTGACTTATTAGGTATTTGCCCTAGCAGTTGAGCAGGTGTACCTAATGAAATGGCCAGTGAGTTTATACATGATTCTTATAAATGTAGTCATTGTATCTATAGGAAGATTTCCTGTGAAATGGTAGAGAGATTCCTTAATGGTTCCCTTTCACACATAACCACAGCCATGTGATTGGTTTTTTTCCAAAGTAAATTTTCACAACACTAAGAAGTTTTATTTTAGTTGAATAATAATATTTTAAAGCATTGCTAATAATAGCAGACTTAGTTATGTGTACCAATAGTGTATACCAGTGGTGCCCAACCTTTTTTCATCTGGGGGTCGCTGTTGACATTGAGATAAAACTCACGGGCCACAATGCAAACAAACATTAAAGATGTATGTTTAAAACTAGAGTAGTTTTAATTTAAAATTTAATTGAAATGTTTCTATTTTCCATAACGCACATTCACCAAATAAAAGAAATGACAAATTAGAAATTTCTGCACTCACCATATGATGCTCATTTTATTAATGAAAAGTACACAACTAAATCCATCATACAGTGCTGGCTGGTCATATATTGTTCCCCACTCACCATTCTTGTACCAAAGAGCAACAACTACACCATACAATGCGTCCTGTCAGTTATAGGGGGCCACTAACTTTCTTTGTACCCCAAAATCTCTGCAGTGGATAATTTCAGAGAAATGCAATTCATGCGACAGCCAAGAGGTACATGTTTTTACTTCTAAATCTTCATGTCCCTACATTACTCCCATTCCTAAGAAAAGGTAAGTGGCCAGATATGTGTGAGTATGGTAAGAGAGGTATAGTTTTCATATCTTGTGATGTGCTGTAGTGACACAATTTAGGGGGGTTTAGCCAAATGTGTCCTGCACTTGGTTACATTTCTCTTTTTTAACTGAGAAATTGGGGTTCATAGAGAGTAAGGGAATAGCTATGTGTAACAGGGTAATGTGATATGATGGGTAAAAAAAAATTAAATGGGGGGGGGGGGACAAAAGGCATTTCCTACTGGCTCTACATTTCTAGTTGCAAACATCCCTGTTTTAGAGAAATTGAAGGTCACAAAAAGTAGGTGGTCAGCTATGTGTAACAGGCACCCCACCAGCTGCTAAGTTGGTCACACTGCAGCATCTGCAGATTTGATTAAAGGCGGCAGTAAGCGCTACTGAGCGTCAACCCTAGGTAGGGTTCTATGGCATGAGGAAGGGGTAACCGCACCGCAATCTCACCAGCGGTCTAAACAAGCTTGTGAACAAGCACGTATATACTTGGGGCACCACAGGACAGAGTGAATTGACAGTACCCTAATGCTCATTGCCATGAGAGTGGCCCCCAGAGGGTCCCAAACATGCAAACTAAATTTACCGACCCTGGTTTTAAAATAGCATCGCCCCTAATGTGAAAATATCCCTGGTTGGTATTAGGATTTTATGCTTGTGACCCCGTATCTGGCAACTTGTTATGCTTAAATGAAATTTGGTTTAGTAACAGTTCTCAGGGTCCCATGTGTACCCTGAAAATATCACATTTCTATGACACTCAGTGCATGAGATATGCAGATTTATACATGGGGATAATGTCAGCGCAAAAGACACAGACACAGCTCTCATGCTGCTGCTGCATGAGGGGTGGGATTATCTCAGTACAAGGTGGGCAGAGAGCTGCCACAGCTGATTGCCAGGTCTATAGTACACGCCCACTCTCAGGGGCTAACACTGAGCATGCTCAGGAAGCTCCCTCTCCTGGCAGCACAATCTCATATAGTACATAGGAGGGGTGCAAGCCTGGTGTCAACCCCTACAATTTAGGGATACTAGTGCTGCATTGTTAGGCCAACTAATAACTTAAAGCAGAAAGAAGAGGAGGAAGCAAGCTCCTTTTTTTACCAACCACCTACAGCTAAATGGGCATTTAACATTGGAAAAGTGGGGATAGCCCACTACAAGAGCAGTTTTACATTATTTCTGGAGTTTAGCTTTAAAGCAGGAAGCCAAAAACATTCCCCTAGTAAAGCTAATAGTAGTCACCCACATATACCGTAATTGGAATTGGTATCATTTGTTAGCAAATGTAGTTGAACATGATTGAGTGTAGTGAAAGCCTTTACAAATATATCCACCTTATAATAAGGAAACTGGACATATATATGTATACTTACACAATTATATTTTCATTCTATATATCTAAGATTTTTTTCACTGTTAAATGTTCTATTTAGGGCACATTCTACCCTGTCGTATTTCATATAATATATGAGGCAGTGCCAATAATAAATCACATCATGGACTGTAATTTAATGAATTAAAAAATGGCTCTTAAATTAAGCAAAATACTAACAATACAGGTGCACCAAAATGTAAGAAAGCATAGCTTCATACATTGGTTGGGTTAATATGAATCTATGACAGATATATGAAGTTAAGTTTACAGTTGTTTTACTTTTTACCAGTTTAATTCTGGATTAACATAGAATATCAATTTGCTAACTGTATATGTATAATTTGTAAAAGAAAAGCTTAATCTTCATAAAATACTCTCATGGGTAATATATAAATAGCAACACTAATAATTATAACAACAAAGTGATGGAACGATTAGAAACAATACTTCCATGAAGATAAAACTAATTTCCATTCTAATTGTTGTCATTAATATATGTAAATTGGTTTCTTCTTAGTATGTTGGATAATTGGATTTGAGATATATCCCACATGGGATTCCCTGAAGAAGCGGACGTAGAGATCACCTACTTCAGATTATGGAGAAAACATTTTCTAACAGTACATCACCATCTAGACTGTGCTTTCATTTTACGTATTCTATAGCAAAGATTTACCAGGACACGTTGCAGGTGCCAGTATACAGTTGCAGGTTTGCTTAATGTCATTAGTGATCTTTGCTACATAGTAGATAAACTTACTAACCACTGCACTCTTGCACTAAAACACAAACTGACAGCATTTTGTAAGTCTTGACAACCTCTTGACACAAAAATATGTTTTGTAAAAAAAAATATTAAAGGCTATGATAATTACAACAACCCCACTATCAAAGGTGATTTCCAAGAATGACCAAAAGTTACCCCCAAATCTACCCTCTCCCTCTAGAGAATCTCTCAGCATTCTTTCTTTTACCTAGTTCTAGCAGCAAGAAACAGCATGCTGCTTCCCAAGCCCCGTGCTAGAACTAGAAGAACTGCTCACATCAGGAGGCATTGGTAAGTAACATGGTTCCATCCTACATAGGGGAGTAGTTTAATTCTCATATTAATGTGAAGGATGATCTATTTGGTTTTGAATCATTCCTAGAGTACTCTGCAGAAAATAACATTTAGGCTTTGGACTCCCTAACTGATTTTAAACACTTCCAATTGAATGGGACTTCAATTCCCATAATGTAATGTGAATAATTTATAGAAAGCTGGAGAGAGTGTGATCTATTCAACAGATTGGGCTGGCTCCTGGCTAACTTTACCATAGGTAGGTATCCAATAAAAAATATCACTCATGAGTATGGGAACTGTGTACAGAACAGAATATCACGGACATCTCTTAGTACCTTTATAGTGAGCCTTATTCTGCAGAGGTTGACAAACAAGAGGGGAGGTGGCTTTTTAGGGTTCATATTTCTGCCATCCCTAGCACAAGGGGATACGACCTTTTTAAATGGTAAGAATAACCCAGACCTCAGGTTATCATAATATCCCCCAAACCTATCTACCAGGGCTGCATGGTTTCACTACAGGTTTTTAAAAACTTTTGTCCTCTGATTTGAACCTCTTTCTTCTAACTGTATTTCTATCTCCACCTATTGGAAATTAGTGAGTTTACTATCTTAAAAGGATAAGTATCCCTAATGTCCTTCTAAAGACCAGGATATAAAGAGCTTTCTCAGATTATGGATAATACACTTACTCTTTTCTTCCAAAGTTTATTTGGCTTTGTGCTGTTGTAAGGTGTAAGAATTATTGTTTCTATAAAAATGGGCCAGATGGAGTTCCAATTCTTAAAGCAAAGATTTCCATAAAGACATATGTAGTAGATGGCACCATTGTCAATTCCCCTTTGAAGATACTAGTTACTTTTCAACAGTAACAGTAGTGCTACTCTGACCAAACCACTGATCAAGGTCTTAACTTCTGGACTTATCTGTAAAATTGGAGTCAAGTCAGACATCCTTTTTCCATACTAATTTCAGAACACAGAGTTAAAGCAAGAGGGTACACATAAAAGCTGAAAAGGAAATAGTATTGGCAGCCTCCCTGTCCCAATTTGGTATAACTTCATCAGGACGAATTGTAAATGGATGGTATGGTTTACTGAACTTTAACTAAGGGTAGAAATGTGCTACATGAATAATCCAAGTAATACACTAATCTGCTAGATTAATTGCTATTAATGGGTTATATATGGCCACCACATCTTCACATATCTACCTTTCCATACTTTTCATAATCAATAAAATACATTTCTGAAATCGGATAAAATAGAGCAACTCAATGTATTTGTTTTGTCTTTCTGCAGATAGCAGAAGATGATTTAAAACAAAAGGAGTAACATTTTTAAGTCCTAGCAGAAATGCATGGAAAAATACTGTGTAAAGAACATTAGTGTCAGCAGGGGCACAGAGCATGTGTGGCAAAACAGAAATCTCATCATTACTGGCACTTAACATGCAGCTATTTTAATAGAGTCCTCAATGTGCAGACTATTTGATTGCATTAAATCAAAGCATAGTTTTGAATGACCGGAGGCTAAAGGAATTTTTTATCATGATGAAAATACATCACTGCTGGCTTTTGATAGCTATTGTTTATTCTTCCTGTTGATTAGAACTGACGGGATGCTTTACAAATTGTGTAAAATGGAAATACAGACATTTTATTTTGTTACCTATCAGGTATTTTAGATCAAATAATAGCAAAACCAATGGATTAATAATGATCAATCAATAGAGTGGCTGACTGATCATGTATTCATTTGCAAATTTTAATTGTATTTTCGTCTGATTTTTAAGAATCGTGTAATGAATGAATTCATAAACAGTGTTATTCTCTGTACAAAAGTAAAAAATACATTTTTTTAAAAATTACATCACTGTTCTTCATAGTCACTTTTCTTTGCAATGCATTTTTCCTGGCGTCCTACCAACTTTTTAATGCCATAAGCGGATCCAACATCTTTCCTGCAAAACTCTTCAACAGTTATTCTTTTCCAGGGCTAGTTTTTCATTCCTTGTAGTCAAGGCTGTAGCTGGATGTCTGGAGTGTTCTTCATCTGTCACACTAGTACGGCCATTCTGGAACATTTCAATCCTTTCATAGATGACTCTATCAGACAGAACTTTATCCCCATACTAAGCACCCATGTGGAGATGAATTTGTGCTCCCAACACATCTTCTGGCCACAAAAAAGCATATGAGAGAATGTTGTTTCTCTTTGATGCATTTTATAAGTTTTGCAGCCATCTTCACCACAGTGTGACAACTCTTACTAAACTGCAAGGTCAAGCAGCTTGCCAGGAAAAACTAGTCACATGACTCTTTCAGCCATGACCAATTACTATTCCTCCTGCCCTTATGGTTTCCACCTCGTATATACATTCACTGGCCAATTTATTAGGTACATCTTGTTAGTATCAGGTTGGACCCACTATTGCCTTCCGAACTGCTTTAATTCTTCATAACACAGATTCATCCAGATGTTCTACGGGAATTTTGGTTCATATTTTTATGATAGCATCAGGCAGTTGTTGTAGATTCGTTGGCTGCACATCTATGTTGTGTGCCTCCCATTCCGCCGTCTGCCCTATTGGATTCAGATCTGGTAACTGTGGAGGACATTTGAGTACAGTGATCTCACTGTCATGTTCAATTTAAAAAGATTTGAGCTTTGTGACATGATGTGTTCTTCTGCTTAGTCATCAGAAGATGGGTACACTATGGTCATAAAGGGATGGATATGGCCAGCAACAAATAATAAAGTAGACTGTGGCATTGTTATGCTGTGTGACAGTAAACTATCCCTCACACCATTATACCATCATCACAAGTCTAAACCACTGATGTTGATATAAGGCAGGGTGGCTCCATGCATTCACGTTGTTGATGCCAAATTCTTGCAGATGTTGCCGCAGAAATCAAGATTCATTAGACAAGGTACAAACACTATCTAAAAAAAACATAATTCAAGGTAAATGTAAGTTATATATCATTTTTTAATTAGTCTACAATTTTACTGTTGTTCTACATTAAGAGAAAGACTGACTACCTTAAAATCAAAGGCTTCAGAAATATGTGGTTTGGGTTGTAAGCTGTTTCAAAATCTTTAGTGGCTAAGAAAACTTTTGGTACTGCTATCTTGAATAATTTATAATGTTTATTTGCATAGCAATGTATTTTGTACTTACATTGAAGATATTTCTAGCTGTAGAAGGTTGAGCATGACCATACTTAATCTGTGAAAGCTGTGCTATAAGAGTACAGTTATACAGCGGGAATGTTCAATTATTTAGGTGTATGTTTTGATGCAGCACTTCACTGTATAATTTAAATGTCATTCAAGTGCTTCCTGATAAACATGGTTTTGATCTTTGCAGTCATCATTTTTCAAGCACATACAACATAAGAAGTATGAAAGAAGTATTTTTACTTATTTATCGAACCAAAAAGATACCCTAAATTTAGATTCATCTAAGGACTTATGCCTGATTACTGTGCTTTTTATTTGTATTTTACTTTTTGTTTTCATGAGTTGATTATCAGGAATAAAAAATTATCACTGAACAATCTTATTGATAATTATTCTTCACAGTTTAGGTTAAGTTGATAAGGTCCTCTTAGCACTATGATCAAATTCAGCAATGGATCTCATTCTTTTCCTTTTTATTCTTCTGCCTGAAAATGTATCAACAATCACCTCCCTATGGGAGTCACTGGGGCAATAAAAAAAAAATGTAGGATTTATTTTCTTCTTTCCATTTCCATAAATCTGAATGTTTTGTGTAAAGCTACGTACACACTTCCAATTTTTATCGTTGGTAAACGAACGACGAACGATCCTGCACGATATCTGCGAACGATCGTATGGCACCGATCCTGTACCTACAGATAATGACACGATCGTTCAAAGATATTGTACACATGATAGATGCGATCGTTTGAACGATACAGGAAGTGACGTGCACCACAGGAAGTTAGAGAACGTTCGTTCACCGCGCATGCTCAGACCATGGACGATCACTGAACGACCGTACACACGATAGATGGTCAACGATCGTCGTCCAATCCGATCCGCCGGTCCGGTCGTTCATTTCCAACGACTATCCTCGTTCGTTGGCGTCGTTGGTTACTTTTTTTTACGAACGATTTTTGGCCAATCGGTCGTTCGTTCGTCATTCATTTCCAACGATAAAAATTGGAAGTGTGTACGCAGCTTAACACTCTGTGCACTTCCAGTCTGTTGGGTTGACAAAGTGGGCAAGGTTACTTTACATCTGAATTACAGTTTAAAGAGGTAATGTGGACAGGCTTTGGTTGTTCATATATTAATATATCTTAAACAAGCAGTAACCAATCATTAAACAAGTAATTCCTGACCACTGTAGCTACAGATCTGGGAAAATAATTTATCTAAAAATTACAGCAAAAAACACTCAGCAGAAAACTGACCCTCCCACTAAAAGGCACAACTTCCTTCCAACTTTCTAATGCCTACTGTAAATAAAGGAGAAGGCCCAACAGTAGAAGGGACAGAACAGAGTGCTTGGGCCAGACTTGAACAACTGTTCTTGTGATTTGTGAGGGTTATTTGTTCCACATTGTCTGCAGCTACAGAGGTCAGGGATTGCTTAAGATAATTGCAAGTCCATAGCCTAATGACAGTGAGTGATATTTCACATTAATTACAAATGATAATAATAAAATTTGTGTGCAGCAAATGCCCCTTCAAACCAATTATTACTTTGGAAATTTCACTGAAAAGACAAAACTGAATGGCAAAAACTCCAATAAAGTTGTTATATTTTTTGAAAGATCATAAAGGCTACCATTGCTGAAGTCATAGTAAAAATGCTAATTGCCTGGATATAACCTGAAACAAGCATACAACTGTATGACAAGATGTGAAGCATATAGCTCAGGGGTCGGCAAACTCCGGCCTTTAGGCCAGATACAGCCTAGCCGGTAGTTCGTTCCAGACTAACGCCTGCCAGGGGCCATAAAACTCTGCCGACCCCTGATATAGCTGAACACCTGAGCTCTTTAGGCTTTCTGGGTCAGTAATTCTGAAGGCATTAAAGGAAAAGGATCAAAACAATAACCAGAAAAGCAGTGCTTTATAGAACCTGGTTAGCAATGGCAAAAGGCACCCTTTAATTGATTCATTAAATGGATATACAAGCTTTTAGGGCACTGCTGTTTACTCAACAATGAAATTCTAAAATAATTTGCAAAGTTCCTGTTTTAACCTCTGGTTTTGGCATTGTTAATGTTGGAAATTCTATCAGGCCTATATTGACCTGAATATGTTACTTTCTTTTTTAAGTTCTCATCAGAAACAAAAATAGTCAGATTCCTTAATGTAAGAACATTTAAGTTACATTGGTCTCTGCAGACACCTGTTTTACAATCAGGGCCAGATTTCTGAAAAGGCCACCCAAGCCATGACCTAGGGTGGCATGGCCACTAGTAGATGGACTCAGACCTTATAACTGTATGATTTTGGCAGGTACAGACTGTTCAATCTCTGTATCAGCTAGGAGTCGCTGTAAGTGGTAACTGCACTCGTGAGCTGATTTCGTCTTTTGTTTTATAACAATCAACTGTGGATGATAATAAGCAGTAATTTCTTCTATATTCTCCACCCTAGATTATATTATATCCTGATTTATTAAAAATTTGTTTTTAAATTACAGTTAGGGAATATGTTCAGGCTTGCTTAGGATCCAGCAATCCTGCGCAGTTCCCATCTCATTCACTAGAATCACTGTTCTTAAACAACCAGCATACGTACATTTGACGGGTTGGCGGCAGTCTGCAGTACTGAATCCCTCACTGCCACCCTCATTAGTTCTCTATGGGGCTGTCGAGGTAGGTTCCCTGACATGAAGAAGCTGAAACTAAACTGTAACCTCACTGTCATTATGAACATATCCTTAAGAGCTTTCTTTAAAAGCACAAGGTAGCAGGCCTTGGGGGAATACAAAAGTACAAATCCGGCCCGGCTTACAATGAAAAACAATAATCTCCTTAACATGCAAGGGGCATAGAGAGGTCAGAAAAAGTTTGGAGAAAACCATGTCTTTTATGGAAAACAAACTATATTCACATGAGCATAGTAGAAAGACTACAACATTTTTTAATACTAGTAACATTTTTTCCAAAAACTCAATACTGAGGAGGTTAACCATTAAGGAATTTCTTTGGAAACCCAACAGTTAAATTACTTTTCAGAAATTTCTAAATATAAATGAAAACATGCGTCAACATCTTTTGCATTAAATTGACATTTTCATCAAAGGATGGTGTGCTAAATCGTGCGGACAATGTGAACATATATGAAAGCTTAACCGCATAATGGTTTTTTCATGTAATCGCTGAAAGAATGTAAAATGCAGCTATAATCCAGCGGTTTTATGGGAAGCTTTGCCAGGACAACCCTTAATCTTACTTAACCACAAATGTGTAAAAAGTAGTGTTCTACTATTTAAAGCTAAATATCCCTAAAAACGGCATGGACATTTTTTTTTTAAATAAACTAAAATATACACCTTTGATACTAACACAGTGTACTGAATAGTTTATTGTAATATAAACAATTTTAATTAAGGTGTGTAATAAGGTCTTTATATTTTTTTTTAATTTTTTATTCAAAATTAGGCGTTTTCAATGCTCTACGATCAACCATAGCTTTTTAGATGATCATAACATTTTTATTTATTAGTTGCTACAGTTCTGCATCTTAATATGCTATTTTTCTCCTTTTGATCCAGCCATTGAGAGCATTCATATCAGAATTGAGGGCCCTGCTTAGCTCTGCAGCTGATCTTGCATTAGGAAAATATTGAAAATATAAAAGAGCAATGGTCAAGCACCATAGCACAGTACTTAGCCTCTCTTTGGTCATATGGGCTAAACTAAATTAGGACAACTTTAGTGATCCATCAAACCTGGAATAAATCTGGTCCACGATTGAAAACATTTGTCAAATAATAGCAAATTAGTTTTAAGATATCAATTCCAGGTTTGCTAGATCACCCAGATTCTCTTACAATACTTATTAATTACCTTTTGCAATATTGGAGAGCTTTAATAAATCAGCAGCAGAATTTTGAGTAAAGTTTCAGGTTCCATAGACATCAGGGCTGCATAAGTGTCTTGGCCCCCTTTCCTTTTTGGTCATTCATAAAATAAGACCTGTGGCATTTTTTCTTCTGTCAAGAGTAGAAAACGGTTCTAACCCGTCAGTTTTTTGGGTGAGACTTCCCAATCTGCATGCAATGAAAACCTTCCATAGCAAGGGAAAGTTTCTTCTTAAACAGAAGTCATCAGAGCAGGTAGATATGTCCTTCACTTCCTGTTGCTGTAACTGATTGAAAAGTTTGGATTTCCCATCACCTTTTATACTCCAGACCAGGGTCACCAGGAGAAATCTACTAGGTGAATTTTTCCATCATTTTTATAAAATAAACTGGTGTTTATACCCTTCCATAATATATGGAAAACCCTTGTTTTTTAATAAAGAAAAACATTGTTTTTAAATAAAATATAACTTCTACCAATTCTCCTTGCACGTGCTCTTCTTTTTTTCTTTTTTTTTTACACTTCATAGTTAAAGGGCTTGTCCTATCTTTATCTTGAGGGCAATATCGTTAGGAATCTTTTTTTCAATATACTAAAACTGAAAGATATGATATGCTACATATATTCTGAATGTAGGTAGGTACTTTGCAATAATACATGTTTACCTTGCCCCGTGGGATCACTTGTGGTAAATGGTGATTCACACTGGCTAAATGAATCATACATGCATCATTTAAATTCTGACCTGTTTTGCAGTCATGACATTGTGAGCAGTTTATTTGCATGATTGCTGAATGCAGCAAGATCATACTTGAGTACTTAGTGGAGAAGAAAACTAGAATTTAATTGCTAGAATTACAAATAAAACACATTTGCTCTTTAAATACATCCAGAGATACTTAATGATTTCCACTGATTACATGAGTGCATTCCAACATTAAAATATTAATTCATGGTTTCTGGTAGAAAAGACAGTGAATTAAACAGGCATCTGAGACCTTTTCCTGCAACTAAAATGCAGACAAGCTGGATATAAGGAAAGCAAAATTTACACTGGCCAAAACCAACAGCACAAGGACAGAGAAAGAACAGTAGAAGTGATTTAAGCAAAGTTGCTGGTTGTTGGTATTTCTAGATATGTTAATGTGTTTGATTTAAAAAAAATACTTGTTAAGGTTCATGCAAAAGAGTGCCAAGGTTCCTAGGTCATTTAAAAACATTACATGCACTGACCAACACATTTTCCATTTTTCACAGATTTCATATTTTTTTATCACTCTCCTTTTGTGTTTAATTTGGTGAAACCTTGACACATATCTGGATTTCACATTCATTTTAAAGTTCCATTTTAGTACTGGGAATCCCACTGGGAATCATTTGGAGCGCAGCTGAAGCCCAGAGGCCCTGCTACATTATTCTGATTCCATTCGAGATATGCGGCAGATGGTGCATGCATGACCTGAATTATGAACAGTTTTACTTCTCTCATTTACTAAGCATTATAAATAAACAAACAAGATATACAAGCTAAATGGAAGAATTTATTAACAAATAACAGGTGAACAAAACAATGTTTATCTGAGCATACCCTGAAACATATACAAAAGCTCTACATGCGTAATTAATAGAGGTTAGCCTCTAGCACAACGCTTGAAAAATGAACACGTGCTATAGAGCAAACTGTATGGCATTACACAACGTCAACACTCTTTGTCTTGCAGTTTGCGCTAGATCACTATTCATTCCTTTAAATAAGGTTTTATTTTTACAGAGTTATTTCACATCAAGCAGTTTTTCAAAAGTATAAAGAAATTTACAGAAGCCTGCAAATGGAAGGTTTTTGTTAGACTGGCTGGTTGAATATGGTCACAATTTAATATATGGTGACCATTTAAAAAAAGAACAAAAACAAACAAACAATACACAGAGACCTACCTGTAAAGAAAAAAAAAGTAATAATTACCTGCCCCCGCTAAAACTGCTGATCCTGGAGAGGTATCTTTCAAGTAGATGCTTCAGCCTTCATGTCACTTCTGAGTAAGTCAGCTTTCCCAATCCTTTCTGAGCTCCATGGTACCTTCCACTGATACCTGCGTCACTAATGTGCTCTCTAGTGACTTCAAGGTTGGTGGATGAAGCCAAAGAGATCATGAGACCAGGCATCCATCACCCCCAGAAGTGGTGGAAGATTTTTAGTAAGTTGATCCCATCATCATGACAATAAAGGTCAGATATCTATATAGTCTCTAAGATATTGAACAAATACATAACTCAGTGTTACTGAGTTAATACAGCATAAAGAAACACATATGGATCACAATATACTAGAAAAATATTATAATCAGCAAAAAAGAGGTAGTAGCAGTATCCTTAAAGGAACCCACTGGATAAAAATATGGCAGCTTACTAAGTTGGCAACATTTAAGAGTAAAGCAATGATGTAAATGAGAACCCTAAAGCCTGTACCTTCAAAATCAAACCACCAATATCCATAAATTGTACTGTAATTGGTTCGTTTTAGGAGGACTGCAACCACTACCACAACTGCCCCTATTTCCTTGTCTTTCAACATTGATTTTAAGTGACTGAAACTCAGTAGAAGACATTTTCAGTTTAGTTCACCAAGGTAGAGTTGTTAATGACATTTGATTAGAAAACTATTTTTAAAAAAATCTAAATGTGCTCAGACATTTTACAATTTCCTAGATCTAATAATTATTTCTGCAATGGGCAACATCCCACACCATTCTTTTATCATTCTCTAAGGGATAAGCTGGCACCAGGGCTGTCTGTAGGTAGTTAAACTGAGCCTTCCTGGCCCATTACAATAACCTAAAATGGTTATAAAAAGTGTCCAAAGACTGGTGATATTAAATAATTATCTTTATGGCAAAAAAAGGTTTATTCTACAAGACAGCCTTTAGGCAGCTTGGACCCTACATTTACAGCAAGTTTACAGGACATAACTTGCACAGGGTTGATTTGCATGCAGCTCCGACTCCATGGCCCTGCGCCAAACATTGCACTGTAGGGATGCAGGGGACTGTGGGGAGGTGGGATTGTTTGTACTCTGTTCCTAAGCACAAGCCAGGAGTCATTTCTTGGGCCGTGGGAGAACGCAGGGAAATTTAGCAAATAAGCAATTCAGAGAAATTTAGAAATTTGGGTGTTAAAGTAAATTTGTTTCCTTCCCCAATACAGAAAGCCTTAGCTGAAAGATGCACCTTTAGTATTGCACTACAATGGCATATGCCCCACAAATCTTTCTTAGAACTCTTAGAAAAACACAGCACCAGAAATCTTTTATTTTACAGGCTTCTTAGGAATCTTAGTTGAGTTTATTGTAAGAAAATGTAATACTGTGTTTACACTTAAATGAACTCTATACAAGGCAAATACATATGCGACCGTATGTTCAATTACTCTAACATCTTAAGTATTTACAGAAGAATAGATGCTTGCGTAAATTAATAAAAAAGCAACAGTAAATATGATACACTTATGAAAAGATTGGCACATTTTGTTACAGCTGTAAATATTCTGAAATAATCAAATGTGGCAGATTTAAAAAAATGAAAAATGTAATGTTGACAGATCTTCTTGTATTTTTTAACCCACAACTTTAATCATATTTTATCGATGGACTAACTTCACAAGGACAATGGCATACAAAATAAAAGCATAATAATTACTAATCATCCACCCACAAACTATCATCTTGTTTTTTTGCCATTACATTTCAAAACTATAACCTTTGATACCCATCACACATTTCTTTTAACGGTCAGATGGGTTTTAAAGGTAAAATAGAGAGGCAAAAGACATCCAAAAATGTTTAATACATATATATTGGCTTAGGAATGTGAAATTTTACAAAATTAAAATTAACTATTATCATGGAATGAAGGTTCAGAAGGAGAGGAAGCCAATCCTGCAGTGATAAGGTTAGGAAATACCACTAGAGTGGTTGCCGAGCCTCTCCTATAATCATGGAATGCATTTTTTGAAAAAAATAAAAAGTTTTACATTTTTACAACAGAATATTACATCATTCTGATTCACTGAATATGGACTTTATATTTCTTAGCCTTCTTGCCAATTAATACGAAGTGCAATGGTCCACCAAGCATAATACTTCAGTATATTGTTACTATCATCTTTATTGCACGAAGATTTGTTTTCTTCATCCCTGATCATCATGTGTTAGACATGTACCACCATGCTTTATTTGCACCACACAGATAAGCCTAAACCCTTCACCTTACATATAGTACATTCAGCCTCATCTGTTATATAGGCACCTGAAATGCAGGATATTGATAATAGGTGACAATCAATAGAAGGTAGTACAATATTCAATGTACCATAAAACATTATGTTTTTATAACAGCCATGTCAGTAAAAGGAGACCTGAGATGTATGCAGATACATATTATTGATGTACTAAGTAAAATAACAGATTGTTTTGATATCTGCTTGGTTCCAATTATTTTGCCATCATTATCTCTATTTTTTTTTCCATTTTACCATATTACTAGAGATTTGCTAATCATTTATGTTGAACTAAATCTCAAGAAAAAAAAGCTGCTTCTTCAATGTCTGTTGGATATGTCCATACCACAATGAGCTAAGAAGTCATTGTACTAACCTACAGTCAAATGTACCACACAAAGTCCTGTTTAAGAAGGAATGATGACTGTGCATGCAATCTTCATTAACTCTAACCAGACTGTTAGAGGGGAAAGCTGGGGCATCTCGTTCTTGTGCCCCAAAACTCCAGAAGTTACAAGTTCCCACCCTTGTTGATATTTGTTTCATAATACAATGCTCCTGTGTGTGTTTGCTTCAATTTTAATATATATGTGGCAGAAAGCATACGAAGAAATCATTTCAACCACATGAAATGACAGTGAAGCGCTTAGAGATACAAGACATGTTGTGCAGGACAATTCCAAGAAGAAAGACCAAAACACAAGCTACCAAAATGACAGTGCAAACTCCAGACCAGGTGGAACTTTTCACTACACCCCTTCTTTCATGTTCCTCCTCTGCAATATCCTGTGCCAATGTTCCTTGCAGGGGTTGCTGTTCCATTGGCATGGTCACCACTGTGACTGGTTTTTGCTGATTTGCTGGAAGTAATCTGCAACCTATATCACCAGGCAACAGAGCCCTTTCTTTGGTGACAGGAAGTGGCCACATATAGCATCCATTACTTGGCAATTTAATAAAGACTGGGGTGTTTTCTGAAGTGTGCGGAATTGCAATGACTGCAACTACATCTGGATCATCAGGTAGTTGTGACACCGAATATCCAGGAGGTAACCTTGTAACACCTCGGCACCAAGGACATCTAAGGTCTTTCTGGCTAGCCCTCATTTGCTGCAGGCAAACTGAACAGCAAGTATGCTTACAATCAAGTAATTTTGGCCTTCTTCGAGGACTATAATAATTAAAACAAATTTGGCACTCTAACAAGGAATCCTGGGACAGAGTTTCCATGGTTGACTTGGCTTTATTCCTCAGCGTATTAGGATTACGTGAAAAATCGTGCTTTCACTAAGACACTTTGCACTTATGTTAAGGGATCACGTGAGACATTCAAAATCTTCAGAATCTAGAAGAAAGCACAAACAAATAAAGTTAGTATTTTGTTTCAGGTTTATATTTTACAGTAACTCATCTGATTGATCAATCCTTGTATCTTCCGTTATACCAAAAGCTGTTTCAGCACTGATAATCAGTAAAAAAAAATCTAGAATACTAGTAGCAGCACTCTTAGGGCTCCATTTATAAAACAGGGAATCCGACATTCCCTCAAAAATTCCCAGGATGAGAATCAACTACTACAATTAAGACACATGGACCTGGATGATTCTCCACCAGGGAATGTTTGGGGGAATGTCGGATTCCTTGCTTTATAGAGTGCTAAGTATTCATTTTACTTTAGAAATTCATGTCCTTCTTTTTCCCCGTATGGGATACTGCCGCTCCAGCCAAACACTGCTAACAATTTAATTTGATGGCATTACATACTCCAGATCATGAATAGCAACAAATACAAACAAATCATTACTTTCATCCTTTGAATATCATGGGTGCAACGTGGTTCACTTGCATTTACCCTAAAAATTGGTAGGTATTTTGCTGCATCCTAAAGAGGATCTAACCTGGAAGAAGGCAAGATTAAAAGGTAGTAAAGTTTTGGAATCATTGCATCTAAGGCTTTGTACACATGTAAGATGGTTCTCCGATAATCGGCTAAGGGTTCTTTTGGGATGAGAATCTGGTTTGTGTGCCACACACGTCGTCTGTAAGACCGTTCTGGTGGATCCACGGATGACCAACGAGGAACGATCGTAATGAAAGTGAAAGGGAAAGAGCACAGTGGGGTGCTGCTCCGTCGTTCTTCACTCTTCATAGAGCAGAGCAGTGCTGTATGTACAGCACTCGTTCATGCCTCGTGCAGTCACTTGTCATTGGAAAAGATTGTGAAAGAACCTTTCCAACGACAAACATTGCACATGTGTACGTAGGCCTAGTCTATCATTTCCTTGGTTTACTATTCTTTACAAATATTTTCAATTAGGTTTTGAGACAACAATAAAGAAAAAAAGAAGGACAATTATAACAAAGATATAACATTATAGTACAAAAGGAGGTATGTTCATTTCTGAGGGATTCAATGAATCTCTGAAGCCTAATAAAACAGAATATCACCAGCAAGTTCTGTGCCTCTGCCCCTGGGTTTTCTCCTAGCTTGAAATGTCAAGTGTAACTACTTCCATCCACATGAAATACAAAGCACTGAGTATTTGAACTGCTACCTTGTGATTTCAAGAAAATTCAAATGATTTAACATGAACTGGTTATTGTTTAGTGGTGATATTTTTCCACATAACATTATTCTCTTGAGTAACTGCACACAAGCACCCTGCAGTCAACATCTCTTTGTTTGCAGTAATGGATTTATAAACACAAAGGAAAATCAGTCATATAGATCTGTAATTGCGTGCCATAACACATAGCCAGAGATATACAGGAAACATCTGGGGCAAGGTTTACTTGCACATCTTGTAAGGCAGAAACATTTGGCTCTAGAAGGAATCTAAACCTCTTTATCTCAGTTTTAGATAATGAACTTACAAGAAAATATCAAAGCTCAGAATAGTAATGCTCAAGAAGAGGAAGATGCTGTTTTTGCACACTACTCTAAATCAGTCTCTATTTTAAGGTGGAAATTCAACTAAGAACTGTAAAACATTCTAAGCAGGCAAACTAGGTATTGTAGAAGAGACATAACTGTCCGTTTGCAATCTTGACTTGTTATCTTCTCTGTAAACTATTATGAAATCCAAACTTTTACTATTGTCATCAGTTCATATGCCAGACTACTGCCAAAAAGGAGAAGGACCCGCTAGGGGGTGCACTGGCCAGAGCTGCGGACCATGTCCCACCCATGGACACAACCCACCCACTCTCCCATCATGACGTCACTATAGGGGAAGTTTTTTTCCCTTTTGAGTGACACACGGCACATGACACATGGACATGCGGGGTCCGTATTCTGTGCATTTAGTGGTCTGTAGGTCCGAAAAGGTTGGCAACTACTGACCTAAAGGTTTGTAAGGAATTGCTATGTTAATTTTAAAGTGACCGGGGGTGTCTCTCTAGTTTGAAGTATGGTGCTGAATGTGCCCTGCCTCACGTATGATGTCTCGGCAAATACACCAGCTTGATGTTCAGGTGTTGCAAGCATGCATGGGCAAAAGTGAGATGGCACATATAACACTCTCCCAAGATGGGTGAAGCAACTACACTGCTTGTGTGCAATCCAACTGAAACCTTTGGTGTAGAACTTTTGCTTCTTTCCTGCACGCTTTACAGATGTATGAAAAGTGAGGACAAATAATTGTTAGATTTGGGGACATAATATAGGAAGAATATTTAAAGGGATACTGTAGTAAAATTGTTGATTAGCTCATTATAGTGATGGCAATGACTATTTTCATATTTTCTTTATTTGACAACAACATTACTCTTTTCTTCTTCCTCTTTTTTTATGCAGAATGATTTATCCCATTTTACGTTTTTTGAATATTAAACGAATGCTTGCTGAAGTACACTCCCAGAACCCTGCCAGCATATGGATCAGTTACACAACCTATGGGAAAATTATATTTCTTAGTAGTTTCCTCTATTGAGCAGTCAGTGTGCTATAAAATTGTCCAGGGCTTGTGACTCTAAATCTGTAATACTGGAAAAACTCATTTCCATACTAGAATAACTTTCTTGTTTGATCACTGACTATTCACATTCATTCTCTCTGTTAATTAGCTGGTTGACAGAATTTATAGGCAGAGGGTCAACTTTCAAAACACCATTTATTACAACCGAACATAAAAACGGATACAGAACATGCACATCAAGACTTAATTAAATATCAAAAGCAGTTATAAAAATGGCATGATACATGTATGCAGAATTCTAAATACCAAGTGAGCAAACCAACCATGATAAATGTTATGAAAAGAGTAATTTAAACAACAAATCTAGAGTTTAAGTTTGTTCTAATAAAGTTTCAGATTGCAGGTATAGAGCATTTATGAGGCTAAGAGGCCAGAGAAATCAGATTTATTTGAATTTACTTTTTTTTTCCCCTGGCATAGTGATTAACTACAGTTGTCATATAAACACTATAGGAAAAAAACAAAAAAAAACTCCAAACATAAGAAAGTGGACATTCCTTTTTTATTGGTATATTAGAAATTATATAAACAAAATCGCATAGAAGGTATAAACCATCCCTGAAACTTGAGTAGCTGCAAGACAATCTGTAGTCTATACAGGCATCTTGCAAAAGACTTTCCATTAAAATGAGTGGAGACTATAGTAGGCATGCTTCCGTACAACATTTAGGAATACTAAAGATTTTATCCAAAGGTTGTACAGCACCAGGTGGTTAAAGAACTCTGGACAGGGTAATAGTGAACAAGTGAACAAATGTTGTTCCAGTTAAGAATCCTGGTAAATTAAGTGAACTTCCCCTAATGTTTTCTGGAGAAAATACTTTTGTTTCTTGTTAGAGCTCTTTAAAATAGACTTGTTTCCAGATGTTGCATACTCTGAACAAGCACTTTGAAACGAGTCCTCATTTACCTCTGTAGCGTAGGCATTGTGGTGAAATTCACCTTTAACATTCACAACAGAGGCACAGAAATCCTATCTATTCCCATTACAGTATCTGACAGCCCTAATAAAACAAACAGCAGGTGTTTAGAAACTGTTGGACACTGACTAGAACCAACTTTTGATTGTGATATTTGCAAATAAATTACTAAATTGTACAAGAAGCCAGAAATATCAGACATTACTGCAATGTATGCGCTGGTCCCCCAACATTAGATATCTTGTACGGTAGATCAGTATATGACCAATGCGTGCATTGCACAGAAACACAAAGACCTAGTGATGATGTTGTTGGGTGCAAAATAAGGCATGTAAAGAAAACAAAGGTTTAATTGGTAATAGGGGGCTAAAAGAAGGAGGATCCAGCAAGTACTTCCCAATTAGGAAAGAATGTGACTAGTTTCCTTCCTTCCATGTTACAATGCTGGGGTATAGTGATTTGTTAAATCAGGCATCCAATGCTGTTCCATGGGGGAAGGCAAGAGTTCCTAGCTCTGTGCAAGTCCAGATATGGGGCTTGTACAGGATTACGTCTCCAATAAAAGGGCATGAGATAATGCACGTTGTATGATCTGCATAGCCTAATAGGAGCAAAAACTCATTCACTGTTTCTACAATGTCCCTAACTCATTGTCTCCAACAGGAAGACATCTATCTACCACTGGTGGGGGATATTCTTCAGCACTTCCACCAGCAAGGCAGCATTGTCTCTCTTTTGGCCAACGAGTGATACCTTAAAAACCAGTACGTGCTTTTCTTTGGAAAGGTAAGTTGTTACAGGATTGCTAGTAGTGGCACAGGGGGTTGCAGAGTTAGAGTGCCTGTAGGTGCCCTCTTCATGTCTGCCCTTATAAACTTCCTAGCTGGGCATTAGACAATATCCTCTCCCAGAGCACAGCAAAAGAACCCAGTCATAAAAAATCTTTTTTTTCTGTCCCAATTTAAAGTAGTAGGCAGCTAGTTAAGTTACATGGTGGGTTAGCTTCTGAGGGTCTATGCTGATGTCTGATGTGAATGTAGGATTCTGATGTAAAGAGGGGCTACGGACACTAGCCAATGCAGCAAAATGCAAAAGGAAACTAACAATCTTGCTGAAAAGGTTCCACAACACTGATTTTCACTATTTGTTAAATAACATACTGTAAAATGAATTTCCTTCACCATCCAGAAATTCTTACTCAGCACAACAGAGAAATAAGACTAGAGTTTAACATAAGTGTGTCAGATATTTTTTGAACAGTTACAAGACTGTCAATGTTATACCAAAGAGTTACTTATTAGATTGAAGCAGACATTACTTTTTGACAGGGTATTGTTATTAAGAAAAAAATCATTGCCATTTTATAGAACATGAACTATAAATTAGTTTCCCAGCAAATTCTGTTTGTTATACGGAGAAAATGCAACAGACTAGTGTTATAAGTACTAGTACACTATTAATGCATTATTTTTTAGTGAATTAAAATGTATGATACACACAGAGCTAAGCAAATAAAATAGAATATCTGAAAGGAAAACCTAATAATGCACTGAACGGCTTTTATGGTACAACAATATCATTAATAGATCAATAAAGAATTTTCAGTTGTGTTCCAAGGTGCATAAACGTGTGGTGGATTGGACAACCAAAGAATGTCAACGTGCAAGAGTATTAATGTAGCAATTCTCAAGTATAAAAATTATATATAAGTAAATTATAGATCCAAGGTACTTAAAGAAAGTGATGATTCAGGATCCCACCGCGACTACTGAGAATGCCCAAACTGCACTACACTACAGTGAAAGAGCTACAGAGCAATTAATTATTTGATATAACGTGAGCCTATGCCACAATCCTTGTACCCATCAGACTCCTAAAAACCTAAGCACTTCATATTTTTTAAAAATGACATTTTTGCACACTTTAGGAACACTTTGAAACAAACGTAAAATAGAAATTCGATAAAATAGTCAGGGACTGAACACAGTGATCTGGAGTAAGTAATATACTTGAGTACGGGGTCATTAGTGTATGAAACCCAGAAGTACAGGGGTTAGGAGTATGTAACACATTATGTGCAGGGGTTGGATGTGTGTATCAAATATAATGCATGGGTTCCGAGGTATGTAAGGCACACAGTGCAGAAGTCAGGGACATGTAATGCACATAGTGGAGGGTATGTAACAGAGAGTGCAGCGATCAGGAAGTATGTCCTTGACTTTAACTAAATATATATTTCCTCTCTATGCCAATGTTTTCCCCCAGGTAAAACTCCCCCTTCATCTAAGCATAAACTTCCTTAGTTTTCCTTGTATTCCTTGTCCCCTCAACACATACTACTAACATCCTCCAAGAGTTGTGATTCCATAACTTCTGCCAGGGGTTGCAACATAACACAATTGCAAGCTTACATAAATAAAAGATAGGGAAAATATTTCCAATATGTTGTAAGCAACAGAATTTTGTAGCAAATAAAAAATATATAGCATATAGCTATTTATTCCATGGCTATGTTGTATTTTCCAGAAATACATTCTATGGTTAAACAAAATAAGAACATAATTGTGTTATAACTGCTCTATTGTCAACAGCTGCATATAACAAAGTCATTCCTACTAAACAAAAACATACAGTTAATGTAGAATTTAGAAACTCTTTGGATTACAAAGTATTCATGGCTGGAATACATATTTCAACAGAGATATGTCTTATAAATATATATATATATATATATATATATATATATATATATATATACACATACACATACACACACACACATACACACACACACATATATATATATATATATATATATATATATATATACATACATATATAAATATAAATATAAATATATATATTGTATGCTTTAGTGTCCTACCTAAAAATATACCCACAGGTATACTAAAACAGACATCTCTAATATATCAATCAGGTATTTCAGATACTCTAGTGTAACATGAAAGATGTGGGGCACGTAGGTCTGGAATATCAGGAACAATAATAATCAATCATTTTTTTTTTATTCTGGTAGAATGAAGAACAGTTAATAATAAGCTTTTACTGTTGACTTCATTTGCTTGCCTTGTGTTACACAAATCTCAGGGGGTCAGTCACAATCAGCAATATAAACCTGGCTAAATCCTTCCCATTAGTTTAAAAGTGAAAAATAAGTTTGTGACTATGTCCAACTTTAACAATGTAGAGCTACCATATCAGGAGAATTGGATCTGACAGCAAAACAAGAAAAAAAAACTTGGTTTGGTCCTATTACATGCATATGCAATACATTCATCATTTTTCTAGGCATGCTCCTTTCTTTGGTCTAGATCAGGAGTCAGCAACCGGCCGCAGAGAAGGGGGAATCTACCCTGGAATTAAATCTACCAGGGGGAGTGTACAAATTGGGCGTGTACAATGACGTTATCCTCAGGAAAGTTTCACAGCTGTGCTTATGTATGAATGCTGCATCTCATGTTCTGCAGCCTTACATCCCAGTACAAACCTCCATATCTCCTAAACAGTATGTCCTACCAACTTAACATTTTTGGGGTACACAGGGGACCCTCATAGCTAGTAGTGCATCTCCAAATGCATCTCCCCACCCTTAACAACTTTCAAAATATTGGGGTCATAATTATAAAAAAAAATCAAAATTGAACATTTGGGCTGATGTTTTAAAAGTAAGTGTCTAGAAGCCCGAATTAAACATACATATTATGGACCCCCGGGGCGACTTACATAGCAAAGAGCAAACCCCAAATTTTTACCTACCTGTCACAAAACTAGAAATGTCATACTACACTACCCTCTCCCCTGTACAAAACCAAAAATGTAGGTGCAAGTGGGGGACACCTGTGGCTAACAGCCCCTTAAATTTCATCATTAGGCCATTGTCAGAACATAAAGAACTCTGCCCATCAAAAAAATCTACCCTGTTACACATTTCTGGAGGCTTCTAGCACCTCAACCCCAATTTCTCTGAAACAGGGCTACAGGTGAACAAATCTAGAGTATTCTGTTGTTGTAACAGGTAAAATTAAAAAAAGATTAAAACTTTTGAAAGTTTATAAGCTGTGTTATGGTTTGGGGCTCCAGACTATTTTTCTTTAGTGGAAGACAGGGAAAAATGGCTCTTGGTTGTCGACCCCTGGTCTAGATACTATGTGCATGGGCCTCTTCCCTAAAAGCGGCCTTCTTCACAATGACTGTCCTCACATGTGTCTGTTTTAAAACAACATTCCTTATCTGACACCCTATCTTACCATAGCACTAAAGTGCATTTATCAAACAATAGTTTTGATAGTATCTGGGTAATGTTTGGAGGGTAGGTATTAAAAAATGATGGAACTTGTTCGATTTTTAAACCTGCACTGGATCCAATCATTCTCTTGACTACATGAAATAGAAGATTTATCCGTGAAGACTTTTTATTACAAAACCTGCTCTGGCTTTAATCCTACCATTATACTTCTATCAGTGGGGTTCCTCGTTTTTGCCCCTGTAGTCTCCTACCTGCAGGTCTCTACCACTCATGACACCTCATTCACAGTTTCAATGTCTTGGCTCACTTTTCACATTTTCGTGAAACCTTCTCTACATATAGACTTTCCATCATGATTTAGCAGCATTTATTGTTCTGGCCCTTGCAGTCTCCTACTCCTGTTCTCTACCAGGTGGCTCTACAGTTATGAAAAAAATTTCTACATTAAAGTAAATGCAGAATATATCCAGACAGGATGCACAATGTGAATTACAAGTTTTATAAGGTCCCAGTTTATACAACAATATCTGGAACATAATACATTTCTCTTTATAAATTGCTAATGTAACTAATTGATTGGTAAGGTTTATTGCACTATGCACTTGGCTCATTGCTCAGTTTTTGAAATAAGCCAGAGTCTATTGTTTTCAATTAGTCTGATAAGACTAACAGACCTAAAATAGGAAACAAGGACAGTAAAAAAAAAAACAATCACAAAGCAACATTAACAGGAAAAATGCATAATTTGGATAATGCCAAATATTGTTGATCCACATACTTTTAATAGTTTCATAAAAATTTAAAACAGAAACATCTTTTAAAACAGGAATACACAGTTCCGAAAAGGTGCAAGCCTTTTTTAATACCTTCATATTGCAATATATCTAACCACTTGCTAAAAGTACTTGAATAAGCAAAAGCTACAAGGAGAATTATTAGGTAGCTAAAACATGCTACTAAAAATGCTAGTAATTAATCATTAGGTATAGCAAATCATCATTACACAAAATGACTCCAATGATTTCTTATGGAGAAAGCTAGACAAGTGGCATGGAGTAGAAATCATTCACAAATGTTCATACTGCTGTATTTGAGAAGTTTTTACTGGTCCAGCAGGCCTGAAGCAACGGGATAGGCGAAGGGCCTCATGACAGGGGGAGTATTGAAGGCCGAATAAGAGGGGTGAAAAGTTCAAGAGGAGCCATGTGGAAGTGAAGGAGAAAAATGCGAAGTAAGAGAAGGGGGGTTAAAAGTTCAAAAGAAAAAAAACTGGAGGGTTGAGAAGGTGAAGACACATCGTGCAAGGATGTTAAGAAAGAGGTTATTAGTTCAAAAAAAAAAAAAAACAAGAAGAATATAAGAAAAAGGATTGGAGGATAGGGTGAAGGGGTGGTTAGAGTCATGGGTTTAAAAAGCAGGGTTTTCTGGGGTGGGAGCAGAACCTTGAAAATTTTGCTGTTGAACTGCATTCCCACCCTCCCTCCCTATTGTAAGGAAGGTGTAGGGTTATTGTCACAGCAGCAGGGCCGGGGCAGGTTTTTTGTTGTTCGGGTCCATGGAAGTTAGGGGGGGGATAATGTAAATATAGAGGAGATGGGGACACGAAAAAGTTTTGGTTTGGGACAGTAAGGTTGGCCTTGCATGACACTTGGTTGTTGTGGAGGCTAAGTTGGAGTATGGGGATCCGCTAATTGTCCCCGAGGCGGGGTATGAGCGCCTGGGGGCCTGGCAGGGGATCGGTGACAGCTGGATTACTAAGGAAGATTGGTGACTTTCATGGACCTGTATGAAGAATTGTTCCTGTTAACTCTAAAAATATGGTTACTACAAAAGGTTGTTGTGTTAAAAAACATGGTGTTAATAAAGGGGGCTGCTGTGGCCAATTATTTCTACCAAAGAATGTGTAATGGTTTTTTCTTTTCTTTGTTGTGAGCGGTTTTGGGGAATGGCGTGAATTAATTGGTTATGGCAGAAGAGGACTTCTCATGCTGTACCCTGGTCATGCATTGTACATAAGTATGGACATAGCATAAAACCACATCACCTGGTGTGCAGAAAAAGGGCAAATAAAATCAAATTTAAATATTAACTAAACAAATAAAACCGAAACTACTGTCCCTTAATAATTAATCTTCAGTACTAGAATTATAGGAACTGTACAATGCACATACAATAACAATAAAAAAAAAAAAAAAACACAAATTGAAACTATGCCAGCAAAAAAACTACATCCAGTGTTAAGAAGAATTTAAAAATGAGAACACTCACAAAAATGCCCAAGACGATACTCCTGAACTTGCCTAAAAATAGCAATGAAGTGGGGATTCAATGAGCTCCATTTTTAAAACAGGGAATCTAACATTCCCTCAAACATTCCCTTGTGGGAATCAATTACAGCCATTTAAACACATGGACCTGGAAGATTCCAATGAGGGAATGTTGGATTCCCTATTTTATAAATAGAGCCCATGAGTTTCTGCCAAAAAAGCAATACATAATGACAAATGCCAGTAACCATCTATAATTCCTTTTTCTCAAGAAAAAGCAGATGTATGTTCTATTTAAAACGCTCATCAGAAATGAAGATAAATGTACAGAGGTGCTGGAACTTGAATGTTAAATTTTAATGTTCACTGATGAATTATAATCCTTAAGGATCATTAATGCTCATGCTAATCAGGTCACCCTATGGGCCTGATTTATTAAAGCTCTTCAATACTGGAGAAAATACACTTTCATCAGTGAACCTAGGTGATCCAACAAACCTCTCCAAATCCGTCCAGGTATGCTGGATCACCCAGGTTCACTGATGAAAGTGTGTCTTCTCCAGTTTCGAAGAGCTTTATTAAATCAGGCTCTATGTAGGGGTCTGTAATCTCAGAATACAAAACAGTCGCCAACAAAGCATTTGGTACCACACTAATTTTCAGGAGCCCAAAAGGGCTGCTGTGCATTAACCTATTTGGCAGACATTTGTTTTCTAAAAAAGGCACAAGTGAACACTATTCTGGCTCCTGGGTATATAAACAAGTCCTAAAATGGTGCATTTTTATTAAAAAAAATTTAAAAATGTTATTGTACTCTCTTCCACCGCCACTGCCAAGATTCCTAATCCTGAAAATGTTTTAGGCCGTTCACAGCAAATTGAGCCATATGCGGAGATATTTATAATGCTTTGAAAAGGAGTGTGGAGAGTGACTCTCAAAGCATGGAGGGGATTATTAATAATACATGCACACAAAAACAAAAGTGCTGACTATAGCAACAAATATAATATCAGGGAAATTTTTTTCACAGCTATAGCAAATTCACTAGTGGAACATGATGTAACTGTAACTTTGTAACTGTGCAAATATCAGGGCTTTGTGATTCCTAAAACAGTTTTTTCTTTTTGTGAGAAGCTGTGATGGCAGAGGCACAAGCAGGTTTCACATCGTTGGAGTTACGGGCCGTAATGAAGTTTTTGTTTCTCCAGGGAAAGTCAGCAAAGGACATTCACACTGAGATGTCACAAACACTGGGGGAGAGGTGTCCTTCCATTCCCTGGAGAAACAAAAACTTTATGACGGCCCATAACTCCAATGATGTGAAGCTTGTGCCTCTGCCATCACAACTCACTAAAAGAAATTTTCTTTTCTTTATTTTCTATTTCATTTGGAAGGGCGCAAAGCCAGGAACTTCTCAGCACCTCTAGTACAGTATATATCCTGACTTCCTCTATGCCTCCTGAAAAGTGAATAAATGAAAAGAACTTTACCCTTTATTCCTTCATGTCATCGAGTAAAGCAATGAAAGTATGAACGGGGACAAAGAACTAGGTTATAAATATTTGGATTGGAATGATTATTTCCAACTTTGTTTAGTATCACACATTTCCCATATTGAGCAATTGTTATTCAGACTTTATACTTGGCAAACAATGTAAGTTTAAAAAATCTTTAAAAAAGAAATAACCATACCAACTGTGAAGCATTGATGAAGCTGAGCTAAGTTGAGTTATGTTTTAGGTCTGCTTAACTGTGTCCTGATCAGGAACAAAAATTAAATCCTAAAACATCAAATCAAGACATTCTGTGGCAAATACTGCCTTAGGCGAGAAAGTTCTGTCTGCCACATAGGTCATGGATCCTGTAACAAGACAACTAAAAATACAAAGCTAAACCCACCTCAGAATGGCTATGTACAAAACATTGAGCAATTCTGAGGTGGCCTTGTATGAGCTCTGGTTTTAATATTATTGATTATCTTCAGAAAGATCTGAAAGTGTCAACTTAAAAAAACTCCCTTGAAACCCAACACGGAAGGAGCAGTTTGGTAGGTCTAACTACCTGTTGACAGAAGCAGAGGTCTCACTAACAGGTACAGGATTTGTTTGTTTACAGTGATTGCCTCTGGAGGCTGTGCAACAAATTATATTAAGGCAGCCTTTCTCAACCCAATTGCCCAGGAGAAATACTTGAATAAACTTCTAGGTCTTGAGAAACTCTTTAAATCCATTCCCTTGGGGTCAATAGGAAAATAATAGTCTCTTAAATTAGTGGCAATTGTAAAGAATACTCCCTGTAGTGATGGATAGAATAACACCTTCAGAAACACCAAAAACCATCATTGTCATGCAGCTGTCTTTACCTTACCAGAACTTTGCAGTCACCATCAAATAGGCGGTCAATCAGCCACCAACCCCTAGCAACCTCTGGCAGAACCCTGTTTGTGAATCACTGGGTTAAGAGTTCTAATTATTTTGGTTTATGGCATTTTCATTTGTGTTAACATTTGAAATTTTTTTTTGGATCTAATGTCTGATTTTTGGTATATATAGAAAAAGCAATGAGAAGTGCCAATTATTTTTGTCATTTTAAATTTTGGGTTTTTCTTTTTTGTGGAAGGGTAGCTACCGATTTGTCCACATTTGTGTGTGGTGTGTTGGACACCATTTTTAGAACTAGTGACAGACTATAGGCCTGATTTATTAAAGCTCTCCAAGGCTGGAGAGGATACACTTTCATCAGAGAAGCTGGGTGATCCCGCAAACCTGGAATTAGTTAGCAAATGTTTTCAATCCTGGACCAGATCCATTTTAGGTTTGCTGGATTACCCAGCTTCATTGATGAGAGTGTATTCTCTCCAGCCTTGGAAAACTTTAAAAAATCAGGGCCTATATTTCAAGCCTTTTATCATTTTTTGGGCTAATCCTAGCTAAAAAAGATAATGCACTGAATGTATACAGTCTCCCATACAGCAGTCAGTCATTTCTAAAATGTTTTTGTTATTTTTGTAATCATATATGAAAATATATATGCATGCCTATACTATATTATATAACCAAAAATAACACTCTAGAAACAAAATTTTTAGAGGGTTTGTGTACTCAGCTTTCTATCCTAAAGTGAGACTCAGTATAAAAATTTTAAAAATGTGAAGAGGCAAGCTTTTTATTGCATATTATGCCACCATGCAATAAAAAATTATTTGCAGACCTGGAATGGATTGCTTTAAAGCCGTTTGCTATTTGCTAGCAAATGTTTTGAATCCTGGACCAGATCCAATCCGGGTTTGCTGGATCACCCAGCTTCACTGATGAAAGTGGATTCTCTCCTGCCTTGGAGAGCTTTAATAAATCAGGGCCTATGGGTGGATTTACCAAATAAGTAGAGTGATAGCATTGAGGTGCTGGGGGGGATCTTTCAGGTCAGCTGTGAGGTCATACAGACAGGCACAGTGGGAACCAGACGGTGCATTTCATACTGCAAGCATCTCCTTAGGAACACACATCATGTACCCTAAAATGTATTCCGCATTACAGCTACATGAATGCAATACTTATATACGCAATACTTATATACACAAACAAACAATTACCACTGATCAACGATTATGCACAACTATATTTGAACGATTGTATTTTGCACAATTCTGTACATGCTGTAACGATACGAACGTTCAAATATAATCCACCAATAGTGTACACACGCTAGATACAATCGTTTGAACAATGCAGGGAGTGACATGTAAAGGAGAAAGTGTATTGCAGAAACATGCACGATCACTGAAGACCGTACACACGATAGATAGTGACCGATCGTCGGCCAATCAGATCTGCCGTGATGGTCGTTCATTTCCAACAACAATCCTTGTTCGTCGGTCACCTTTTTTGTGAACAATTTTGGGCCGATTGGTCGTTCGTTACCAACGATAATTATTGGAAGTGTGTACGCAGCTTTAGATGGGAACCCTTTCCAAAAATTTTAGCAAGCAGTTGCAAAGTGGTTGAAAGAGATCTTAGGGTCAGCAGAAGACTCATGTACCATTGTAACATTCGGCAATAAAACTGCAAGCACACCACAACTGCTTACTAGAGAATTACAGCAGAAGCTCATGGATGCAAGTCAATAATTCTGTCTCACCACCTCCGAATGGGAACTGTCAACTGTCCATCTGCAGTTATGTACACAGGGGTACCCGGTTGCTTTTTTTTATTATTGTTTATTTTTTGTGAGGAAACAAAAACAAACAATAGCATACATAAAATTATACAGACCTAAAGTTAAAAAGTACAATAGTTACAGAGCTTCTTTTTCAGAAACAACAAATAACTTTGAAAAAGTTTAGAGAAAAAACAGGGGTAAATTAGATCTCAATCCAAGGGTCATTAGGTAACATCGGAGAGCATACATGTCTGATCAAATGAGGATACAATGAGTTCTTTGGTAATCCCAGGTAAGGTTGCCATGTAAGACTCCCCTACTGCAAAGAAGGGGTCAGCCTTCAGTTCTTCATCCAAAGATGCTTTTACCCAGTCCATTTAAAATACATGTTGTAATTTCTCCAAGAAAAGACCTAGGGTGGGAGGGTCCTGACTTATCCACTTGTGCAATATTGACTTTTTGGCCACCTGTGATATAATTGACAAAAGTTTCACATTTCCTTTGGCAATACATATTCCCTGAAAAGACAGAGTTCCAAACATGGCCTAGGTTGGGGTTAGTGGTAAATAGTTTACCAAATAACGTAAAGCTTATGATACTACCAGCCTCCAGAAACATTTGATCTTGGGGCATTTCCATACCATGTGAAATAGATCAGCTTCATAGTCAAGTACTGGGGGGATACAAGTCACCATCTAATAGGAGCAGAGGGGAGAGATATATGGACCATGGAAAAGTTTCTGTCATCTCTCTATACAATGAGGACGTAGCCACTCTCCATGCTTTTCTAAAGTGTCATCAGGAGTTCTATTCGGAAAGTGTTTAGCCCATCTACTCTATGGGCAGTCTGTACCTTTCATACACATCTGCTATTGCCTATCTTCCTGAGTTTGGTGCTGACAACAGCTTATCTAGCGGGTTATCCCAATCTCTGGCTGAAAAACCATGGACAATGGTTGTCACCTAGGTTCTGATCTGAAGATAAATAAAGATTTCTGCCCCCCAAGAATAGGTACAATGTGGATGGGAAATTGTTTTTTTAGTTCAACTGTTTACAAAACATTTACCTCTCAAAGACAGAGATCTTGGCTGGCACTATCAGATGGCCAACGTAACATAGCTAGGAAGTCTGGGTTCCCCCACAATGGTAACAAGAGAGAGGAGTGGCTATTGAGTTGGAACCAATTTTTAGTTTTATGTCATACATACCAGCAAGAGTACAAAAGGAGATTTTCAAGGAATTGTAGAACATAAATTAAAATAAGATGGGGTAACAGTTGTTGATCCAAGTCTGAGTTACCACCCCAAATAAAGGATCTAAAAATTTTGCAAAGATTCTGTAATACTTTAAGCTTCAGGATAATAGATAACATTTATAAGGTGTAATAAATTTTGGTAAACACAATCATTCTGATGAGGCTTATTCAACCAAGACATGGAACTGTTAAATGAGACATTTCAAAAGCTGATTTTTCACGGATATAGGAGGGAGAGCATACAACCAGTAAGAAGGGTACAAACTCCTCGAAATAAGCTTGATACAAAAAAAATAAATAAAAAGTGAAAGTTTCCTAACATGGGACAACATTAGAGCCTAACTACTAGAGACTGGCAAGAATCCGTTGTGATTGCTAAAAGTCTAGAGTCCTGTTTGCTAAGGAAATCATAACCAGTTGAAACGGAAGCAAAATGACCTTTTAGAGTGTTCCTGTTACATACATAATGTTGTCTGTGTTCATGGCAATAGAACAAAATGGATAGCATGTGTGTATGCATATTGGTAGAACCCCATATGTCTTTTATTGTTTTCCTGTAACTGTAAATAGTATGTACTTGCATCATTTTTTATTAAAAGAACAATAATTTACTACTAGCTGAGTGCCTTGGACTTGCAAGATTTCGGATAAACAGTTAGCCGAGAAAGAAAAAAATCAGAGCAAATGGAGCTCCTGGCTGGGATTTGCATAGAATTTGTAGTGAAATCCAATTGGAACTGATCCGTTTTTACAGTGTAGCCTACTGCTTTTGCTAAGTGAAATTGTGTTTAAACTGTTCAGGAAATGCCAAAGAGCTCTGAACTACTTCAGCAGCATGTTTCAAAGGTATTGCCTATTTCATACTCCTCTAATACTAAAGCACCCAACCCAGGCCCAATGGCAGGTGATTTTCCAAAGACATAAAAAGCAGAGGCTGACTCACCCCCTTACCTATAAATAAAATATCACTTTTGGGTAGACTGGCCTTTTAACATTCTTATTGTACATGTAAATACATGTAATACATGCATTTTATTATTCTCTATTTGAGCTCCGTATAGCCATCATTTGGCCTGAAATATGTTAAGGTTAGTGTCTGGGGCTAAGGATATCAATCTTTACAGAAGTACTCCCTTAAGATATAAATCTAAAAAATATCTGCCAACAGAAACAGCAGTCGTACATGTCAGTAGGTTGCACTGTGGCTTGCGTCACTAAGTAGAGAACTATATGTCGTATTACAAATGCGCTGTACTCAAACAACATGGAAAGTACTGATATTTTTCTATAGAAGGTAATTCTAAGTATTAAGCTCAATGTTTACACAAAACAGCTGACAGTCTAAACAAATGGAACATGGCATGCTTTTTTCCAGACACACCCAAGTCTACATGAAATGTATTTACTGATAATATCGATGTTGTTCCCATAATTAACAATGACATTTAGTAAATCAGCCTGATTATGTACTTATGTAGAAAGCAATAGGAACAGTCGCACTAGCCAGCTGAAAAAAAAAATATTTATCCTGACAATGAAACAACTCTGGAACTGCAAATTGTAACCTATACGTATAAGTAAATGCTTCAGAAAAAAAACATTCTCATAGTGTTTGGTGGATATTCACACAAGAACACGAGGAAGTCTAGGTTACTAAATGTCATAATTGATTAATTCACCTGCATTCCTGAGAGGTAATCCCCAAAATTACTCGGGGAATGCCTTTGCTGGCCTCTCCTCCCTGGACTGGCTGTGATGTTGACACTCTTTGTTCAATATTTTGAGTCACTAACACAGTGGCTAACATTTCTAACCTCCATACTTATTCCAGGTCAGTGATTTGAGGCATGGAATGTAGTGGCCCAACACCCCAGCCATCAGGTGGTCAGCAATGGCAGCCCCATGTGTCCCTTATGACTGGTTTACTATAGACCGGTGAATTAAAACTTTATCTGCCACAGGGAAACAATAGCAGGAAAGTGACTCATTTTATTTTAGAGTGCCCCAGAAGCAACCAAAGGCATTACAATATCCCAATACAAACTATAACTAGAAAATCTGAGACTGGCTTTATATTTTTCTCATTTGTCTTTCACCCTGAATTGGTTGATGAGACCAAGCGCCACACTGATAAGCCAATCAGAAGTAACAAGGGCCAGCACCAACCTTCCAAATTAAGTCAGTGTTTGCATATTAGAGTGCCCTAGGCTTAAGTGCTTTAAAGTACCTTCCCATAAAAAAAGCAAAACATATATGTTACAGTAAACATTTTACTCCATGTATGGCGCAATTTATTCCATTCCTTTAAGCAAAACAGTAATCTGGTAAAAATACCACAGGAATTAAAAGCAAATGTGCACTGGCCATATGAGCTGCCATTGCTGATCTATTAAAAATGTAATTCTTATCTGGTAGGCTGATTCACCGATTTCAATACTTTCTAAATCACTGGCCCTGAACAAGTGTCCAGATCATGAGTTCTAATCTCACATTTATTTCCCATTCATTCAGCTGCCAGTTGTATAGAACGTACTCTAGCCAGCGAGAGCCAGGCAACTGCATTTTCAGAAGGTAAGCAATTGTCACCTACATCTTTATCTCAGTACACACTTCCTTTAATTAAACTTTCTTCTTTGATACAACATATTTCAATCCCATATTTACACTACGTATCCTAATCATTCTTCAAGAAGTGCATATCAGACCCCATGAGGAGACCTGTAACTATTCAGATAAATACAAAATAAAAAGATAATAAAGTATATAGCTTCATATTGCTTCTTAGTATATTTTTGACTGCCCTAAGATCAGAACTCACTGCTTATATTGCATAGGAGTCTCTGCAGCTGACTTAGCAAAATTAATTGCACATTTCTACATCCTATTTCACAAACCAGCAGCATTTAAATAATCCCTGTGTCAATTAAGCAGACCTGTACGTCAGATGTAGCTAATGATCCACCACCAATACATATTTTGGCACTACATAGTAGTTGAATGGAGGAGAACAATGCATTCATAGCTATTCTTGCAAGAATTCTCTACTGAATAATATTATTTATTATTAGTTAGTTGAAGCTGTGCATTACTGTTATTTGTTTATAAACACTTGACAAGATTAGGAAAGTGTGATGCAGAACTCCATGGATTAGTTATAACAAGTATGTTTTGTTTCTTCAGTCTTCTTAGTACTGCAGTTTAGTAGTACATACAGAATATCTGGCATGGTGAACAAATTAGCACTATATACTAAGGTGTCAGCCTTGGCAGAGATGCTGGTGCCAACTGGTAATTAAATCAGATTTACCCATAGATAACCTTAGGGAAATTGAATAACAGGTATCACTACAGGTTAAAGTTAAAGTAACCCATGGAAAAGCGTATTAAGTCAATCTGAGCGTTGTTCATACACACCTCTGTATGCAGCAGATGGAAAATGCACAGATAATTTCATGCATAGCAAACAGACCCTGTGATGTTTTCCAGATGTGTGCAGCACAGGATTGCCTTTTTCCAAATTCCCAGCCAAATCCCACATTCTTTAACTATGAGATCATGCATAGACTCGCTCTCTCTCCCGTGTTTTAAGTAAAACACCCAGCCTTATAGGAAAACATACAAAAGAGAATTAAACACCACTGAGGTTTCTTTGTTTCTAATAAACACAGCAAATGATCCCATCTTCCAGATGATGCAGCAATGTAGCCATGCAGGATACTGATCTAGAAGGACATTCCTTGAAGGGTCTGGCTGCCTAGGCATTGTTTCCCAGGGATTTTCAATAGACAGTACCTGCTTGTGTCCATGCTCCCCAGCTCCTGCATGATGATATCAGCTGCCAGTGTTCAGGGTTGTGCAGGCAGGAGGAGACAAGCAGGAAGCAGTAAGAGTGCTTTGTTCTGCTTGCAGTGAATCAGACAGCAAACCCAATCACAACATCCTCCCCACTATTCACCCTCTTTACTCTGAAAGTGATCCCAACCTTATTGAAAATGCAGCAATGCTATGCCCAGCTTTTATTCAGCTGCCTATTAGCAAACATTAGCACTCTGACTGTGACTTAAACATATAAAGTCTGTTTTACAGGCTGATTGTGTTTAATGGGAGTAGAACACAAAGAATACAGCAAGCCCATTCAGGATTATGCTGCAGAGGTAGCATTGTATAGCTCCATTCTGCACAGGGGATAGGCAATCTGAACAGCATGTAATAGAGGAGCCCATGATAACCTATAACTGACAATGCAGGAGGGCTGTCAGCATGAGTACAGATAAATGCCTTACACTTTCCTAGTGCTCTATTATATGATTGTGATGACATCTGTAGCAGACTGAACAAACTCATGTATGATGATTTCTATACAGAAGACATTACATCTGCTTTACACTACTAAACACTGCAAATCCCAGAGGTGCAGAAGTCCTGGCTAGTTTATAGAAAGCAACTGGCTGCCAGTCCCTGCAAGGTGACAAGGTGCCAGCTACTGGATGGCAATGACTTACAAGTCTCTGCAGGGAAATATCCATTAGTGCATGTTAGACAATCCACTGCAAATCCCAAAACAAGGGTCCTGATGCCAGCCAAAGGTAACATGCAAATCAGCGATCTACTGGGATGCAAATCGTAATACAGACATAGTATACCTGTGCAGGGGGTGCTGTGATGACAGGTGATGGGGAGACACTCACCTGATATTGGGGATCCCTGGCTGCTGCTCCCCAATACTGCACAGCACTCCACACACTGACAGCTCGCAGCTTTGTGTCTGGGCTGATCCCTTCTTCTCATGCTACAGATAAAGGAGAGGAAGGGGTGTAGCTTTATTTCCCTTCTTCTGAACTTCTGCCAGTTACACACAAGTACATTTTACCTTGATAATCTCCTAGCTGTATGGAGACCTGGTTCATCTGCTACAAGTGGGTGGAATCAGTGAATTCATCAACCACACCCAAAAGAGCAGAAAAACACAATTCCTATTAGAAATACTTCCCCAGCAACATCACATACACTTAAACTTGCATGCATGCTTAGAAATAATTTGCATAGTTTACAGATATAGTTCTTAGGTAGCTACAAACTACTTTACTAGGTACACCCGGTCATTAAAGTGGACATTCCTTAACTGAGCACACATAAATACCAGACATGTCAGCAACAGAGAAATCTTTCACACAAATATGTAAACTGAAATGAGAGTCTTTAGAAAGTTATTTATTTTGGTCTCTCTAGGTTCATATATATATATATATATATATATATATATATATATATGTATACTTATATTTACACACATATATATATATTTATACATATAATGACATGCACTTTTTAGGCAAAATGTCACTTTTTCCACATTTCATTGACCACCATAAAGTCAATCAAATCAATCTGTTAAAGTGGACCTACAGTAAAAAAAAAAAAAAAAAAAAAAACACTAGGAGATAACTGATAACTGTACTAACTGACATGCAATATCTCTTTTGTCAAATAACCAACTCCCTGGCTCCTGGTGGCTATAGTTTAAAGCGTACCTAAACTCACAATTTTCACTTTACATAAAAAGGTAGACAACCCTTTTATGTACAGTAATTCTTTCTGTTTTTTTTTTTTTTTTAAGGCAACACCCTTTTTTTTTATAAAAAAAAAAAAAGGGTGAAGCACCACCCCTAATTCTCGATTGCCTAGGCGGTCGCGAATGAATAGGAGCGCAAAGCCTCTCGGAGCACCGGCCCCGGGACAATGCGGGACCCGATGCAGGACACCCCCAGAGCGATTGGACTGTCCTGTGGAAATGAAGGTAAGTGTATTTTTTTTTTTTTTTGGCCGTTTTGGATTTAGTTCCTCTTTAAGTTCTTTATTACATGGTGTATGCCACACACAGAGCCAGCTGCAGGAGTTATATTGTCCAGTGAGCGAGGCGGCTCAACGTCTCCACAGAAGTCCACCATGAAGCTGGTGTTGAAGATGGCATCACCCTAGGATGCAGCAATGACAGGTTCTGGACCTGTCATAACTGCAGGACTACTATAAGGGCTAAGTATGTGTAATAATTAATTATTGCAAAAGCTTACCACCAAGCAACCAGTTTAGAACTGAACCACCTCTGTTCAGTTTAGATACAGTCTTGAATTCCAATTAGCTTCAGAAGTGGACATGGAGACATCACAGTTGGTGCACAGGCTGCAGCCCCATTTACAGTGAAATAGGTCCGGTGGATGACCTTGGTGATTCACACAAGTATTATTCCAGGTAATTTCTCTCTGTCCATTTCTGAGGCTTAGTAATATTTTGCAAAAGCTTGTAAACCTTGTATTATCTTGGAAAAATTCCCTCTTACCTTCTGTTGTGTATATTGGACTTGACGGGTTAAAAAATTGACTTTAACAATTACCTAATGTAACCTAAAAGAAAAATATTTTATTTATATAATATATTTTTAACATTTATTAACATTTATTATTTTACCTGTCCTAGATATCGCCAACGCTGTCTCCTGAGTGCCCTGGTTCCCTGGACATTTAGTCCTGTAGACACATGTTCTTCCATACATGATGGGCTTCTGTTGCCTCTTCTCTCATACCTTTGCATTTTCTGTAGTCCCTGGCAGAGTATTCATGTTACAATAGCAGAGATCCTATAACTGCATGTCGCCTACATAGAAAAGGAAGGGATAAGTGCTAATTCATCTGGATAGACAGGAATGCTGAAGAGACAGAAAATTTGTGATTCACAGTAAATGTAGCTATTTCATATTTGTTTTTGTCATTTGTGTTTACTAAAACTTTAACACCTACATTCCTCAAATAAAAGTGTAAAAATGCTTTGCCCAAAAATATATTCACCATATCCACCCACGAGGGTTTAGAGTAAAAGCAATATGTTCTATTAAAATCTTTCACTCACATGCATTCCTACATGCATTCCTACATTTTCCTAACTGATGATGTATCTTGCTCTACATTATAAAATGTTCCTGACAGGTATGACCTCCAGCTCTTGTACTCTATTTCAGTTAAATCAGAAATAAAATATATGAATGACAGATCAGTATTATGTTTCGGGAAGTAGGCCACTATATATATATATATATATATATATATATATATATATATATAGTTTACTTTTTAATATTGGAACATTTTATGCATTAAATAACATCTACAAATATACTTGTTTATTAAGAATTATAGACTTGGACAGACATCACAAATGTGGCTCAAATGCTTTTGATCAGATAAAATGTGAGGATGATCAGTTTTATTCCTACACAAAACACTCTCTGCACAGTCCTATAGAGCTAAATGTAGCAATGCTTCCTGAACATACAGTACAGTAACTTGTTTCTTGGAATTTTTTTTATTTCCACATCTATTACCTAAATTACATAAAATAAATATTTTTTTTAAAGTTTATGTTTATTTGCTACTGCAGAATAGCCCACGTTTAGTAGATAAATCGCACCGTTTCATGCTAAGAGATCCAGATGTTTCTTCTCTGAAGATGTTTCTTTGGGCTAGAAACTATTTGGCTGGCGGCCTGTCAACAAAATAATGAAAGCCATCTGGGAAACCGTTAATACACTTCACAGGCACTGCATGGTGGCACTGGAAGTATGGAACGTTGTGTAGTGTCACCAAGAAGATTTTCCCAGAAAACAGGATCCCTGGAGAGAGAAAATGCATTGTGATCTAATGTTGTTGCTTATAAACTGCTTAGAAAGGAGCTGTCATTAGCTTGTGCAACATAGAGTAAAGATGTTTGTTTAGCATAGCCTTGCTGTTTATGATGATTCAATGTGATTAAAGGGCTGTCTGAACTATTCAATCAAACTGTATACTTTAGTAAAGAGATACTGCCCAATACTTAATATTAGTTGGTTGCTAGGGATGAGAGAGAATGCCTCTGACTTTCTCACAAAAAATTCCTCGAACTTCCGATGGTCCGCAAAATTTCAGCGAACCGATTTCACCCTCATTTAACCTCCAGTGCCCGGGGATCGCGCACAGGAGGATTCCCACGGCTGCATTCATGAGAGCAGCCTCTGTAACTCCTCGTGTCAGTGTGAGTCCCGCAGCTGTGTTCATCAATGAATGTCACTGTGGGAATCATCACAAGATGATTCCCACGGCTGCATTCATTCATGATGAGCACAACCTCAGGACTCCTGTGTTCTTGGATAAAGAATCTCTATCCAACAACACATACTACAGGACTGCAAAAGCAATCAGGGGAGGGGAGCTGTCAGCTCCGCTCCCCTGATTGCTCTTGCAGGTCCCAAAATATTTGATCTAAATGGCTGAATTTACACAGGTCGTTCTTGCTTACATGTTCAGTAAGTGAGAACGGCCCGATTCGCCGCAAGATCAAATTTTAAAATTTCGCTCGCTCATCTCTATTGGTTGCTGTATTTTATTTATTTATTTGCTGCTGTGGAGAAAACATTAATTCTTCTTTTCCTGTAGTTTTTGGAGGAAAAGTTTAAGAAGTTTGTAAAGAGTTTGCTAAGAATAACCAGGCACATCCACGTGATTGGGTGACGTGTCCTGTTGTAGATGGGGGAAAAAAGAGTGCAAATCTCACTGTATATTGCATTTTCTTTATCCCAATTGAAGAAGATCAGGCATGCGGAGAAAGAGCAGCCAGAAGCCTCCTGGGATGCATGATGTATGTATCCCAAGAGGCTCGGCACTCCCATTCTCAGAAGGCGAGGGGCTTTACCTCTTTTTTAACACCCCCCCAAAATATAGTAATCTTTACACCTTATATGAAAGAGTTGTCTACCCTTTTATGTAAAGGTAATTTTTTTAGTTTAGGTTCAGTTTAATTGTAAGGTTAGTTGCTGTTAATACTTACTACAGTATCAATTAGAATTGACTGGTTGTTCTGTAAGCACAACAGTGACGAGCAAAGAAATCAAGGTTGAACTTCTTGTATTCTGGGCCATTAGATATGGTAATTTCAAAACAGGAGCTAAAAAAGCTCACTACTAGGTGTGGCCATTAGAGGTTCCTGTGGAATATCAGAGGCATGCAAGGTTCAAAATTATTTGGGCTAATACAGTAGCAAAAAAAAACTAGGAAAAGTTAAGGCTTAGGTAATAAATAGGCCCTCCACTGAAATCATATCAATAAATACATACATAGTTGTGCTCAAGCAGGAGAAGTTCTCTTATAATTAGGTGAGACAAATCAACAACAAAGGATCACAGAATTTTAAGGTGCAACAAACTGAACTGTACTTTTTAACAGATAAGTACCCACAGCAGGGTAAATCCCTTAAGACATTATCCTGCAACCAGATAGATCCATCAGACATCTCTGGCCCAATGCATTCAATGATATGTGAGTAATAAGAGAGCAGATAGATAATAGGCAATGTGGAGGAAAGCATGATTTTCTATTGGTACTGGAAATGTAGTCTTGCATAGGTATGGTGTCCCCTTTAAATTAAAGCTACCAAAAGTGGAGTGATGGGACCTGAATTGTCTTTCTACCACACATATACAAATCAGGTAATTGTTCCAAAACTCATAGCCAGAAAGGGAATTGGTTAAAGGGCACACTAGCAAGCTTCCCTGGTTGGGCATAAACCTCACGCTTTTTAGTAGGGACAAATACAAGCCAAGTCATCAAATACAGTTAGTATGATTTCTTTTTCATGTTCAGGAGTCTGCTTGGGATCTCCAAAGCTTCTGGAAAGATTATCAGCTTTAATATTTTCAGATGCAGACTTTATAATGCAGTTTGTATGCAGTTTTTATAAATGCTACTTGAAATTTGAAGGGTGAGCACAGGACAGAACTACTGTAGGAGGAGCCATATTGTTATGTGCAGGGATGTGCTAGACTAAGAGGGTGTGGAAAACCCATGAGAATCCCTGGGCCTGCTGTTATGCCTTCACATCAACAGGAAAAGCTACTCAGAATGCCACATGGTATATAGGTATGCTAGTGCACAATTGTTCTATATTATCTGGGGACTTCAAAGCATTTCCACTTAAAATGAAACTTAAGTTCTGCTTTAAAGGCAGTTCTTTGTGTAATGTCTGTAAAATTTGTAAAGTCTGCTGATAATGGTGAAATGTGTGTTAGCTGCACAATCTGTGTGCATCATATAGAGACCTATGTCAGAAGTCATGAAGTGTAAATCAGTGGTTAATGACATAATGCTATTTGACAAAAGAAGCGTGCAATGTCTCTTTTGTCAAAAAACTAACTTCCTGGCTCATGGTGGCTTTTTGTTTAAGTCTTAAACTGCATGGCACATGCAAAGTGTAGTTTAGAGCTTGGCTCTGAGCCAGCCACTGGGGTTAATGTATCTCCTGCACATGAGCAAGGGCTACATCATCCAATAAATTACCCGGATTGCCATCTTAACAGTCCACCATGGGGCAAGCTGTGAACATGGAGGCTCCTTAGGATGCGGGACAGGTCCTGGAGTACACAGAATATGTCATAATAGGCAGGTATGCAGTGTAGACTTGACGATTACGGCAGAAGATCACTATCCACCAATGAGATTAGTTCCACTGTATGCATGAGTTAACAAAAAAAAAATACTATTTCATATTGTTTAACACTTCTAGATATCTGTATTTTAACAATTATCTATCATTCAGTAAATCTTTAGGTTAAATGAGCACTCATATACTGCAAAGGTAACACAGGTTTCTTTACAACAAAACATCAAAAGGAAGTAAAGCTGTTACTGGTTTTAAAATAGGTTCTGACTTCCTCAAACACACGTATTTGTAAACACAGTAATAATAACTGCACATTAGGGACACTTTATAGAAAGAGGAAGTGCTAGCTAAATATATTTCCTTGCCTTGAGTTAAAGAAGAATATGTGATAAACTTGTAAACAATTTCCAAAGTTTGTGAAGCCTGATACAAACAAAGCAGATCTGTGCATTCCAGGATAAAACAGGGCTAAACAACTCTTAAAGTGGAACTAAAGTTCCACCAATTTTTAGGAATTAAAGGCCCACTTTTAAAAATGTTAGATCAAGCAGGTCATTATTGAAAAAAGGGAAAGGCGACGTCCCTTTTGCAATAATCCTTCGTACCTGCCTGATTGCACTGTGGAACTGTCAAAAAAGCTGAGCTGGGCATTGGAGTATACCTTGCAATCCTGCCTTGCCCTGCGCTCTCTGGGAATGTTATGTCATCCTGGCCTAGGCAATGAAGATGGCCAAAGATCACAAGGAGAAATTAGGGAAAGAAAAAGATGGTGTTGCCCCGTGACAGAACGAGGATAGGCAAGTATAGAGGGGGTTTCCTTAAGCATGGTCCAGACAGCAACTCATAAATACCTTTTCTTCTGTCTTACAATGCTCCCTTTAACTGCCAGAAGTAAAGAAAATAATACCTATGCAAGCTGCTAGTTGAACTTGAAACTTACACATGGATGAGAACCTTCCCATCACCCTGTATGATAATACTGGTTGCCAGAGTAGACCAACATCAAGGCTGTTACATGGTACTTATCAAAGAATAGAAAACTCACCTTGCCACAGGCAAACCAATTTTTTGTAATGTATATTGCAGCGATCTGGTGGTCTGCAAGAAAATTTTGATGGTCTGTGGCTCTGGCCTGACCCCGCTGGGGGGGGGGGGCACACTGTCCAGGGCCGTGAACCATGTCCTCTGTATGGGCACAACCTGCCCACTCTCCCATCGCAGGCTCAGGGTGGTGGTCTTTGAACACAACCCGCCCACTCTGTGACACACTGCTCCCCACACATGCATGGTCCGTATTCTGTAGATTTAGTGGTCCATGAGGTCCAAAAGGTTGTTGACCACTGGAAAAACAAACAAAGTATAATAAAATATATAAGGGGTCTAATCATAAAGCAGTGCATTTGAAATATACTAAAATATTCCCTGGTGGTCAGTCTTCCAGGTTCATGAGTTTCAATGACAGTAATTGATTCTTCACAAGGAAAGGTTTGAGAGAATATAAGATTCACTTCTTTATAAATAGACCCCAAAGTAGTCCTGATTCTATACAAAATATAACAAAATGGCCTGGACACAGTTGTAGTGTAGTAAATTATTGAATCAGAGTGATTTTCAATATAGTTGTCCTTTTTAATTAGTAACAAACATGTCGCTAATCATGCTATCAGTCCATCAGATTATCTAAATGTAGAAACCTACTTTTTCTGCTGTTTTCTATCATGGCAGGCTCCACACTGAACATGGACCAGAAAAGCAGAAAGTAGTCTGGGGAAATGGAAAGAAAAGAATGGACAAGCATGTTAAATGCAAAGACTATAAGACCATGTCCAAGCATTATTAAAGCTGAATTCCAAGGTCAAGGTCTATCAATGTCTGAGTGCACCATCTGTCACTTTTTGAGTGACAGAGGTCTCAATGAAAGACTCAGTAGGAATCCACTTTTAAAAAAGAACTTTAAAAAGCCAGACTGATATTTTCTAAAATGTGTATTAGGAAGCTACAATTCATCAGAAAGCTCTGCCCCAGTCACAGGTCATTGATCCTCCAAACAGGATAATGACTGAAAACACACAGTTAAAAACACCTATGAATAGATCACTGTTTCCCAACCTTTCTTAGTCGCGGCACATATTTTACAATTAGAAAAATCCCACGGAACACCACCAAAAAGTCAGACACGTAAATTAGCTACCTGCTGCCATCTAGTGGAAGAGTTTTTTTTGGTTCTGCCTATCACTATACATCGCTGGTATAGACAAATGAAGACAAATTTTTTGCAGTAAATAAATCATTTTGGGACCAATTAACTGAAATTGGATAATTTCCCACGGTACACCCGAAGATCTCTCAAGGCACACTAGTGTGCAGCGGAACAGCGGTTGAAAAACACTGGAATAGATAAAAACAAAACACTGGACTAATATGAAGTGGCATTCTATGAACTCCGATTCGAATCCTATTAAGCATCAAATGAAAGAACTGAAACATTAACTCTGCATAAGGCATCCTTCCAACACAGCTAGAGTAGTTTATCCAGGAAGAGTGGGACAAACAACCTGTTGAGATGTGCAGAAGTCTCATTAAGAGCAAAGGAACACTTATTTGCCTAAAAAAAATGAATCGATTGATTTTTGGCCACAACAATTTATTTGTGTTACTACTCACAAATATTCTGTTCAAAAATTCCAAATCAAAACTCTAAAGCAAGATCCATTTTTTGGTAAATAAACAATCAAGGTACCAAATATTTTTGTAATTTTCAACTTTTTTCAATTGCACTTCTTTTTTTTCAGGAGGGGTACCATGTTTGTATACAACTTGTATTTAGCTGGACTAAACAGATTCATTTTATTTTAAAATAAATAAATTAATTGCATGCCATTTATGTTCCAAATATTGGTCTGTCTATATTATAGATCGTTTTAGTGAGATTGAGAATTTATTGCTTCTCTGAGTGCTTAAATACAAACTTCAATTGCTGAATGGGTCGAATTAAAGATAAATTTACTTGCTTACTGAGGTCAGTTCAATATAATCAATTTACGAGAAAAAAAAATCTATTTGTGAAACATGGCATCATCACTTACAGATAGAGACATTAGATTATATAGCTGGGGTCATATGCTTTTGTGATTAATGATCGCTATTTGACCTACCATTGATCCAGCTAAAAATGCTGATAGAATGTTTGATTCCTCCTTTTTTGGACAAACAACAATGTATTTCAATTCACTGGTTAAATGTGATAATTATTGCGAAAGAGTATCTGTATTTGGTGAAGGTTGTGTATTAAAAACTTAGTACATTAGTAATACAAAATGGACTTTATATAGTACAGATTTAAATCTAGGGGTCTAATTTTTAGGCAATTCACCATTCTTAAATAATATAAAATGGCTGGATGTTCATATGTTGGGATGTTTGTAAAATCCCTAATAAAGACATTGGGGCTGATTTATTAAAGCTCTCCAAGGCTGGAGAGAATACACTTTCTCAGTGAGCAAACATAGCATGGATTTTTTCAAGGTAATTTGCTAGCTAATGTTTAATCTTGGACCAGATTCTTCAACCTTGGAGAGCTTTATTAAATCCGGCCCATTATGCAATCAGCTCAACATATACTACATTAACCCCCCTCGCGGTAATCCCGCATGTGGCTTGGGGTTAATTTTTAGTCTCAAAAGCGGTAACCTCAAGCAACAATCGGGGTGGAACTGCCAGGGAGTTATTACCTGGTCCCCACTTTCCCACGGCGTACTCCAGCGCTACTCCAGCGCTTCCGGCATCGCCAGGCTACACAGATGCTGGCTGGCATCTGCGTCCCCAGCGTGTGAACTTTGGGAACGTGAGGCCGGGGGACACAGATGCTGACCGGGCCAGGCAGTGTGAGTTAGCGGCTGGGGGGCGGGACCAGGTGGGAAATTTAACGTTACGTTTACCGTTTTGACATTTAAAAATACTTTTTATTCAGACCGCCAGGGAGTATTAATACTGAACTCAAATGAAAGTCTTTTTGCATCAAGTCTTCCTCCTCCCCAAGCACAGTGCATTATTTATTACATTTGGTTTAAATCATAAAGAAATCAGCAGAAATCTAAACATTTATTATGAAATTTCTTTGGAAAGTCCTGAGGGGGTAATAAGGAGGAAGAGGCAGATTTGTGGGTAGTGGTGGGAAAGTTCTTCTCTTTTAGTTTTAAAGCCCTTGTAGCTGGAGCATTCCCTTCTGCTCTTGCACCACTCTACCACTGCAAGTTTCCCTTCCCCCATGAAGAAAAGACAGAATTATAAATTACACCAGGGAATGTATTTTTTTTGTTGAGTTAGATCTTACACTTGTTTTTTACTCATTTTTGGGTGGTGAATCCAGAAATTACCCCAGTTTTTTGCTATCACATCCAGTTTTTACGATACAGGGTACCCTCCATTTTTTTCAAAAAACATACAAATTTTATATACAATGAAAAAATAATGAAATATTAACTTGAATTATAGCAGGATAAGCAGTTAAGGTAAAAATGTGCTCCTTTAGCTTTTCCTGGAATGTTCAGTGTTAGGACAATCCCGCCGGATGCTCCAACAATAGTCAGCCATCATATGTACATCCCATCTACCCTGATACCGTCCTTCCATGGCCTTCAAATCTTGGTGGAATTGTTCACCTTGCTCATCACTGACTGCACCAAGGTTTTCTGGGGAGATAGAAAGATGGCTGCAGAAAATGCACCTTGACGCTCATATTGCAACCAAGCATTTTGTAGCTCCAAAAATTTCTGGGCAATTTCTGTGTAATGTGTGTTTCCTTGACAATGACTTTGAATGATAACCAAGCATTCTTTTCCACTTGTGACATTGTCCTGATGAAATGTTCATCTTTGATGAGCTGCCGAATCTGTGGACCATCAAAAACACCGGCCTTTATTTTTTCAAATGACAGGCTAGGAAATGCCAAAATGAGGTACTTGAAACAATCTCATTCAGTCAGCAAAGCTTTAACAAACGGCTTCATCAGACCCATTTTATTGTGCAGAGACGGGAATATAATATTCTTATATATCCTATTAACAAGTGGCTCATGTAGAATGTTTGGATCACCTGGTTTTAGGGCAGATCTTGGAGGCCAGTTCCTTTCCACCCAATGCCTCTCACAAGCTCTGCTGACCCACATGCACAGATAACAGGGATATTTGGTGTATCCGCATTGCTGGCCAAGAAGGAAGCATACCATTTTAAGGTCAACACAGATGACCCAATTGTGTTAGTGATATTGCAACAACTCAATGACTCTCTTTATGTCTGCATATTTTTCACAAAGAGAAACTGAATGGCCAATTGGGACTGACCCTATATATTTTAACAATGTGAAGGAGGACACACTTTAAGCTACGCTTTGAGCTATTGATGGACAGTCGCCATTAAACCAGGTATGTTATGCCAATACACAAAGCCACTGTCAGTTCTAAACTACTGCAGAAATGCAATTTCTCTGGTTTGAAAGTAAAATACATTCGTTCTTTTTTCAAGTAAGTTTTTCTCACGCAGTCTTGATGCTAGGAGTTCTGAAGCCTTCTTCAATAATACTTGAATCACGTGCCAAATCAATCAACTCATGCTGATCAAATCCCTTACGAACAGAGTCCTCTTCAATTTCAAACTCTTCATCATTATTGTCACCTAGTTCATCACCATAATCATGTTCTTCAAGAGAGGGTAGTGTAACGAAAACTGGCACTGGGATTTCAACTGAATGAGCCACTGGGCGTATAGACGATGGTACACTAGGATATTCTATGTTACATTTATTTTTCTTGTTATATATTAGTAACAGTCACTGAAATGATCTCCTGGCTCTCTCCAAACCATAGGTATACCAAATGGCACTTATCACGTGTTCCCTTTGTCCACATCCGTAAACCCTCGACATACTGCACACCTTATGGGGGGCCCAAGACTTATCTTGATCACCAAGTTTAACTTTGAAATATGCCAAATAGGCTTGCTCTACAAATGTACTGATGTTTGCCCTTTGACTGGGAATGGTGAAACTGCCAAAGATATAACAAAATGAATCAGGGTTTTTAGGTACTTACGATGAGAAACAGCAGAGCTAGACATGATCAGAATGAAAGGAAATATGTTTGTAAGTAAAAAGAAAATGTGAAAATACATGCCACAGCTTTATTGCTCCTTGTGAGGAAGGTAAATGTGTGGAGAAATTGAAATATTTGTTTATAGCACAGACAAGATTCTCTTTAAGTGTAAAAGAAGAAAAGTAAGGCTATGTACACACGTGCAATAACTGTCGTTGGAAAGGATTATTCACAATCCTTTCCAATGACTAACAACTTCACTTCACGATAACGAGTGCTGTACATACAGCACCGTTCTGCTCCATGGAGAGGGGAGGGGGAGAACAATGAAGCGGCACCCCACTTTGCTCTCTCCCCCTTCACTTCCATTGCGATTGTTTGTCGTCCATCGTCTGTGGATCTGCCAGAATGGTCATTCAGACGATGGACGACAAGCCCTGTATACACGCCAGGTTCTCCTGAGCTGAATATCGGATGAGAACCACTGCACGTGCGTACCCAGCTTAAGGCTAGAGTTCAGCAACAGGATATAAAACTAATCCAATTGTTTGGGAAAAGTTAGAGATACCAATGAAATGGAATTGTGGAGACCATGACCTTACTTCTATATGTAAACCAAAAAAGCTGTTCTTTTTTATATTCTTTCACACAGTCAAAGAACATGATAACCTATATAAAATCTTTAATGAAACTGACTGCAAAACAGCATTTTATCATAGTAGGCAAATACAATGCAAACAAATAGGTAAATAGGTACCAAGGATGTAGAGCACTCTTTCCCAGTTAATACATTTTTTTTGTAGATTTTATTCAACAGTTTCAAAATCCCACAGTCTGAATTAACATTTTTTTCTGTACAGTTATCTGGAGAGTGTTAAAATTGCATTTTCTGTCAGGCTGTGTTATACGTTTGACAAGTACGACTTTTTATCTGCTTTCAGATATGTAGTTCTCTTGACATTATAAATGTACCCTTATGTTCACTGTAGTGCTTGCCTGTCAGATGCTGTCTGGTATTTTGCTAAATATAAATGTGTTTCCTCCTTTTTTTTAATTGTGGATGAAAATAAGAAGACAAATAGAGGAAAGGGCACAAACTGTTGGGTAAAAAGGGGAAGAAATGTAAAATATTAAATAAAAGGGATCCAGTTTGGCACATTAATACTGGCATGGCCTCATATCACCCTGCTTCGGGTCACACATTCTGAAACATCTGTTATATAAAAAAAAACAAAGAAAATAGACTTTTCCAATGATTAGAGTTAAAGTGGTACTTTGGGAAAAAAAACAATGATGCAGTCTGTCACTTGTGATAACAGAACACTTTTTGCTTTTCTAAGTCACTGCTGCAATATAGTTTTATTACTTGTTGATCCCGCTGGAGGGTCTTGTGGTTTTCCACCTCGTGTAAGTGAAAATTATAAGGCGGGGGGCAAACCGTCTTACTCCGATGAGGTTTCATAGATTTTTTTAATGTGGCTTTTTTCCATATTTGTTTAAAATGTGTTGGGTTACAATTTATTTGTTCTTCAGTCCATTTAAACCCACTATACCTAAGACTATGAAAATACTGCTAGTAAAAGCTTATGTACTGCTTTATCTGCTGAATTTGGACTCTGGGCCTGCGTTATCAAGGCTTTCACTGGAAAAGATAAATGATCATTGGTGAACCTGAAATGGATTCAGTCAAGGACTGAAAACATTATCCAAAAAATGATTTTAAAACATCCATTCCGGGTTTGCTGGACCACCCAGGTTCTCCCATGATTGTCTATCTTCTCATGTCTTGGAGAGCTTTAGCAAATCTGGCCCTCCTAGACTAGCAAAAAATAAAGAGAGAGGAACAATATGCATACCTCAAGATGGTAACCACATGGTTAGGTTTGGCTTCTGGACGGTTTCAAGTTTCATATCTTTTTTTCATAAATTGGTAATTGTAGACATTCAGGCCGTGGACTGCTATCCCCAGTTATCCAGGAACTCATTCAGATAAACGGCACCCGACAGCTCCGCTTTCTTGATATGAATCCAAGAACACATACCACAGCTCCGCTAGGGCTACGGAAGCAATCAGGAGCAAAAAGAATTGACAGGCAATTGACACAGGAATTGGAACAGATTTGGACATATAATTATACTCTACAACTCTACCTCCTGCCTTTGGACTGATTTATCCTCTGTCATTTGCAATCCCTATTTAATGTACAGCGCTGCGTAATATGTTGGCGCTATATAAATCCTGTTTAATAATAATAATAATAAAAAGAAAACCCTGATTATGGCTCAAGCCATTCAGCACTAGAGGTGAATGGGGACAAGTCTTCACATTTAAGTCTAGTGCTGAATGTCTAAGAAACCTGTTTCAGAGTGACCTCAGGTGACCGGAAACTACACTTCTCCGGAATCAGCCATTACCTGTTGGTGCCGGATAACCAAGATTCTACTGTAGCTTTTTCCAGAATGACCTTAGGAAAAAAAAATGCATTGAGCTTACTATTAAACCTTACCTTACCTGTTTTGAAATGATTTCTGCACATCATATTCTAATCAATTTTAAGCAATATAAAGTGTCAAAATGGTAGTGAGCAGTGTACTGAATATTTCTGTAGGAGCTAGCCTTTTCTAAAGACTGTTATGACCTTTGAATACCTTAGCAAAGGCATATGCAACAGAGCACATTTGTCATAGTCCAAGGTTGGCATTACATGTCAAGATCTTCAATAAAAACAAGTTTTTATAAACTGAACTTTGAGACCGACTGACTTAATTGCTCTCATTTCAGGAAGGTTAAATATTCCCATAGCAATAGCTTCCAAATGAAAATCACATGATATCTAAATCCCGTGGAGTGTGTAGAGTCATGAACTATGTAAAAGCTGCAAGTTATTCATTACATCTCCTGTCTATGAGCAGAGTTTACACAAATCATCAACACGTTCATTTTATTGTAATATATGATTTAAACCTCAAACGTCAGACTAATAGTAATCTAAAGCTAGCACTTACCAGACTAGGTTGAGATATTACTGTATGGGAACCAGTTAAAATAAATATTTTTAAATAAATAGTTATTCATCACAATAATCAATCAGTACATGTAGGCATTACTATATAATGGTATTATTTTGAGTACAGAAGGGAACCCCTTACTTTCTTTAAACAAAAGCTTCCAATGTAACCTAAGATCCATGAAGCCTAGATCTGATGGCCTCTTGCTGCCATGACTGTTGCAGGCATTACTTATCATTAAAGACTATTGTTTTCATTCAGACAGACCCTGACTCTGAGATTGAATGTGAGAAAAGAGGATCAGCAAGCAGTACACAGCCGTTCCTGTATAGGTAATAAACAAATATGGCTATACAAACTACACATAAAACAATATCCTTACATTATTATTTTCTTTCCCATGGGTGTATCCTAAAAAATATCCGAAAGACTGTAGTTTTATTTAAACAAGTTTTAAAAATAGGATATTTAAATGTGAACTCCAGTCAAACATAAAGGTTTGATACATACACAGGGAATTGTATATATACTTACTGTAGGTCCCAAAAGATTTATATTTTTGTCCATTCATTCTTCAGATCTATTTGGGAGGAAAGAATCATGATTTTTCCTGTAGCAGTTCAGTAACATTTACAGGTGGTTTCCCATCCCTAAGCTTGTGACTGGACAGTGAAGGGAGAAACAGCAGACTGATGAGGTCTACCTATCTCACTTCCTATCAGCATTGCATTGCAGTACAATTCATAAACTTCTTCAGTGATGTTTCTTTCTCCCCCCAGCCTAAGCTGTACATGGACTGATGTAAAGTCAAGTTTAGGTATGTGCACTGTTTGCATTTTTTAAATACATTTAAAGTTGTATTAATGAATACAGATCTGCATTTATTTCAGTCTTAAGTGGCTAAAGTTCAGCTTTAACTTTAATTGGTGGCTAAATGGGACTTGGTATGGAAAACAATATTTATCATCATAATGGGTCATTGCAGGTACGTACAATTCTCCGCAAAGGCAGGTACGAGAAAAAAGAACTAAACCTCTATTATAATAGGAAAATTTAGGGATAGGCATTTTTGCTCATGGCAGACCCACCTACCAAACTGACCCACAAATAGTGCCAGCATGATATCCCTCTTCACTTGTATTCTTATGGTCAAAGTCTTCAGCCACATGATTAGCCCAGTATGGAGGACATAAGTCCTGTGCAAGTGAATGGGCATTGTTTTATCCTGGGACAGAATTGTGCCAAGACTCCACACATAACTGATGTTAAAGCTATGGATATAATTTTGACTTAATAATAAATTCAAATCAGTTCACTGAAAAGGTTTTTCACCAACTTACTAAATGTGATATTTTTATTATGCTCATATTAGAGTAGGATGTTTCAAATATGCATGCACGGATCAAAAAAAATGATGTCTTAACAAAACTTCTATATTTTTTATGATTTTCTGTTTATTCAATTTATTTTGCTACATGCAAATCAAAGCTATGAAGTTATTTTCTTGTTGATGGAATAATGCATCATTTTAATTAAAAACTGTGTTTTAGGAATGAATGCAGACATGTAATTAATGTCACAGTTAAAGCAACATGGTACAGATAGCATTGTCATTAATTACTGAAATAGAATCAGATACATTTTTCAGTGATAAATAACATGAAGATGTCTACAAAATTATCATGCACAATACATAGACTTGCAGAGTACAAATCATGCTGACCACTTGTCAGAGTTAATAGGGCTGTACATAGACAAGAGCAGTGACGTGTAGACGCAATAGTACTGATTTACTATAGGAGTTTAGGCTGTTCCCTAAAGCAGAACTAAACCCCTTTTTAAAAACAGTGCAACCTGTTAGGTCCAAAAAAATCACGTTACCTGTCTGATTGCAATGTTTTCAATAATTTTAACTATGCCCAGTTTAGTTGTTGGTCCCACCATTATTTTCCTTCTTGCCCTCCTGGTTTTGCTCTTCAGTTATCTCGATTGGCCAGGATGATGTAAATCCTGTGCACACGGTCTTATGAAGATCTTATCTTCCAAAGGGCTATTCATTTTTTTCTATTAGATTTTTATCCGATTTAGATACAAAAATGATTTATCAAAGTAAGGCAAGGTTCAGACCTGCTGTAATTCACACACGGCTCCCACTAGCTCGGTCATACACGTCACTACACATATGTGCGCATTTGACAGCAGGCATAGGAATTGAGTCTTCATTTATGTATACTCTCACCTAAGGAAGTGGTTAATTGGTTTGAAGAATTGTTAACTGCCCCACAAACACACTACAAGTCAGAACATTGGTCGATCCAGCAAACCTGGAATGGATCTGGTCCATGATTGAAAACATTTTAACAAATACCAAATGACTTTTAGGAAATACGGTCCAGGTTTGCTGGATCACCCAGCTTTACTGATGAAAGTGTATTCTCTCCAGCCTTGGAGAGCTTCAATAAATCAGACCCATAGCCTCAGTCTTCAGGGGAAGAATTCACGAGCGATTTCGATGTTCACACAATTATCCCAGGTCATTTTGTGTTTATTACTGATAGGAATAAAAAATAAATAGTTACATAAATTAAACATCAACATGTCAATAAAACACACGACTATTTTAAACATTACATTTATAGGTTCATAACCGTTATATTAGGCTTTGCCAGCAATAACAGATGTGGTTCTTTACGATACACAGACTAGTTATTTAAATGTCACTACTTAAAACCTGACTTTTAGTTTCTGACCTTTGTAAAATACGGATCAATAAATTAGTGTAATTATTGGATGGGCAGGATAACATTTCTTTTGAAGAGTTAATATACTTTATTCCCCAGCTTTCAAAGCAGGCTGCAGTCATCTAATGCTGCTATAACAATTTACATGTGCCAAAGCAACCATTGAAAGAAAAGCTGCTGCTTTGTACCTGAAGAATGACAAATTACCATTTCAACAGCTCACCATGCAAAACAGCTGCTAATCTTTATATAGACTCCAAACACTTTTATGGAGCTTTTATTGTAGAAATATATTTATCTCCTGCATTTTATGGACACAAGACATTCCCATAAAACACTTTGCCCTGCTACAGTCAACATATGTGCTACAACTAAAATTATACTTATACTGTCAGTATAATGAGATTTTAAATATTCAAGGTAATGCATATAGTAGGATCTGTGACAAGGGCATAACTGCCACAGACTATGTGACTGCTATAGGTGCCCATTAAAAAGGGGGCCCATTCCATCTACTCGGCATAAAAACCTTTACCTAGTAATAGCAATATACACGCAGTTTAGATGCCACTATGAGTTTGCTATGAAACCACTGCAGTGTTCTGTTACTGACTGTAAAGAAAATGGCTTGGTAATAGATTTGCCTTTAAAGAAGATATAAACCCAAATACGTTTGCTAAAGCACTGTGTATTATAAACAATACAAATTTAGTTGGCATAGTTCTGATGAACCTGTCAGCTTTTTCAATAATGCATTTCATATCTAAATAAGCTCCCAATATATTTCAGATTAACAACCAAAACAACCAACTGCTTCCAGGTGTAGCCTCGCACCTATTCCTTTCTTGGTGGAAATACATTTGTATTATCCAGCGGAAGAATGGCTTGGTTTAATATGTTTGGTTGTTAATCTGTAATATTCTCCTGATGAAGCATGGCACTTGCGAAACGTGTAGAAATGTTATGGGTGCCTTTGAATGCCAAACTTCTGTAACAAAGAAAGAAACTGGACTTTGTATTACACTGCTAACTTTCAAGGTTTTCTTTTAATTGATATGTAATAAATTAGGATTTGTAACCGTAAATTGTAACATGTGATGTGTAATTGTGCCTGAAAAAATCCCTTTTTTTCTGAATGCTTCCTCTCAGCTTCAAATCATTTTTATAGATTGTCACAGTTGTCTTCCTGATAGTGACAATGGTATTATATGCGGTTGGAGTGTGTCTGCATGGTCATTTGTAGTCTCCCTCAGAAGAACATGGGACAGGGTGACAAAACAGGCTACTTAATGGCAGGGTCAACATGTATTATTTTAATGAAAATACCAATAGGATATATTTGCTCATTGTTTTTACTTTTTTTTTACTTTTTACATTTCTTCTTTAATCTTCCTATTGTGAACTCCATGCCTCCTGTGAACTCTTATGTCTCCAGGTATTCCAGTGATCCCCTGCTTTTTCAGTAACTGACTCCAGCTTGTATATGTCTTTGCCTATTCCTGCCTCCCCCATGCTTCTGCTTCTCTTGTTCCCTTGTTCTACAGCCACCAGCAGCCACAGTGTGCTTGAGGACCACAAGCTGTGAGCCCACACTAGTAAAGCCTGTCATCATTCCTAGCAGAATTCTGGACAACACCAGCCAGCTCCTTGGGTTCTATACCGATGTGAGCTATCTAACCGATTATAGGATACCTAGCCAGACTTATTTCTTGTTCCTCTGCTTGACAATCTGAAGTGTGAAGTCATCCAAGGCATGTGGAACCATGGCTGTTCTTGGTGTCCAGTATTCTCAAAAGGCTTGGAGTGAGGTTTGGTGATGATTCTTCTGTTCTTTTCATTGTTAATTTAAAGGAAGCTGTATCAGAGGGATGCAGTGAAAAGAACTACCTGTCCCTGATTTATTCATTTTGTGAATCTGCTTTTTTTCCACCTCTTGTGTTACTTTTTAATTATTAGCCCACTAGTCATTACTAGGACAGGTCTGCCATCCGGAAGTAAAGCCATGCTCATAGTTTACTGCTCCAACACAAAGACAGCATGGAACAAGGAATGTAAAGTTGGTCCTGGAAAAAGATTGGCTACATTTCTTACAGAGTGCTTACATGCAAAGCTGTTGACTAATCTTTTATTTTCCACTTGTCATCAAGGCACTACGTTTACAGTATAGGTCCTCTTCAGCAATCAACCATGCGGTGCAGTAATTCCTACATTTGTGTTTCTGACTGCCATGCTGAATATAAGTAAACCTCTGAAATATCTAGAAGGACTATGCTTGAGAAAGCTAATAGATGTTATTGGAGGAGGGGATTGTTTAGAATCACGCCTAGTGTTTGAATTAGGACACTGGGGGGTAGCATTTTTCATTGGCTGTCAATAGTGGAAAAGGTTTGGAATAGGAAATATAGCACAATTTTTGTGCAATAAATGACATATTTATGCCCCAGAATTTATAATTGTCTAAGGTCTCCACAGTTTAATGAGATGATCAAAGATCTAAAAATAGATAAATTCGTTAAAAAAAAAAAAGAGAGAGAAAAAAAATAAGTTCCAAAATGGCCCGTTTGACATAAAAATACATTCAAACTAAACTCCAACTAAAAGCCATTTTGTGTACTTTTCACACATTACATGTTCCTGTTTCTTCCAGGTTTTCCTGTACCCACCTTTTATTTGTAAAATGAAATGGAATTGTTAAATAAAATGAATCAACATTTGGCTACAAGTCTTAGAGCTGCCACTTAGACTGTAAAGGAACATCTCCACTTAGACAAGTGTGAACATTTGAACTATGCAAATGAGTGAAAATGTTTCACTGAGTAATTTTATTTCTTTTTATCTTCTCTTCAGCATACACATTCGTAAGGAGAGAAAATGTCTTTCTGCAATCCTAATAAAAACCGCAACCAGAAATGATTAACTTTGTTGTGGATGTTGGATAATTGCAATGGAAAATTGTGCTAATTTTTGAAGCTTCATTTATGTATCAGGGCTATTTTCCAACCTTTCAAAGTATTCCTTGTTAGAATTATGTGTCAACCTATTTACTTTTCATGACTGGTGTCATTATATTAAAATAAAATGAATGCCTGTTTACAACAATAATAATTGTACAAAGGGTTAATGCTCATGTACCAGCATGAATTGCGTTAAAGCAATTCATTCAAAATGAATGACCAACAAACATTTTTTTTTGGTTAGTAAGACACAGCGATGCAATATTATTGTGTGTTGCATCACTCTAAAATGGAGATGCATTGCTTTAGCGCAGAATGGAGCCATTTAAAATCATTGGCAGCACAATGCATGTTACTGCGTATTGCAGTAATGCATTTAGTAATGCACACATGACCGCAACATGGAACTGTAAATCCAGCCACAGTGTAGGTCAGGGGTGCCCAACAGGTGAATCCCAATCTACCAGTAGATCGCAAAGGCAATGCGAGTAGATCACGGAGCGCTGCCTTTCAAAAAAAACTCTACTGCGCACAGGAGTTATTAGGTCCAACTTTTTATTGTCGGTAGATCATTTTGAATTGGTCATTTTAAAAGTAGCTTGCAAGCCAAAAAAGTGTGGGCACCCCTGGTGTAGGTAAGTGTGCTACCTAAGAAAGCTCCATTATTATTACAAACTTTACCAGTGTGCAAGCAGAAGCAGAATTGTTTTCCCCATCAATTATATGTGCAGGTAGTTCCCGGATTACACACAAGAAAGGGACTGTAGCTTTGTTCTTAAGTTGAATTTGTACATAAGTCAGAACAGGTACATTATTTTATTAAATGCTATTAGGACAGATGTTTGTCTCAGCATATTATTAGGCAGCATGGTGTCAGTTACTGTATAAAAATCTCACTGTGAGTTAATCACAAACAAAAAAAAAAATCTTTATGGAGCCTAAGCATTCATTAACTTCTGGAGCAAGCTGTACTTTGATATGGAAAAAGGAACAATTGCAGTGTGTCTTGGTCATTAAAGAGTTACAAGAGTTTGCAGAAGTGCTCAGTCCTTAAGATCACCCACAACCTCAGCTGTGTTTAGCAAAAGATTTCTTCTGCAAGTCATGCAAACCGCCCCCTCCCCCCTCCAAGCCTCCATCCTGCACACAGCGAGCAGGGAAGTATCTAGGAGGCATCAGTCCGTATGTCAGATGTCCTAAACCCGGGGACCACAAGTACAGTATACAATGCACAATGTCTTTTTGGGCATTAGGGAGGATATCTGTATGGGCAGAAAGTCCAGTAAAAGATTCTCAGGTTGTGAGGGGGCCTAAAATTTAAATCCATGCCTTAAAATAAATACTATAAATATAAAGTTTATAAGTCTCATGTAAGAGCAGTCTATTTCTTACGCTGTTGTACTGTACTGCATCCCATTTCAAGCTTGTCAGCATCTGGGGATATGTATTCCGATTAGGGCAAGAATAAGCATTGTAACCATTTTATGAACTTGACACATTTTCTGAACACTTCACTGCAAAACTAATGCAGTATGCATATGGGAGTAAGATGGCGAATAACAAATTTTGCATCACAGAATTACATAATTGCATTTTATACCAGATAACCCAAGGAGAGAGAGGATTTGTAATGTTCCACTGGCAGCATTTCTCTGAATAACTAGAATATTCTCTGACAATTTATTGAAAGAAAATCCTTAGTATGTTGATGATTCAACTCTAAATCCTGTACATTCTCTTTAGGCCAGGAACTTTTTAACATTTCTGCTATGAACTTGTTCAGCTGGGCAATAACTTTATTTTTACTCAATATAGATGAAGTATAACATATAGCTTGCATACATCCAAGGCTTTCTATTGATGTTATTGTCTTGCAAAAAGCTATTTTAATTTTTATCCAAAGGCTAATAATATATAACAAAAGAAATGTATTGTTAATGATTAATGCAAGTAAAAAATATTTTAGTGTAGAGAAAAAGTATACATTTTATTTTAAAATTTGTCTCATTTAAAATGACACTAAAATTCTTCTTCTTCTTTAGATTTGTAAGACAAATTTGCAGGGCACAAATTTATCACACTGAATAACTGTGGTGGGTACAGAAATTGTACTTTAAAATGATTGACTTTAATTTAGCGTTGACAGTGATTCTCACCTCTGCTGCAACAAATGGCACTGGATTTGATCTGCAGGCTGCCAATAACTGGGCAGTGCTGTCTTAGATTGACCATTATTTCCTGTGATTCGGGGTCATTTTAGACCTGCGGCTGACCGTTGTGTTCCACCACAGGTTCAACCACAGCCCCAACCACTCCCAAATGAAGAAGAGCATTTGGGAATCATTTTCTGCATGTTTACATGCAATTGCAATGAACCAAGATATGGTTCAACTTTTGGGCCATGCATTTGTTTTTCCTTCTCTGAAGAAAAAAGCACCTTGCATGTTGCACCTGCACGCAATTGTGTTACCTGCAATGTGGTCTGCAGCTCCTGGGATCATAGTAGAAGTTTGCCATGTGCCTTGGAGTGGCTAACTATGTATTTGTTTTCACTACATGTAAAAAAGGAGATAAAAGAGCACTATACTAAATAAATACATGACTGCAGTAACCTGAAAACTGTAGGAGATCTTTGGAAAGATGTCGCCATGTCAATGAGTGTTGGGGGGATGTGGAACCAAAAATGATACTCAAATGCAGTAATTTAATTTAAGTAAAAGCAATGCATATATTTTTAGTGGCAGACTCTTAGTAATCGGTATATTTTTGGTAATAGTGGAAAATTCATATAATACATTCATATTTTGCATTTTTTCTTTGGTAATAAACTGTTAGAACAATTTCATTTTCATGTATTACTTTACAATTACTTTAAAATACTTTCAGAAAAGGAAGAATGCATTAGTTTAGTTGCTATGCATAGGTATGATAGCTTAATCATTTCTGTGAGCGCAGAAATTGCTTCCCTGGCTGTTATGTCAACAACTGTGTACTTCAATGTCACAATCATAAAAGGGGTTGTCAAATTCATCCTCATATACCAGACTTCCTCCTTACTGTGGTGTATTTGGAAAAAAAGGCTTGTCAGGTTGAAAGTGAAAAATGCTCCTAGAGAATCTTCAGCCAGTACTTTCAAGAAAATTATCATTAGAAAAATTATCAAGGTTACAAGCTAAAACTGAACATTCCAAATGTTATTTTAGCATCATTTGTACCTATATATATAAATTGTTGGATCACTTAATCTGATAATTTATTCTGAACAAAAATGAGTATTCTGGTTTTAAATGATCTGCTTTTAATCTGCTTGTGCAGGATATTTTCCCAATGTTGTCATTCTTGCAGTTGTTTACATTGCTTGCAGATTCCTAACTTTAAAAGAAAAAGTTCCGCTAGTGGAGGTAAATATTTTAAACTGAAGGAGCCATAAAATTAGGATTTACTAGTAAATGGTCTTTCAAATGTTGTACAGATTTACAGTGTAGGTACGGATACAGCATAGGACGTTAGTCAAATCCAGAAAGCTGAAAACAATTGCTTCTATAAAGGTATTCATACAATTTTGTGGTCTTTAAAGTGGATTCAATATAATGCAGACCTAAATCCAGGTACATTAAAAATATCATTGCTGTGAGGTTTTCTATAAACAAAGTGGGCATTAAATATTGATACTTACTAAAGCTGATTTGAAAAATGGGAAAAAATAACAAAAATGAATGTGAAAAATGTCAGTAAACCATGGAATCAGAATTGAACTGCAAGGACATTGATAAGGTACTATGTGAAATGTATGCTTTAATTGCACAGAAATGTTCTTTTAAACCTGCATAGCCTTTAAACTGTGGCAAGCAAGAGAAACAATACAGTGGCATTGGATAAACTAGTCCATACATTTATTAAGGGGGTTCACAAAACAACCATAGTGTCAATGTTTTGGAAGTTTATGTTGGGAATTGACAGGAAAGGTAGACAAACTGTATTTGTAGATTTTACAGTAATTTTAGATACTGTATTTTAATTCTGATTTCTAATTCTTTGTCCAATAAACTTTTTTGCTGCTTTTTTGTTGCAAAAATTGGGAATATTTTTGTCTGTAATTGATTTGTTAATTTGAGGTTAGTAGTAACTTTTGACTGCTGTCCTTTACCTGCTATGGGCTTTTATTTCAGGGGTAATATTTTGGAATTATTTTCTATCTTATTGGAATTTCTTGACTTTTATGTTGAAAGGTGCTTTAATTCTCAGAGCATCTACTCGTTGTTTTGGGGCTGCCTTTTGTTTGCAGTTTGTAATTTCTTTCTTAAAAAAAACAAAAAACTAAGCACAAAAACAGTAAATCGTCACTAATTATGTGACACTCCTCTAAACAAACTTTTAGACATACACTGGTTACACCTATATTATTCCTTAAGAAAACTGCTCAGCTACTGGCCAAATGTTTATTGCTACCTTATACCTTCTGAAGATGGCCAATTTTACACAGCTGTATCAGGCAAAACCTCAACCATTGCTTTCCGTCTCTAGTTATTTTGTGCCTAGCCTTTGTCAACATAATATCCTTCTGGTTTCCATTTTTACACTGGTGTATCATCTGTGGCTTTTGAGAGTTTCATGGAAATAAACCAGTGGCAGGACAGTTTTGCATCAGTGAATACTACTGGCCAATTTTATTTTGCTAATCAAAGTAGGTCCTTTATTGCAAATGAAAAACTTGATGCTGAAAACACCTACATTTTTGTTCTGCTTCAATATACCGTATATGTTCACAACAGTAGGATAAGAAGCAGATAAAGATGTTGAATCAAGTAGCATAACACATTTTAGAAGTGTGCAAGAAAGGAGAAGGAAGGGTACCAAAATAACAAAAAGTAAAAAAATAAATATGAGGGACAGGACAATAGGGGAACATTAGAAAACGGGGGTTGCAAACCCAAGCTTGCACTATAGTGCTGTGTAATATATTGGTAATAAATACAATAATATTATTATAATATTAACAATAGGTACATACATTGTAACAAAGGAGACATAGGTTTATATTTTGGAAAACAATCTTTAACATTAGGGGAGTACATACTGGTCTACCAAAGGCTTACATATTTTAGTAAATTATTCTATAATATTGGCTAGGGTAGCTTCTTTCTCTTTGTGAATTATAGCTTGAGTTACTCTATTTTTCATTTCTTTTAGGCTTTGTTCGTTGTTTTTTCAGGCTACACAATTGTTTGTTTTACTGCCATAAGGACCTGTAAGGTCTCAATTGTGCATTAGGAAAATAATGAATATTATACCCTTTAAGCCCATTTATTCTTTATAAAAAAAGTAAGCATGTAACAAATTGAGGTGCTGTATATAGGCAAAGTTTTTTGTAAAATAAAAAAATATTTTTTGGACAAATATATGCTGTCAGTGTATGCTGTCACCCCTTTCTATAAAAATGGTACAGTTTTGTAAAACCACATTCAGCATTCGCCAAGCATGTTATTTAAAATGTTTTAATATTTTCATGTAGCCGCACAGCCAAGTCCCTTTCCTAGCTATGCCATATTTATTTTTTTTTATTCTTGCATTGATACATGTCTCTATGTCAATTGCCATGCAATTTTTATAGTAATTTGCCTATTGGCTCTAAAAAATACTAGAACTTACTTGCAGGATCCTTTTCCTATAAACCTCAAATTGGGTTTGCCTATTTTGAATTTTTTTTAGCCCTCTCTCAAAAGGCCTGATTAATTAAATCACTCAAGGACTATTGAAGACACACTATCATGGGTTAATGTTTGTGATCCAGCAAAACTGGAATAGATTTCTTAAAATAAGTTCCTAATATTGGCAAATGTTTTCAATCCTTGTCCAAGTCCATTTTAGGTTTGCTGAATCACGCATGTTCTCCTATGTCTATATTCTCCAGTTTTAAAAAGCTTTAATAAATCATGCCCAGTGAATCGATCCTGAAAATAATTGCATATTCCTTCAAACTAACTATACACAATTGGGAAGGGTCAATAATATTAACTTGACTCTGTTGACCCAGTGGAACAAAACGTAACAATCTACAATGCAGAATTTATCAGAAATCACAGTGTATTATAATAATCAAAATCTTGATATATCAAAGATCATGTAATATTTTTTGCTCCCATCACTTCCAGTATTTGGCAGGAGTATTGGCACCACAATCAATCAGGAAAAAGCACTCCTATGATCTTTGTGCTCCAATTACTTGTTGCCACTCTACATCTGGGCTCCTCTTATCCTGCTTGCTGCATCTCTGGTTTATCATTATTAAACAGAATTTATTTAGTGTCAACATATTACACATTGCTGTACATAGGAGAAGGAGAGGACCCTGCCCCGAAGAGCTTACAATCTAGAAGGTGAGATAAGTAACAAACAATAGAAGATATGTAGTTCTAGGTAGTAGTGAGGGTTTTAAAAAACAGAGGAAGACGGAGACGCAAGTTTGAAAAAATGGGTTTTGAGTGCTCATTTAAATGAGTATATGAGTATATGAGTAGAAGCAAGCTGAATAGGACGAGGAAGACCATTCCAGAGAGTCGGGGCAGCTCTGGGAAAGTCTTGGAGCCATGCGTGTGATGAGGTTATGAGTACGGAAGTCAGTAGTAGGTCATTAGAGGAGTGAAGAGAGCAGCTAGGGGAGTATTTTTTCACCAGGTCAGAAAGGTAAGTGGGACAAGAACTGTAGAAAATATTGAAAGCAAAGCACAGGAGCTTGAATTGGAAGCCAGTGAAGATAACTACTAAGAGATGCAGAAGAGGAGTGGTGGGAAGGATGGTTTACCTACACTTGCTTGTTCCTGACTAATCTGTTTACTGCCAGCACTGACCTACAGCCTTTTCCTGATTCAATTTGTCTGTAACCTTGGATCCTTGTTTTACGATTGGCTTTACCAGGTCTGCCTGAGAGCCACAACCCAGAAACTGCCCACAGCAAAGCCCATCATCCACTGAGCAGTGCTCTGGTGAATCCTTTTTATGGATTCTGACCCTAATTTATGTCAGCTCTTTTTGTGCATTGTAATAAGGTTTTTTAGGGTCACATATCTAACATCCACAAGAGTTTAAATAAAACCACAGCTGTTACTTGTGTTAGAAATATAGTATCTATATAAATAGAATTTTTACACTCCCAAACACTTTGCTTGATGTAAACAGAGAAATATTATTTTTTAAATATGTTTATTAAAATATGTTTTAGTCCAAGTGTACCAGTTATTAGTATGCAGGAATAAAATTATTATTTTGCCAGGTGTGTTATCTGCAAACACAGCCATGTCTTCAATTGAAGTAATAGGTATTAATTAATTATTTAATCAAAATGTTCACTATTCCCGTTGACAACAATATTTTTCACATTTTGGAGTCTATTTAAACAGAATTTAGTATAAGTACTCATAACTATTCTGCTACATTTACATTGGATGTATGAGCTGCTGGTGCTTCCTTGGTATCTCTAAATGTACAGTAACTGAGGGAAGATGAGACACCTCTGCAAATTTTGTATATTCTTTTGGTTCTGCAATATTTTATACTTCATTTATGTTAGCTGAAAATAAAATAATACCACTGTATAGACAGAACATAGGGATTAGGTATTAGATTATTTAAAAGGAACAGTATCCAACTATTTGTCATTATGTTTGTTTTTTGTCTATTTCATTTAGGTAAAAATAGTGCCGAAAAATGGAAGTTCATAGACATACTTTGAAGAATAGTGTATCTGTTGGGTATTGAACTGTACAGAGAATAACAATTTATGTATCTTGTGTAAATGTATATATTTTATTTTATTGGAATGTAGGAATATATATAGCTGATTGTCAAAGTGTCAATTGTCAAAGAAGTGAAGACCCAGATTAAGAACTACTACTATCTTTCCTTGATTGTATATACATATATATATATATATATATATATATATATATTTACCCTTCTCGAGACAAACCCACGACTGCCCATGAGGGTCAGAACACCAGTTGCTACCGTTCAGTGAACAACCCGCGCTATAACTCTGTGAATTACATAACATCTCCTCCTCCTCTGTCCTCAGAACCATCCTAGTAGGCACTCTACTCTTCTCAGCAAGCAAAGTGAGGTTAAATTTTCATTTATTTCAATAATTGCTTTTGTATTTATGTATTTTAGTAGTAAGCAGTGTTAAAATTATTTCATACAGCCCCATCAATGTATAATATGCCAATAACAATAGGATTTTTTTTTCATGGGAACAGATTCATCATTTTTTCTTTTTTTTTCTTATGGGAAAATTTTGTTTGGTATAAGTGCAAGGATCTTGAACGGATTAAGGTCCTATACCAAGGTATCACTGTAATATATATAAATATATATATATATATATATATATTTTAACATCATGCAACAGAAATTACAAAATTACAGTGCAACACAAAAAAACAATTGAAATACTTGCAAAATAAATTCTAAATTATTGATATAAAAATAATACTAGTTATCTAGTTTTTTTTTCATATTAAGCAAAAGTGTGTCACATATTTTCTGTGTGAAATGTGTCTTGTTATTATTTTTCATCATATCTATGGAAGTGTGAAAATGCAGGGCTTCCATCTAGCTGTGATATGACATCTGGCAGCTGTAAACATATGAGTAATTAATTTATATATGATCGCATCTAGAGAATCATTAAGCACATTTCAGTATTTCATACCTTTACAGAGTTACTTTGTTTCAGAGTTACAGTGTTTCAGGTTAAAATTTCGACATACTGGTTCTTAAAACAAAACCCCAAACCATTTATATTGTGCCCATTTGTATTGGATGCAATGAAAAGCAATACTTGAGGGTTCTATAGGGTCCATATACACATGCCCAATGCAGTACAGTGTGCTGAACACATGGACATTACTGTGCGTTTGGTAACAAATTAAAATGCGCAATGTTGTGGCATTTCATGCCCAATGCACCAACTTTCATCACCATCTTACCTGCTCTATATTTGTCAGCACAGTACAATGTACTTTAGCGCTTTGCCAAGCAGCCAGAATTGGACTGACCTACTGGAGGACCAGAAACTCATCTGTTGGGCCCTATGGTATAGAGACCTGTATTTACATTTGCAATGCAGCAGCTGAGGGCTAACATCTCAATGTTTGCAGATACACTGTAAATGTAACACTTGCATAAATTGCACTGCAGGAAAACATTTTGCTCTCTAATGGGCAGGGGAGAAAGCTGTATCTTCAAATAATACAATGTAAAAAATGGAACATTTATAACAAAACTAATAATAAAAACATCTGGATCCCTGGTTGCAGTGTAAATGTGTTTTGTCCCCTATATCTATGTTTTCCACCTGGGAAATTCTGCTAGATGTTCCCATTAACCCCCCTAAGACATTTTGAAAAAAAAAATGTTTGTTTTCTGGTTTCTTAATAATTTTTGAAAATATGGTTTTTCATATTTTTCGTGGAGGATATAGTCTCATAATTTACTGGCCCAAACACTCTAAATAATATTCTGATAGTATGGAATATTTTGAGTTGAAAAAATGTATTTACAAAACTAGAATTCCCTATATCAGTCTATCCCAGATAACAACGGCGTAACGCAAAACGCCACAGAAGTAGTAATAGCAAATCCATCTCATGGGAGGAAATTTCAGATGTACCAAAAGGTATTGCCTTGATCAAGTAATTCTCGAATATTTTCTTCTCTAGTACCACCTAACTAGTACACACTGAGCCCTGTCCATTATTATTAGAATTCTCTACATTCCATGTACCAATATAATCCATCCAATCCATAAAAAAGGGCTATTCCATATGTGGAACCATTAATAACTGTTATTTATAGGTAGAAGTATCATTTAGGAAATAAAAATTTAAAGTATAAGTATATCAAGCTTCTTGTTGTCTGTGATATTTTACTTAACCTAACATTGCCAAAAAATTCTAGTACAAAGTACTTTCATTATGGATATTCTCATTAATAATCTTTACTGTCAGCAAGCAAAAGCTACTAACATGGATGAAACAATTAAGCTAATGTAAAGTATAACTATAAAAGTGCTTTCATGTCAGCCAGGTGGTCAGTCGGCTTACTATTTGTGTGCCTATATATCATGTCCTGTGTCTAAACAATATTTCATTATTGCAGAGCAAAGTTTAAAATGTAAATCATTATGTATTTAATAGTCATCTGGTCATCTTTTTTGTGCAATCAAAATGACACTGTGGGGTATAACTGTGCTGACAGATGGAGCTTTATATTCCTAGGAAGTTCTGGAGGATGAAAGGTGTATCTTTCCTGAATAGATATGAATACTTAGGTGCGGTAACAAACTAGAAGAGTTTGGAGCCAAGATTTTGGGACAACAGTGGAAGGCGACCTTGCATTGAAAGCTACAACCCCCCAAAATAGGGGATCTGTTATTGTGAGTGACTTTCCCAGTTTGGGGCTTTTTTAAAGTTGGCTGCTGGAAGCCTTTGTTTCTGTTACCATTTGCTGAAGGAAGCTTTTATTTAGTTCGAAAAAAATGAACTTTTACAACTGTATAGCTGTGTACTATGTGCTGCACAATCCCTCAATATCACAACAGTTGAAAGTCTGAACTCCTATCCTCCATGCTTGTTCTACCTCTGCAACTCCCTGGGCAGTGAAGCCTGGCTTTGGATAAGATCTGACATTTAAAAAGAAGTCAAATATGGCAGCTCCTGTATTTAACCTTTCCAGGTTTTCTTTAACATACTAAATAGTAAATCTAATAACCATGCAACCCCTACAAGGCAAAAACAGAAACAACTAAATAACACATGATGGAGAGTGCAATCTGTAAATGCAGATCCTGAGATTATACAAATCTGCATGCGGCTCAATAAAGGATTACCGAACTTTTCAATTGAGGTTGATTTATTAAAGAAGTAGAGCATGTGAATTGTCACTTATCTTGGTGAATGAGATACAGCTATGCTCCAATACCCAATTATGTTCATGAAAATTTAAACAAAATAAATTTTTATTAGCGCAATTTAACCTCATTTACTAAGATAAACAGCCTATTTACTCCTTAAAGTCTAGTACAGAAGTCCGATAAACTGATGATAATCAGATGATTGTTGCTGGAAACAACCTTCCATGAATATTTCCAGCGACAGGAGAATAAACGAGCACTGTACACACAGTGCCGTTCAGTTTATTAGAGAGGTGAGGGGGTAAGATGAGTGGCACCCTGCTGTGCTTTACTCCACAGTCATCGGGGACTGCTGTACACAAAAATTGTTTGGCACATTTTTAATGAAGCAACCCCAGGAACTCTAGGATCTTTGCAACGTTGTAACTATACCATCATACCTTTCTTTTTCTTTCTCCATATTTTAGCTCATCACAATCTGTTTACATTTATCTTGTCTGCATCTGCTCGGTATATGCAGACAGTCAGAATAAGGAAGGCATTCAGTAGGGCTTGTATACTAAAAAAGTAGCGCATGTTCACTCTGCAAAGTGAGATTTTTTTTTATCTAGCTTTAGATCAGAATGGCCATCCACTGCAAGTAAAGTCTGCACAGCAGCACCGAAGGATCAACAAGTATAACTTAATTACAGTTCAAAAAGTAGAACACATAAATGCTTTAAAATAATGTGGTTTTCTGCACAAGTACGGGGGGGTTAACACTTTCCATGATCCTACCGGAATCTCTTCATTCCCTGCACCTGTATCTCCTTTATGGACTAGGGCAAATTTTACTTTATTACCATTGGCACACTGATTCAGCAATAATTTTGTCATTACTTAAAAAACCATAGTCATACATTTATTGTTTTTTTTTTCAGAAGTTCAGACAAACAAGACTTGATGGTAATGTCTTTCAAACATTTTTTTTTTTAATTTCCAATGCAAACGTTAGACAAGAAGACAAAGAAATAATGAAAAGATGTTCCTTTTTTTCTAATAACAGCATTTCGACCAGGAAATAATGTTTTTTCCCTTTTGCACAATCTGTTATACAAAACAACAAACAAAGGTAAAAAATAGACATTATGCATTATACAGATAAAATGTCAGGAGAAAAAATGAGGGGGAAGGTGAAGAAGAAGTTAATTAGAGCTAATTAGAGTTAAACTAGGGATAACATAAGTCTGAATGGCAACAAATTTCATGTTTTTTTTAGTTTTTCAAACTTGTGAAGTTACTTTAACTGACATTATATGAGGATCAAAATGTATGCCTTTGATATACAGATGCATTAAGTGGAAAATACAATGTAATAGAATGTTACACTAAATTTCTGTTTTACATTAACAGCTGCAAGTCCCATCAAGAAGGACAGGGGGTCTTGGCAGTTAGTTGTACATGTCTGTAGGCCTCCTAGGTTAAACCAATATTAAAGAAGAATTTATAAAAAAACAATTGGCTGTAATCAGGAGCCAGCAGCTGTTAAGGCAACAGAGACATTAGTAATGGATATGTAATTTACAACATAGGGTATGGAGTGCAGTGATAAGGGCTATGTAAAGTGCGGCACAGTATGTTGCCTGTACATACCTACCCCATGCTAGTTGAGCCTAGGAAGTTGGAAGCTGGCAGTACCAGGTGGGCAGAGGTTACCATGCGAGTGGCTGATAAATTTAGAATAGCAGAGGCTGTGAAAGAACAGTGAGAAGCTGACAGTAACCAATACTGAGGGGCAATAAATAAATAAAGTGTTATACTTACACATTACTTTGCAAGCATACACTTAACATAAAAATTGAAATAAATATTTAAATATCTATAGGTTGAGAATGCCAGAAGAATGCAAATGCACAATCAATATAATAAACGCTCAGTAACAGTTTGTTCTGCTTCCTTAGATTCCAAATAGGGTGAGTAGATAATAAGACTATCAACAATACTCATTGAGATGCATAAAGCTGTAGCTATAGAAAATGGAAAAATAAATACTGGCACTGCACTGGTGACAGAACTAGTATATTCATATTGCTGGCTTCTGTAATTGCAGAAATTTTGTAACATTTATGCACATAGCCTTTGCCCTTGTTTCTGCATCACAGAATTGTGGAGGGTTTTAGAGACTCTGGAGAAAATAGCTTTGAATTTGGTTAGGTCATTCACTTTCATCTCTTCTTGAGATGATCATGGAAACTCAGGTGCATTATAGTCACTGTTGCAGAAAGCCAAATAAACAAGAAGGCTTTATATAGAAATCCCCCTCAAGAGCAGAACATATAGGTCAAACACATTCGCCTGTTTAGTTGTATGGGGCATGCTGACATTTTCAAAAATGTACGTTAAAATCACTACAAAGGAAATGAGGTTGAATTTAAAACTCCACTGAGGCATAAAAGCAAGGTGAACTTTGGACTGTCGAAATGCAGTGTTTACCCTTTAACTCGGCATACTGGATTTCAGAGCGTTGCTGTATTAGTGCTTCAAGAAGAAAAAAAAAGTTACAAGTCTCAGCTCCATCTTGTAATATTAATCTCAATCCTGACAATGGCACAAAGCGGTCAGGGGTTCCTATAGATAGTTCTGCCACTTGAGAGTGATTGATAGATAGTCTGAACTCATTTGACGTGTACTGTGTCTCTTGGTATAAACAGGTTTTCTTAGTGGTCTGCTGTAGCTATATAGATTTGCGGAATATTTACATGTCATGTTAATAGCAAAATGGCATGAGGTCACATCTTACATAAATTGTTCTTGGCAATTGCAAACAGCAAAAAAATAAAGAACATCAAACACAGGTTAGAAAGAACAGTTGGACATTACAAGCTTGGACATCATTTAATTAAAATAGCATTTAAAACCATCAACATGCTCTTTTTTAACTCTATATCTTTTTTGTGCTTTTAATTAAAAGATAATTATTATTTTTCAGCCCCTAGCATAAATACAGGGTTTATGTCATTAAAATGTGTCATTTGTGCTTGACTCAAATATTTTAAAGCATGCAATCTAAAATGTTCTTCTATGGTTAGACTGGTAAGCTCAAATGTGTGTAAAGTATGTAATGTGTAGTTAATTAGTGCAGTTATCTAAGGTTCATCAGCTCTCTCAATTCTTAAAACTATGCTAAATTGAATATGACTATGCACAATGAAAACAGCTGAAGCAACCTACCTATAACTATTGTTGGCTCAGCCAGTCTCATAATAGTATACTGTAATATGAGGGTTCCAACTGTTATACTTTGAATATAATGCACCAGTTTGGCTACCTTGGAAATAGTTCCAAATGATCAGCTTCCATGGAAACATTTTCTGAACCTAGAATCAAATTGGAGACAATCCATTGACCCTGTAATGAAAGAGGTCTGGCAATACCTAACCCCTGGCCAATCTGGTTTTGGGTGCTGGAGGACACTTGCCCAAGTCAACCCAAATGAAGCCCTTACAATCTCTATACCTGAATAGATGATATAGGAACAATTCAATCTGGCCTCCTCTTGCAATATTTATATTTGCCTATTATTACCTTACCTGACAGAGTTTGCAGTACCTCGATCTCCAAGCATATAAAACATTATTTTCACTGCCCACTGTTTTGTCTTCCCAGGAGATACAAGGGGTGAGCTTTGATTTACCCAGAGATGGGATTTAACCTATCTATGGCCCATTGTGAAAAAAATCCCTCTCTGGGCAGGATAGAAAAAAAGCAAGGATTCACCCTATTTATACCTATCATATTCTAACAGTACATGTTAATTCTTTTCTGCAATTACAGAGTTCTCTCGATTGAAAACTATTGACTTTTGTTACCTTAACATCTTAAATGAAATAGCTGGACAAAACAAATATGATTGTGCTTAGAGGAAATAGTTGATCAGAATAGGGGATGTCCCCTAAAGATAAGATTGTTAAATGATCCCACTCCTACACCTGCCTTACTGATGGTAAACAGATTGTGCACAAGAATTGTCTCATAAATACCTATATAGTACACAACCTAAATAGAATATAACAAGCAATCTCTGCAGTTATTATATTGTACTTCTTCTTTACTGACTTGGGCTGGTTATCTCGCATAACAGTTTTCTTGGTATTTGCTACTTATGGCCAATCGACAGTTTGCTGCATGCTATTACTGCCCTGTATGGCAGAAATGCATATTGATGTCTAAAGACCACACTTACTGTTGATAACATTGTTATATAATCCAATGTTGTATACTAACTGGACCACACTGTTTGCAGCCTTTTTAAAAAGTAAATATTTTTTTTTATGTTTGTAGTGGTGTTCCATCATATTTCTCTTTGCTCCATGTATAAAAAAAAAAAACTTTGTATGGAAATTCTGTAAGTTGTAATGAAAAATGACCTAAAAAATTGTAATGTCATAAACAGCCATGTATATTTCATTTGTGTTCTTGAGTTTAGGTACACTTTGATGCATTCCTAAACTACATGCAAAGAGTAAAAAATAATATTAGCCGGTAGTTTGTTCCGGCCTAACAACCCCAGCCTATTGCCAGCCGGCAACACGCAGATCAGGAGCTGGGATTAGGCAGGAACAAACTACCTGAGCCGAAGCCGCCGGAGCCCTGGGGCCGCATGCAGCTCTTGAGCCTTCTCTTGCTGTGGCTACTTTCACTATTTACCACGGCCGGCGTTACACTTCCACCACCACGGTAAATAGGGAACATCCCTGAAGGAAAATCCATCTCCTCCGCAATGCTTACGAAGGAGAGGGATTTCCCTTCAGGGGGCATTTCTAGTAGGGGTGGAGCCATTAGGGCGGGACTCAGAGAGTCCGGCCTAGTGTGCTCCTGCCCACCCCATAAATGGCCTAGTGGCCAAAAAAGTTTGTGGACCTCTGGTGTAGACCATCTACTTAAGTAAGGGGAAATCCTACAGGGTTTTTATAAGAGTGAGTGGTGTGGAGATACATGTTCATATTACAATTGTGAAATGGAAATCCCCCTTACTTTGGGGCATCAGCAAATTAGAAAGAACGTCCGATGGAGATCGACCAATATACATGAAAAGAGCACAATGGAGTACCACTCGCTCGTTCTCCACCCTTCCTTCTCCAAAGAACAGGACAGTGCTGTGTGTACAGCGCTCATTTGTTCACTCATTGCATATGTGTACGCAGCCTAAGCAAGAGTTCACATAAAGTGCGGTGGAATGGGTAACAGTGAAATCATTTAGATTGTAACAAATCTGAAAGGAATACAAAAAACAAGAAACTACCTGATGATGAAAATGCCAGTAGCATAGAAAAACATTGACAATGCAGTCAAACAATAAAGATAAGAATAAGAAAAAATTTTCCCAAAAATATTAACAGTAGAACCTGACAGCCCATGGACTTATATATATGTGTTCCTATGAAAGCTCCAGCTCTAGGAAAGAAAAGGTGTTTTGTAAAATGAATTGATGACTAATCAAAGTATATTGTGCTTTGGTTACACAGAAAAGATGACGTTCCACATAAACCTAAATATTACCTTGCCTAAATGCCTAGAATATTCCACAAAAGCACAGCGTACACAAATGGCAAAACACAGGATATTCTGAGGGAAGGTGTACAAAATAAGAACCTTGATCTTTGAAAGGTATATTTGTCAGCTACTATGATTCACAAGGGCCACATAATTCTGCGCCTGGACACAAATAAGCTAACAATCATGTTACCTTAGCTAAAGGCCCTACCAATAACACAGGAAAGGGAACAGAACATTACTGAAAATGAGACTAGCTTCAGCAATTTATTCTCAACCACCTACAACCTCCCAAGTCCCAAGATACAATAAGGGCATGCCTATGGACACTTGACATATATGGTCCATACAGCACCACAGCTGGGAAAATCTGACAAAGAGTAAAATCATCAAGGACAAAAAACAAGCACATTGATATCAGACAACATTACATTCAAGACCTTGTGGACCAAAATATTATTGTGCTTGAAAGTAAAACTAATAAATTGATAGTGAATCCTATGACAAAGCAACTAGAATGTTCTTTATAGACATATGTGCAACAACTGTTCTCATATATTATAATTTGATTAGTATTTCTACCTCTAGGTGATATTTTATATTTTAATGCTTACATTAAAACATAACGAACTAAATGACTGTAATGTAATTTTTCCGTCTCTGCTAAAACCAAAAATGGCTTCATATTGTGCCCAGCAATATCTTCATAAGTAGAAGCCATATCTGCAGCAGCTTTCTAACATCTTTATTTTTATTCTCTTATTAAGACAAGCTCTGATTTTTAAATCTCAGCATCTTAGCATGTAATGTAAATTTTCTATGCTCAATGCACTAAAAGAAGTAAACAGTATATAAAATGTTTTAAACAATGTGCATAACTCTTATTTTCATCTAGATGCATAAAAATGTAAACTTTCCCATTGCCTCAGAACAAACCATCACTCTCTCTGTCTCACATTTTTCTGTCTCTCATGAGGTTCTTAAAATGCTGCTACTTCCTAAATCACCTACAGTAGTGCTTCTAACTATACCACCACCAGAGACGTTTTATAACATTGTTTTTTTTTTTTTTTTGTAACTTTATTGGACATAGTCCATACTGGAGTCTATATTCTATAACCATTTAATTTATAAATTTGCTCTAGTTATCTTTGTTATATCACTATGTACACCTTGTTGAGAGATACTCACATTGGTTCATGTATTAGGTAGGTCTTATACAGACACATTAGCCCCCTGGAGCTCCCCATGTTCCGAGCAGTTATTGTCCAAGGTCTCTAAAGAATGAAAAAATGAAAGAATAGTGTGGCCCATTGTTTTACTCTCTTTTTTAATCAAATGGACTTATCTCTAATAGCTGAAATAAAGGCGTTTCATTGTTTATTTACTATGAATAATGCTAACTAAATGTTGCAGAATGTATTATAAACATTGCAACAAAAGTGTCAGGTACTAGTGAGAATGCACACATGTTCTATTCCTTGTAATAGGAGCTAAAAGGGAGATCCTCCTGGTTAGGGAAATAGTGCCAACCTTCTGGGACTATAACCAAAATAATTACATTAGACAAGAAAAACTCCCCTTTACTGGCTCCTTCTTAATTCTATTGGCAATCCAAAAAGTAGACTTTCTCCACAAGATAGTGAGTCCCTTGGGCGTCCAATTTCAAAGGACGAGCTCTGAGAGAAAACCTGTAACACCCCTTCAGGCAAGTCCCCTGGACCAGATAGATTTTCTCTATCATATCTGGCCCATCACTGTATCACTGCCTATAATTCTCTGTTCTCAGGAGTACAGCTTCCAATATATTCTCCAAAAGCACACATTTTGTGGTTATCCTAAAAGAAGGTAAGATCCCCTAAGCATATGCTAGATATCTGCCAATTTCCCTTTTAAATCAGGATTACAAATTATTCACCAGGATATTAGCCACACACCTACAATCCAATTTACATAAGTTGATCCATCTGGACCAGCTTTTTGCCAACCGGGGAGGCAAAGAACAGCACAAGTATAGTATTAAATTGGATCTATGCATTCATAGTGCAGGGCAAGCCCAATTTCCTTCATCATCATATTCATTCTCATCTTTGAACCTCTCCTGACTACAATGTGGATCTCTCAGAACATTACAGGTCTTGTGCTTGGAGGTTCCCAACAGAACGTTGCTGCCTACAGAGATGAAGTTTTGTTCCTGATTACTCATTTTGTAATATCTCCTTCGAATTCTAAATCTGAAAATTGTAGAGAAAATTCTGAAATGCAATGTCCAGAACAAGCACCGTGATATGATCCTGGAAGTAAAAAAAACAAATTGGTAATACAAACAAGAAAAAGCTATGAGATTAGTATGTTACAAATACTAAGTTTAGCTATATGTTTGCCTTGCCCCTTCCAGAAGCTCCAGTAACAGTTTTCTACACCGTTTAAAATGTCTGCTGCCTAAGAACAAGACAAACAAAGAGGAATATATAGAGTTCATCTGAATAACAGCACTCAGACATTTTAAAATCAGTTTTAAATAATCTTTTGTAGAAACCGAATAAACATTTTCTACTTTAAATCATTTTGCATAAATCTTTGCTGTACACTAAACACTCAAGAGGGAAATATACAAGGACATTGCTGAATGCCTTTTTATGGAATGTCTTTTATATTTGATTGATTTTCTTTGTAGACTGTAGAGTGAATATTTTAATACATTTCTTCTGTTTGCTTACCTGTGTGCTAAGGGCACGGTATAAATCGAAATGCTAACATAAGTAGAAGGAGGCAACGTTATTCAGTGTTATAGATCTTGCTTTGTGGTGTATTTAGTGCATGGAAATAAAAAATACTTTTGGGTAAAGCTTCATAATAATTTATTTGATTGCACATTATATTGTGCTAACCTTAAGTATATTACATGTTTTTGTCAGTGAAGTCAGGGCTGCTTTAATATTAAGAGGAATAGGAGCAGCTGCCCTGTGTACACTATGGGTCTATGGGGCTCATCAGATGATTGCCTGTATGGTTCTCTTCTATCTAAGCCCAACAGCCTAGGACCCTATGCAGACGTCAAACAAACCTACAGTCATGGCCAAAAATATTGGCACCCTTGCATTTATGTCAGAAAATGCACCATTTCTTGCAGAAAATTGTTGTAATTACACATGCTTTGGTGTTATCCTGTTTATTTCTTTTGTTGGCACTGGAAGAACACAAAAAAGCAGAGAGGAAAAATCTGAGACATTCCACACAAAGGGCCTGATTTAATAAAGCTCTACAAGGCTGGAGGTGATGCTCTTTCATCAGTGAAGCTGGGTGATCCAGCAAACCTGAAAAGGATTTCTTTGTTAGCAAATGTTTTCAATCCTGGACAAGATCGATTCCAGGTTTGCTGGATTGCCCAGGTTCACTGATGAAAGTGTATTCTCTCCAGCTTTGGAGAGCTTTCATAAATCAGGCCCAAAATGTCAAAATTGTATGGGCAAAATTATTGGCACCCTCAATATAAATTTTGGTAGCACACCCTTTGGAAGAAATAACTGATGGTAATCGCTTTCTGTGACAATCAATTAATCTTTTACACCTCTCCAACACACTGAGCATTGAGAAAAGAAAGAAAAGCAAAGAATTGTCAGATTTGGGAACCAAAATTATTGAAAAGCACGGACAATCCCAAGGTTACAAATCCATCTCCAGAAATTTAATGTTCCTGTGTCCACTGTGCGCAACATTGTAAAGAATTTTACAACCCATGGCAATGTAACTAATCTACCTGGACGTGGGCAAAGGAAAAATATTGATGATATGTTACAATGTTCAATGTTGAAATAGTGGATAAAGAACCTCAATCAACTTCCAAACAAATATAAACTGAACTGCAGGCACAGAGTAGAACAGTGTCAGCTCGCACTATTTGTTGTAATCTGAATGAAAAGTGGGGCTATGGCAGGAGACCCAGGAGGACCCCACTGCTGACACAGAAACAAAAACAAGCCATATTGGAGTTTGCTAACACTCACCTGTGGAAGCCACAATCTTTCTGTGAGAATGTCCTCTGGACAGATGAGACAAAAATACAGCTTTCCGGTAATGCACATAATGCGACTGTGTAAAGAAAACCTTTAAAGAGGAGGAGGAGGTACACTGATGTGTTGGGGTTGCTTTGCTGCTTCATGCACTGGTAGTCTTGACTGTTTGCATGGTTTTAAAAAATCTGAAGACTACCAAAAAATTATGGGGCGCAATGTAGGGCCTAGTGTCAAAAAGCAGCCAGAGGTCATGGGTCTTACAGCATGACATTTACCCAAAGCATACATCAAAAGTACCCAGAAATGGTTTAAGACAAAGCGCTGAAGAGTTTTGAAGTGGCCAGCAATGAGTCCAGATCTAAAATTCCATAAAGCACCTGTGGAGAGATCTAAAAACAGCAGTTGTGAGAAGGAACCCTTCAAATCTGAAAGCAGCTAGCAAAGGAAGACCAAAATTTCATTGTGTAAAAGACTGATTGATTGTTACAGAAAGTACAGGTACTGGGTTAAGGACATTCGACATACTGACGCCTCCTAGATACAAACGAGGCTTCCCTGCTGTGTGCAGAATGGAAGGGGAGGGGTGGTTTGCATGACTTGTGGAAGAAATCTTTTGCTAAACATAGCTGAGGTTGTGGGTGATCTTAGGGGGGTGAGCTCTTTCTGCAGCCTTTTGTAGCTTGTTTCAGAAGTTAATAAATGTCTAGGCTCCATAAAGATTTTTTTTTTTTGGATGGTTTGTCATTAGCTTACAATACTATTCTGAAATAATAATATGTTGAGACAATCATCTGTCCTAATTGCATTGATTAAAATAATGAACATTTTCCGACTTACATACAAATTCAACTTAGGAACAAACCTACAGTCTCTATCTCGTATGCAACCCGGGGACTACCTGTAATTAACATTAGTTATTTCTTCCAAAAGGTGTGCTACCAAGTATTTCTTTGAGGGTGCCAATAGTTCTGTCCAGGCCATTTTTGACATGTGTCTCTGATGTTTTTTTTCTGTACTGTTTTTTGTTCTTCCAGTGCCAACAAAAGAAATAAACATGAAAATAGCAAAGCGTTTGTAATTGCAACAATTTTCTGTGGTGCATTTTCCGACATAAATGCAAGGGTGCCAAAATTTTGGCCATGACTGTATGAGGAATATGGAAGCTGCCATTGCTGAACTCATTCTAAAGAATGCTAATTACATGCATGTAAAGCTGATCTTTTGGTTTCAGTAGTGTCAGGGACACACATGGAACAAGCATGCAGATAACTGTATGACAAGTTGCCTGACAATAAGCAATGAACAACTGAGCTGCATACTCATTATGAATCAGTAATTAAAGGTTATTACAGACTGAGAACCAGGTAAAAAAATGGCAGCTTACAATTGTTTTAAGGAAGCCATCTGTTCTGACAGGTAAAATAGGACCTATGCTTTTTGTGAGGACGCAATAGTCTCTTTACAGAGGTCTGACCTCCCCAAGTTCTCCAATCAGCCTTTTTAGACTGAAGGTACTATTAGGCTTTAAAGAAACTCCTTTTCCATTCACTTGTCCCACATGTCTCAGCCACCTTGTTTGCAGTTCCATACCAAGCTTCTAAAACTTGGAGAATAACTGCAGGATCTTCATTTACCTTGCTTGGGAAAAGTGTGCGGAACAGGTTCTGGGTATTCATGCAGGTTCAGGTATTATTGGTCTCCTTAACTAGGAGAACATTTAAATTCTGCACTGTTTAATACAGGATATCTTACCAAGTGTTCACCTAGACTGGCAGTGGGGATTGATTAAATTTACATTAAAGGGTATAGTTGCCAACACTCAAGTTAATTGCAAAACCCTTGAACATAGCACAGTTCCTAAAATTGGTGGTGAGGTCTGAAACATTGGTGGGAACATGTCTACAGTAAAAACATTTAAAAACGACAAGTAATTTTTTTTCCTAAAAGCAGCTGGGGGGAAATTTTCATCTATTTTTTATCACATGGCTTTAATCTACTCAATGTTTTTTCCATACTGAATTGGGACTATCCATTGTTGTTCATTGGCACTGTTTTTCTTATTTTTTTTTTAGATAAAATAAAAAAAAAAGCATACAGCTTTATGCATCTCTCAGCAAGTGTCCCAATGCTTTGTAAAAGTTTATTTTCAAATTTACTTTGCGAAAAGAAGTGTAAGTATTCAAAGGAATACTTTCAGTTGACTGCTGCAGATCAAAGCATTGGAATTCTAATGGGCTAAAAATCCAATGCAATTCTACCCCGCTGTGTTAAAAAAAAAATGTATATTTTCCCATTGACACTTAAAGACTCATTTAGAACACAGTACCACAAGTGCCCCCAACCTCCATAGGGTAATAAATAGAATATGTCATAAACCAGCAGTCATAATGGAAATCATAAAAATCATTGAAAATTTTTAAAAATAAGTTTTGAATCGACAAAATTCAAGTAGAATATTGTGTGAACTAATAGCTGCTCATCATTAATACTTTTTAATACGCTGCTCATTATATGTATAGGATAAATTATAGGATTGTATTTTATAGTCTAAAGTCTGCATTTTTGAAAACAATTTTCACATACACTGTAGTGGGCCATGCATTATAAAAGCGCGAGTCTCAAATATCTCGCTGACCTAAATTGACTTGGTCATAATTGAAGACGTATGCTGACAAATGTTTTTATTCATTATGTCACATTGATGGTTTTGTCATAAGTATAGCCTGACTGCTTTATCTTTGTTGGTGGCAGGACCCCCAATTGATGACCCTTTATGAACGTTACATGTCACTCTACATGCAGTATAAAGGTAAAGATCCCAGCAGTGTATTTCATATGCCTTTTATGTAAATATCTCAGTTTAATTTATTGTTCTTTAGTCACCTACTGCGACCTGAATTGACACATAAAGAAGAAAAGGAATTCAAGCGGTGTGTGTGATATTAATGTAACAATGCATTTTTTTTATTCTTCATAGACAGCATTCAGTATCTGAAGGACAGTGGTGACATTTTACATAAAAAATGAACTGAAGCAAATTTAAAGAGCTCATTCAATAGAGTTCAGAATAATATGTAAATGAACCCACAGTTTTTAGGGATTATGTGTCCTTGTACTTGTGACTGCAATGGATAACTATGTATATTGTGACATCTTGGAAGTATTAGAGAAATCAGAATTGATTGTTAAATTTATGATGTAGTCATTCAGTAACATTGACTGATTCTCCCCAATACCAAGGTTTTATATTTTTTAAACAATTATTTCCAAACTTATTTTTGCTGTAACTGCTTAAAATATATTAGTTGGTAGGCTGGTGCAATATACAGTATCCTCTTGGTGGCCAAAAAACCACAGCCAAACATTGGGGATCTGCTGCCCCTCCTATCGATCGTATTAAATCCAAGTTAAACTGTATAATAATCAATGGTAGACTTTTGGGTATCCTACATAATAACTTTGCAAAGTTTCATAAGACATAGATGTGTTATGTATCTTACTGCTCACTCCCTGAGGTTGGAGACACACTACCCCTTCTCTGTTCTTATTCCCCCATTTCCTAATATGAAGTTATTAGGTTATATATTTTGTGTTATTAGGTCATATATTTATGTTTATCACCCTACGTTTTCTGTGTTAACCCCCCTTTTTCTTTTGTTGCTGATGTGTTTGTATTTTCAAATACATACCATACCCACCTCTCCGCACTTCAGTTATATTGAGTTACCCTTCAAGAAGAAAAAAAACTAAAATAGCTCATGCAGTTATCTTCTCCCTGAAGAATTCTTCCATCAAGTTTCCCATTAAATTTTAAACATATCCTTGTGCTCCTTATGTCCTTGTATAGGATCATGCATGAGATATACATATGCCCCTGGCCATTCATATGGGTGTTTGGATCTTGTGGTATTATTTGATTCTGCCGAGAGCTTAATTCTATAATATAAAAACATTTAACATTTCAAGGTTAATACTTCTGATGTTTTAATTAAGCAAGACAAGTGGTCCCTGGGGTAAATTCTATAAACATTTTGAATACAAAATGTGTGCTCAGTTTAACAAATTCATTTGGTTCAAGTACTGTCCGTTTCTAATTATACCCTTGCTTAGTCCTCCATCCTAGACCACCACATTTTCCCTGAATCTTGAAATTTCCAATTTTACATTCACAAGCCATACCTGCCAGCATTTAGTTATCAAGCAAACATATTGGATTTTTTTGTACTTTAGACCAAGGACTGTATTCTCCTGTACAGGTATATAGATCATGCACATTGGCATCTATGTTTTCGTTCTAACCTGTGTCCGTGAAACATTAGGAACCCCACATCTGAATAGTTAATTGGGCTGCTATACTTTGCAAATTACATAAATGTCTAATGCTGGTGGAAACTGTTACATTGCAATTAAATCTCCCAGTTTTCGGACACATGCATTTTCCATTGCCATTGGTACAATGTTCTTTTAGTTAAAACGAATGTTCTTTAAAATGCATAGATGTGCATGCAACTGTACTAAAAGGAATAGGAAGGCTTCCATTATTCTTCTTAACTATAAACAGTACTGAAATGCAGTATGTTTTTTAGCATCTCTATGGGTCTTCCTTGGATTCTGGATGTTCTTTTTCCCCCATTATAATTCATACCTGGGTTCAGCTGTCCCCATTGTAAGCATAAAAAGGAATTACTTAGGCTGAAGGCAGATGGGTATCTGCATAATCTTTCTTGTTCATTTTCTTTCATGAAAAGGTAATGATCAGCAACTGGTTTAATACAGATTTTTAAAATATGTTACAAAACATTTATGCACAATAATAAATACTGTTAAGAATTGCCAGCAATTATTTGATTCTGCAAAACAAAAAAGCACATACAGCTTATGGGAACTCATGGGTTTACTTGAAGTGAATTACGTACAGAAGCAGTAGTGACTTTTTCAGCTGCCCTGGAAAACCCTATTTAAAGTATATATTAACTACTAAATGCAGCTAAGCATTTACAGCCACAATTCTTTTGCTATAATTACAAATTCATACCATACCGGAACTGGTCTTGATGTCTCCATATGCTTTGTTTTCCTTTTATATTAAATGTCCACTGACATGAAAGGCAATGCATCTATTATACGCTGTATATAGCTATAAATAGCATTCCTTGTAATCTTCAGCACTCAGAGACTTGAATATATAAACATTATTTATGTCATAATGCATTTTCATATTCTGGGAGACCTCTATTATACGAATGTGATGAAAGGAAGAAGACCAGAAAGCTTGCCAAGAAATGTGAGGTCAGCATGTCTAGTGGAATAGCACAATTCTTATTTTCAAACAAAGGAAACCTAATATTCTTCAATTGCTAAATAATGAATATTGAGCAATTTTGGCCAGATCACATTGCAGCGAAAAGTTTTCAAATTAAAGTAAACATCAATTCATTTGTACAATTAATTGATGCTTAGCATTTTCAAAGTATCTTGGTCAAATTGAAATGACTTTTTTTCATTTACTAATATTGAAATTTAAATTAGAGACATCAAGTAGTTATTATTAAACCAATTCTCTTTTAGATTAATTTTAACAACAACAATGCTGCAGGCTTAGAGGGTCATTAGAGAAGATGACCATTTGCCTAAAGCTCAACTAGGTTCAGAATCAAGTTGATAAGCACATTCAGTGTTTATTAGCAAATTGGTAGACTAACTCTCTCATAGGCCAACTGTGTTTGCACACTGCACTACATTTTACTTCTTCATATCTCTGAATTGAGCTGGTGAAAGGGTCAATCAGGTATGACAATGCAGAACTTTGACCATGATGATTACCGTGTGATAGCTACAGTTAAAAGAACAACGATGTATTCTTGCACTCTTAATTTTAGGTAGCAGATTGTGATATTGGATAACTCTATTTTGATTTTCTCTTTTTCTTAAAGAATCTGTACCTGCTTCTGTGTTAACTTCTACAACTTTTGCCTGGTTAACTCATGTTATCTTGACACTTTTGTAAGGATAAATTGCCTGTGTTCTTTTATCCTGTTTATTTTGTTATTTTTATTCTGAAACCAATAAAATGATTGAAATACAAAAATGTTAAAAGAACAATAAGCAATAAGGAATAAGGAAGCATCATGCTTTATATCTTTACCCCAGAATATTACAGTCTACATAGATCTACATAGTATATAATGGAATACAATCAAGAGTTTTCAGTTCTGTGAAATTTCATTAAAATTAGGATTTTTTTTTAATTTTAACATTTTGTCAATATGGAAGGCAAAATAAGAAAATCTGCACTTGGGGGGGGGGGGGGCTGAAACAAAACCACCGGTTACTTTACATATACTCATCTGATGCTGAACAACTGTCCTGGTGTGTCCAGTGATCCATCCTCCAACCAGTCAAGTGACCACAGAATACTACCAATACTCCCATCACAGCAATAATGAATTAAAGCACTAAATGTGAGAAATCTGCAAAATTAGCCCATATAGTGACAAATAAAAAATATGAGTATAATTATACTAATATAACATGTTTTATATTGGCGCTTTATAAAGAAAGTTTAACAAAAATAAAAATAATAGTATGAATATAAATACATAACTTTTATTTAAATAGTCCCTCCTGACTTCATATACAAGTAAAATGTTCTGTGTGCTTTTTTAAGCTCACCCCAGTTCTACAACATAGCTTTACAAGGTACTAAAAAAAAAGCTTTCCCAAGAAACAATTTTTAGAGTCATAGGATACTCTAAATGTAGGTAGTATGGCTATCAGTCAGAACAGCATGGATGGTATAATAAGGACTGAATATTCCTCAAAATGTATGTCTATAGCCGGATGTGTAACGTGAAGTCACTAGGTTGATTACCTTGTCTCGGGGGCATGATTTAAATTCATTGTCAGTTTCTCTCTTCAGGTCTGCAGGCGCTGACATTTGAAGTAAAATGAATATTATCATGTATATATGTTGCCTCCCGCTTTCCCTATCCTATGATATGCTTGGATACTGAATAATTTGATTTTGTCTAAAACTAGTAATGCAACCATTCAATGCCTCCACACAAACATGTCTATGTGGTTCAGTTATACTGTGAGCTTGAATTGGAAGAAGTCAAATTGGACTAGGGGGCAGAAGAGGAGGGCAGAAATTTTAGGCAAGTGCTTCAACTGGTCTGGTCCCTAAAGCCAACTGTGTTCAGACAGAGATGTTTGTACTTACATACATTTTCATCTATAATTAAATGCACATAGAACCTCTTTAACCTGTGTTTTAAATCTTTAGTTGAATCCTTATTCTTTTTAATTGTATGTAAACTTTAAGGTAACAACACCGTACACTTAGATATGCCCTTACAAAGCTTGATTCATATAGAAAACCTTTTTTCCAAAATCCCCTTTTCTAGACTTCAATACATCTTCAAAACACTAATGGCTTATTTTAACAACCAGAAACAAAACCATTTGCTGTTGTAAATTGTAACCAACACATGAAGAATTTCCTTTTTTTAAGCATTTGTTAGAAAATCAAGGCAGACATTTGACAGGTTGTTCTTAGCTAGTCAGTGACCCAGCACAAGTTGTCTGTATTTATAATTGAGCCAAGGCTTCTAAAATTTCCTTCTTTGTGCCATTTTTTATTATCAATGCTCCTGTGTTTCTTGGAACATCCAGCCAATTAGTGGTTCTGCTGTTGCATACAGAAACTTCCCTTGCTCTTGTGTAATTTGCTTATCCATCCTTGGACATTCAATCTCTTTATATGGATGATTTAAATATGAGTATTCCTTTTAGTGGTGTTTTTTCATATTTATTTTTCTAGAAGCATTGTTTAGGTTTGTTCCTTTAACCTTTAATTTTACCAGTCATGTTGAGGACGTTTTAAACAATTATAAAGTCTTCTTTAGAGGTTGAGGGGAGCTGGGGACTCCTATATATATATTTATAATTCTACTCTTTTTGGAAGATCTATTTAAATCTGCTGGTTTTGTAGAGTAAAATTATTCTAGAAAATAAAATCTACCTGACCATAATTAAATTTGCACCTTCTGGGTACTGGGAGAGTAAAATACCCTGGTGTACATAAACACAGTTAACATTGCTCCCCCCTCCTCTTCCCTAAGTGATGATAGGCACATGAACTAGTTCTGCAGCTTAACACATGCTCACTTCTCCTCTGCCATGCCAGTGTCAGCTTTCATGGCTGGCACAATAAACTGTGACTGTAAAAACACTGTGGCTGTTTTTGCAATTTGAAAATGCCTACTAGCAAGCTGGCTGACTGGGTAGAACTTTTTAAAAACTTTTGAAATGTCTGATTATGACCAGGGATACAGTTAGTACAGAACATTCAATGTCCAGCAGTGAATGATTTCAAAATATGTCAGTAAGAAAAACTAACATTTCCCTTACAATTTAGGCATTTACATAGATTCTCATAGTGATCACTACTGTATGTTTTATGGAGTTATTAATAATAATAATAGGAGTCGTCAGAGGTCAGAGCTGAGATGGATAAGCTTCCAGGATGATTAATTGCAGAAAAGAACAGATTTCCATTCTTGCCTTACCCACAATATTTGCCTTTGCCCTGTGCTCCCTGACTTCTCCTAGAAGATTGCTAATCAAAAGGTCAAGAAAAACAGTGCAGAAAGAAAAAAAAGGTCCGCAGTTTCACACTTCCTAGTGCTGGTATCTGATTAAGAGTATCTGAGGTATCTGAGTAAGCAGCAAGTAACATAGGAACAAGGAGGAAATCGGTACTACTGATCTGCATTCTAGTTATTATTTGTATTATTAAACAGGAACATGAACAGTCTAATTAAAAAAAAACAATTGTAAAGAAACACATTACAGGATAAGTTTACTTTATGGGACCATCTGTAAGGCTAAGTGCACACATGCAATAATTGTTGAACGAATAACGGCTGATTGTTCGATATTATTTAACAAAAAAGTGCACAACAAGAGGTCAACGATGCCGATGAACAAGGAATGCCGCTGGAAATGAACGACCGTCCTGGCGGATCTGTTTGGGCAACAATCGTTCACTATCTATAGTGTGTACAGTCATTCGGTGAGCGTGGATTGTTCTGCGGTACACTTCCTTCGGTACACATCACTTCCTACATTGTTCAAATAATCGTATCTAGTGTGTGTACATTATCGATGGGGTATATTTGAACAATCATATTGTTACAGCATCTTGAAAATAATTGTGAATAATTGTTGATCTGTTATTAATCTTTTGTTTTCTAATGACAATTAATACACATGTGTACCTAGCCTAAGGCTGTAAATCAACTGCACAATGGTCTAAAGCAGGGGTGCCCAACAATCATGATCTACTGGTCGTCCGCAAAGGCAATGCGAGTCGATCCCGAAGCCCTGCCTTACCCCTCCCTGCTGTATGTCTATAGGGATGCTGGGGATGTCTTTCGTCAGACAACATCAGAAGGCTCGTGTAACAGTTAGGAGTGGTGAGGGAGGCAGAGAGGGCGGGAGGCAGTCTGAGTTGAGCAGTGCTGGATGGCCAAGTCAGTTCAGGCTAGGAGTCAGGGTTCAACTACTGAAATACCTTTGTACAGATTAGCAGTTCTGTTTCTTGCGCAGCACATCATTCTCCTATGACAGGTGAACTGTAGCTTTCCTGTCACTAAAGTCACTAAATTGCAATGTCTGTGCAATGTTCTGTCATTCAATGTCTCATTAGCTCCAGTCACTTCTGTGTCATACCCGGGATATATATAAATAAATATATGTTTAGCATTTTTATTGTTGGTAGATCATTTTGACTTGGTCATTTTAAAAGTACCTCGCAAGCCAAAAAAGTGCGAGCACCCTTGGTCTATAGGAATCTGCTTTTCCTGGCCAGTGTCAGCAAAGGTTCACAACTTTCCTGAGGGCTAAGGCTGTAGAATTAGGCAAGTACACATCTTGGGTTGGAAAGGGTGCGTTACTTTAGGTCAGGAGGAGAAAATATAAAAGAATTGCACATTATCAGAAAGTGAAACTATTCTTTAGGACTTCCTCTGACCTAGATTTTAGTATTTGTCAGCAGTCATTGAAATGTTTCTGAAGGGTTTTGTTTGTTTTTTTACATGAAAAAGAAATCAAATAATAATATTATTATTATTACACAGTATGTATATAGCGCCATCATATTACGCAGCGCTGTACAAAGTCCATAGTCATGTCACTAACTGTCCCTCAAAGGAGCTCACAATCTAATGGCCCTGATTCATCAATGAAATCCGCACTCGCTGGACGCGCGTACTTTCGCGCTTCCAGTGAGCCGGTTTCCCGCGGTCCGGAGTCGAGTGCACTCGATCTGTTAAGCTGTCACTGGTGAGATCATAGCAATTAATTAGCGCACACCTGCTCTCTGTTCTGTGTGTATCTACAGTCCTTTACAGGTCAGTTAGAATCTTTAATGCTTCATCTTCTTTTGGGTAAGTGCTACTTTTTTAGGTTACATTGTACTCATTCACAAAATATTTAATTTATTGTTACATTTGTTGCACTGTTTTTATACTTTTTGGTTTGCTTTGCAACACTGCAAACTAATTGAGATCAAACACACATATACATAAGAAGCAAACAAAAGAACGTATGTGTGCTTGTGACTTTTGTGGGAAAATCTAGTCCAATGGCTTCGCGTGCGGTCAGTCGCGGTTTACCCGTGAGCGGCTTCTCCGATCAGGCATCAAGGGCTTTTATATAGGCGCCTATGTAGAGGAGTTGAACTCGGTTAACTCTTGCATAACAGAAAAGAAATGAGTGATTTTAAAATATGCTTTTTTTTTAGCACACATACATGTTTTAAACATTTGAACAGCACAAACATTTTTTTTTAGGGCTCAGGGTATTATGTGTGCCAGAAAGAATGATTTTTTAGTGGAACAGTGACTTTTAATGCAAGCTCGCCAGTGTAAAGCTGCCGGAGATGCTCATTCAGTTGCTGAATTGCGCAACGGCTTACGATTTCGGATTGCGAATACGAATGCGCGAGCAAGCTTCCGATTTTGCTTGATGAATCAGGGCCAATGTCTCTACCATAGTCATATGTCATTAATGTAGTCTAAGGTCAATTTTAGGGGGAAGCCAATTAACCTAACTGTATGTTTTAGGGATGTGGGAGGAACCGGAGTACCGGGAGGAAACCCACGCAGACACAGGGAGAACCTGCAAACTCCATGCAGATAGCGCCCTGGATAGGATTCAAACCTGGGACCTAGCGCTGCAAAGGCCGGAGTGCTAACACCTGAGCCACTATGCTGCCCAATTATAAAGTCTTATAATATAATAATATAGTTGTCTTTAGGGTACTGTGAACTATACACATTGCTCACCAGCTTTGTTTTTAAGTGCCTATAGCTGCTTAAAGAAAGCAATAAAATAAAAATTGTATTTTACCAGGCTTTAAAAAAAAAACCCTTTCAGGATAAAAAATTGATATTCCAATGCTGTTAATTTTTTTAAGGTACACGCTTGGTAGCAGCCACATTTTCCCTGCATATTTACCTAACAAGTCAAATACTTTCAATAGGCACGCAGCCAGTCAAATTTCTGAAGACTGACTAGGCAAAAATTTACAGTAATAGGTCATCCTACATACAAAGGCACAGTTATCGGTTTCCCCCACAAAGTGCATTCAAAAACAAAACTAAGCCCCAATTATAAAGTATATGATGTTCAGATACGGACATTTGGCCATTGCAGCCTAGAACCACTCTAGTCAATACTGGCAGTTGTAACAATAGTGAACACAATCCACTTATATGAGTTTTGAACTTTTTTTTATAAGAAGATCAGGGCTTTTAGAAGGGTTCAGGGCAGGCAAAATCGTGAAGTTTCCTTTAGCTAGAGATGTAAACAGAAGGTACAAACATAGTGGATTTCCTACTGCCCATTAGTCAAAAACAGCAGAAGTAATGGAAAAAGTCAATTTCTACATTAGATGAAGTGTTTTATAATACTGACATTGACATAGTGACATCATTGCTTTCTTTGTACAGATAAGAAGGCAGCTATACAATTTAGCTCCTTGACCTTACTTGTAAACTTTAACAGATTTGGCCTACAGCAGGATTGCTAAATCAAAACAGTTTAGATCTACAGAAAATGGACTAAACTTCTAAAACGTATGATGGAAAACAGAGGTGTTCACTGATGACATTTATCATATGGTTTTGACTTTTTATGTCACATTTCCATGGGGATTTAAATTCTGGCTCAGAAATATGTTCACCCAAGGTAACATTTTTCAAATAGTTCTAGATATGTTCTTTTATTCTGCAAAATATTTTATTGGATAGCAGAGAGTGATGCTAAAAGAGTGCAGAGTGTTATAATGTTCATATTTCTCCTGTATAGAAAAAACCATCATATCATGTCTCTGTGTCATTAAAGATCATTAGAGAAAATAGAGGCTTAAGAGTATAATGTATGACATACAGTTAGGTCCATAAATATTTGGACAGAGACAACTTTTTTCTAATTTTCTAACTTTTTTCTAATAAACCACAATTAATTTTAAATGAAACAATGACTTTCAGCTTTAACTCAGTGGGTTAAACAAAAAGATTGTATAAAAATGTGAGGAGCTAAAGCTTTTTTTTTTTACACAATCACTACATTTCAGAGGCTAAAAAGTAATTGGACAATTGACTCAAAGGCTATTTCATGGGCTGGTGTGGGGGATTCCTTCGTATGTCATTATTAATTAAGCAGATAAAAGGCCTAAAGTTGTTTTGAGGGGGGTTCACCAGAAACAAAGCACTGGTGAACTCAGCAACACCAAAAGACCTGGACGTCCACTGAAGACAACAGTGGTGGATGATTGCAGAATAAATTCCATAGTGAAGAGAAACCCCTTAACAACAGCCAACCAAGTGAGCAACACTCTCCGGGAAGTAGGCGTATCGATATCCAAGTCTACCATAAAGAGAAGACTGCATGAAAGTAAATACAGAGGGTGCATTGCAAGGTGAAAGCCAATCATAGGCCTCAAGAATAGAAAGGCTAGATTGGACTTTTCTAAAAAAAAACAACTAAACAAGCCAACACAGTTCTGGAAAAACATTCTTTGGACAGATGAAACCAAGATCAACCGTTACCAGAATGATGGCAAGACAAAAGTATGGAGAAGGCGTGGAACAGCTCATGATCCAAAGCATACCACATCACCTGTAAAACATGGCGGAGGCAGTGTGATGGCTTGGGCGTGCATGGCTGCCAGTGGCACTGGGACACTAGTGTTTATCCATGATGTGACACAGGACAGAAGCAGCCGAATGAATTCTGAGGTGTTCAGAGACATACTGTCTGCTCAAATCCAGCTAAATGCAGTCACATTGATTGGGAGGCATTTCATAATACAGATGGACAATGACCCAAAACATACAGCCAAAGCAACCCAGGAGTTTATTAAAGCAAAGAAGTGGAATATTCTTGAATGGCCAAGTCAGTCACCTGATCTGAACCCAATTGAGCATGCATTTCACTTGTTGAAGACTAAACTTCGGACAGAAAGGCCCACAAACAAACAGCAACTGAAAGCCGCTGCAGTAAAGGCCTGGCAGAGCATTAAAAAGGAGGAAACCCAGCATCTGGTGATGTCCATGAGTTCAAGACTACAGGCTGTCATTGCCAGCAAAGGGTTTACAACCAAGTATTAGAAATGAACATTTTATTTTCAGCTTTTTAATTTGTCCAATTACTTTTGAACCCAAGAAATTACGTTATTGTGTTAAAAAAAAGGCTTTAGTTCCTCACATTTTTATGCAATCTTTTTGTTCAACCCACTGAATTAAAGCCGAAAGACTGCAGTTCAACTGCATCTGGGTTGTTTCATTTAAAATTATTTGTGGTAATGTACAGAACCAAAATTAGAAAAAAGTTGTCTCTGTACAAATATATATGGACCTAACTGTACATATTAATGATTTTGTTCTCCAGTCAGGCAAAACTTTTTACTGACACATTGCATGAAAATGTACAACGTATATGTAACAATTTTTGCAGCTCAAAGTTTAACTCATTACTTACAAAGAATTACTACAGAGAGGTAGAGAAATGAGGTGATACCTCTTCAGTTCAGTCTTCAGTTTTCATGTTTGTGTTTCCTTATTATGTATTCAGGCTGAAATGCCTGTTTTACTTTGAGGGCATTTTCAAACCATGCTGGTATTACACTGCACATGCTCTGGGGAACTGTGGTGCCAGTCATTTTGCATTGATCTTAATTAACTACATTTTTATGCATTGGGGTGCTTTGAAATGGGTTGCCCAATGCATCATGCTGTAATATACCATACTGCACAAGAATGTGAATTGCAGTGTGAACTGTCTCTAAATATCACTTGTAAAGTTCTGCATGAATAAATGACATGCTTTCTACATCATAAAATGCTGTTGCTGAATGTTAGACATTTACCTATTTAGGTATCTTCTCTGTATACCTTTTAGCAGCTTTATTTTAATTTTTAAGGGACAGACTCTCTTTAAAATTAATGACTACATTTTCCCAAACTATCTGGTTTATAGTGTTCATTCTGCCTTTTCATCTACTCTCCTCAATCCAAGATTTACAAATTATCCATTGGAATATTTGTAATAGCATGTGCAGATGTGTTACAAAATGTCTAATATAATACATACCCATTCATCAGGAAGGATTGCTGTAAGTAGACAGCAGTAATATGCAGTTTCCTCTTAACAGGTAACAGAATTGGGGATACAGAATTGGGGACAGAATGAACCAGTTAAGAAAAAGGTAGATTTTATTCTTACCATACTCCTGTCCTCAACCCACAGCACCTAGACATGGAAGACGCGATATCATGGTCATCACAAAGCAGATGGTTTTGCACGGGACTAGATTCTCATAGTGCTATATTTAGCGTGTTTACCATTTCCCAGAAGACTTTCTAATAGGTAGTGATTTCACACATTGCATCATATGGAACAAAAACATCATATGGACCAGCCAGCCAGACATTATAACTAATCTAACCCTAAAAAGGTAAATCAGCTTGCTGTCAATGAGCCACTTACTGATATGTGCACATCATTATTGCTGCTGCAGTTAAAAAATATTATGAGCTGCATGCATTTTATTATAAGTGTATCTAAACCTATAGGCTGTGCATGCTTGCACTACAGTGTGATGGAATATTGCTGCAGGGGTTGTGGATATCAGCTTTGTCTTTGCTGATTTATAGGCCTATAGCTAGTCAGTCACAGCAAGCCTCCTGCTTTGTGGATGGATTATGCCTCTGACACAAAAAACCCCTCCCATTGTGAGCTGCAGTGACTGGAAGGGGAGCATGTGAAATATACATGTGAGATTTACCCCAGTCAGGGAAGTTAAAGGAAGTTTTTTTTTCTTTATAAGACTTTGTGCATCAGATTCAGAGAATTTGGTACTCGTTTGGCCTGTTGTACAGGAAACTTCAGTTATATGTTAACAAAATATTAAACCTAGGTATGTAAATTTCCGAAAGAGTTTTGTGAGTGACCTTCATCATTTTGTCTTTTAGTTTTAGAAAAATTAGTAAATGAAAGATAAGGCAAAGTGCTGAAAAAGGTATTGTGCATTATATTTAAATGTATGCATTAGGAAATAATATCGGCATGCACAGAACCTTGGGAATTGCAGAGGTATCCGTTGTATTGTTGAGGCACAAGTGTTTAACTGTGATCAAATAAAAACCAGTGACAAGTACAAAGAGACAGAGGCACTGTGCTCATTTGAAAAGCCGCAGAGTAAGCAAAACTAACGCTCATCAAACACATTCTACTTTCCAAGTATGAATACCAGTTACTGCCATACTTGGAAATTTATTTGGAGGCTTTGCAGAAATGTAAATGATCTGTCAGTAGCATTGGATAAAACTAAGGCTAGGCAAACACACAGCACAAGACTTTCTCTATTAACGAGATGCATAGTTCATACTTGTTTTACATTTGTAACTCCTGTGTGGCAAAGAGCTACAGACAACTCACAGCACTACTTATTATTGTAGAAAGACAGACCAAAAGAATTGTAGAGTTCTTAAAGGGAGATTTCACATACAGATATGCTAAAGAGATAATAATTTTTAATCAATAAATGTTAACCTTTAAAAACAACAATGTAGTTTGAGAGAGAGAGAGAGAGAGAGAGAGATTTCCCTGTCAAATTCCCTGTTTTATAAATAGAGCCCCTTAAAGTTTAACTTGAATTTTCTGATTAATGCCAAAGAATAGCTCTCTTTTAAGAATATCGTATAAAGTAGCACACAGAGGAGTTCTTGTCTGCGAAGTACAGTAACTTATGGCAAATGATTAACTAGCATAATGTACTTCATTAGCAAAATGCCTTTTAAAAGTAAATCTGAAAGGCAATCACTAAAATCTCATTTAGGATTTAAAGCATTCATGTTATTTACCTGGTTTGTTTTAGTCATTTTAAATCTTTAGCTTTCATTAAAATAATACCTGGTGACCTTGCTATGAAGGTTCTTGGTCAGTCACATTCAGTTAAAGGTTGACAACGCTCAGCCTGTCACATGTGCTGCAAGGTTACACTATAAGTAACTGAGCTCATGCTCATTGGAAAAGCATGGTCTTCAATTGTCATCCAAATCCCGGACAGGGCACTATCTGCATGTTCTCCCTGTGTTTTCATGGGTTTCTCCTGGGTACTCCAGATTCCTCCCACATTCCAAAAACATGCAGTTAGGTTATTTGGCTTCATCCAAAATTACCTTAGACTTTGGTAATGACATATACTATGACAGCTAGTAAAATGACTATGGAATTTGTGAAGCGCTGCGTAATATGTCGGTGCTATGTAATTACTAGTTAAAAATAATAGTAATTAAATAGAAGTGTAGGACATTTCCAGCATATCACTGGTACAAGTCTACAGTGCGCTTCAGCAAAATTCTTAGTAGGCTGTATAGCAAAGCAGGGTAAAGAAAAAGTATGGTATTTTAATCATGCATTACAGGTCAGGCATGTATGCATTTGTTAACATTTGCTCTGCAAATAGCCTAAAGCTGCATTTTCATGAGTCAACCGACAATTTATAGCTTGTAAACCAACTCATTGTTGAAATTTGCACACTTGCAGGATGATTTAACAAGGGCAACAAGAATATGCAGAGTGCAGTAACCTACAGCAAGTGCCAAAATAAAAAAAAAAACTATTCTTTGTTATGGGCTACTGATTGTCACTGCCTTTTGAACTTTGAGCTTAAAAGGCCAATTAGGCCTAAGAAAAACAGAACTTAAGGGAAAGTGCAATTCTTTACCACACACCAAAAACCTATCCAAATATCTGTTTTCTATGTCCAATAATAAACATTTTGCAGGTGTTTCAGTGTATTTTATTACATTCATTTTTAATTGTGTACAAAAACAACACAAATATATAAAAAAATTAATGTTTACCTTACATGCATGGAACCTTATCCCAGTAACTTTACAGATAAAAGGCGTATTTCCTATTAAACAAATGCACATAATATGTTTATACGATTACATATTATGAGACACTAATTAACGAGAAACAGAAGACTGAGTGACAAGCAGGATAGATTGTCACTGCAAATGACATAGCAGGGTTTACTCTTATCTTCCTTATTCCCGCAATCCATTCCTATTTAATTACTGTGATATACAGGCAAACCCAAAGACCTACTAATGAAGTCTCCAATGAAAAATCTAGGTGGCTATTTTCACAATTCCAGTTAGGGAAAAAAACTAGAAGATCATGTAAGATAAAGACTAAATTGGTACACATCTTAATTTAAGATTTATATACTGTTTGTGCACTGAATAAAATCTGGGTCTTGCAGTTCAAAGGGCAATTACCACTTTTAATTTTGCACCGCTTGAAAGGTATACATTACATAAAAAGAATGTAACATTCTTTATAATTATTGCTTGGGGAAAAGTTTGCCAAATTTCAGATAGTTCATTCTTACATGAGCATAAAACAAAATATTTTTATGTACATTCACATGCAACTTTATTAGGTGTTTTTATACCTGTTCAACTGCTTGTTAACACAAATATCTAATCAACCAATTGCATGGTAGCAACAGCATTTAGGCATGAAGACATTGTCAAGATAACTAGCTGAATTTCAAAATGAGCAGCAGAATGGGAAAGGTACTTTAACTTACTCTAAACGTGACATAGTTGTTTGTCAGGCAGGCTGGTCTAAGAATTTCATAAACTACTGATATGCTAGGAATTTTACACATGACCATCTCTAGGGTATACAGGCAACTCTCTGGGTGGAAATTCCTTGCTGATGCTAGAAGTCAGAGGTGAATGGCCAGCAGTAACTCAGATAACCCCTCATAAGAACTGAGATTTGCAGAAGAACATCTCTGTATGTACAAGACATTGAAACTTGAAAAAGATCGGTGACCAGAGGGTGGGTCACTGCTGTCAGCTAAAAAATTTACACATGCTTACCAAAATTGGACATGATAAAATGGAAAAATGTTGCCTAGACTGATGACTTTCATCACTTATTGATAATGAGGTATTCATTCATAGAGATGAGGTACTCATAGAATGAGGTATTCATTCATAGAGAACATCTACACATTGGCTTTGTTAAAATCCAGACATAACAGGACCTTTGAAGGGGACAACAGACTCCATAACAATTCCTGCAATTATGGCTGCAATTATAATACTGAAAATAAGTTAAGAGAGCAAGAAGCATCACTGAAAAAATATTTATTTTAGCAGAAGCTGATTGGTTGAGTTAGTAGCCAATCTATTAATCTTAACCTGCAATCAAAAAGCACAATGCCATTGACTTTGTTGTGCTCTCTTAAGCAACGTACACACTTCCAATTATTATCGTTGTTAAACGAACGATCCTGCACGATATCTGCGAACGATCGTATAGCACCGATCCTGCACATACAGATAACGACACGATCGTTCGTAGATATTGTACACACAATAGATACGATCGTTTGAGCGATACAGGGAGTGACGTGCCCGACAGGAAGTGAACGAACGTTCGTTCGTCACGCATGCTCAGACCATGGACGATCAACGAACGATCGTACACACGAACGATGGTCAACGATCGTCGTCCAATCCGATCCGCCGGTCCGGTCGTTCGTTTCCAACGACTTTCCTCGTTCGTCGGCGTCGTTGGTTACTTTTTTTACGAACGATTTTTGCCCAATCGATCGTTCGTCGTTCATTTTGAACGATAAAAATTGGAAGTGTGTACGCAGCTTTACAGGCTTGTCTGGATCACTGTACTGTTTGTAAAGTAGTTCACATTATTTTGGCTGATACATCAAATACTTAGCTGTTTGTTTTGCAATGTAAATAAAGTATAGTGTTGAGTGGAGGCCTTTGAAGCAGTGATGTTTAACATCCTGAATAAACACTGTACAGATGTGTCCACCTTAATAAGTGAAACAATATTGCTTTGTGCAATATACAAATTCCCCATTACTTAACCCCATTAGTCTAATTAAACCCAAGTAGTATCCAGTTTGTATTATATTATAATAAAACATCTTCTGTAGTTATGTGCAAATGCATATGGAAGAGACACACCACACTTGAGTGCAAGCATCTATGGGAGTTGCAACACTGAAACATTACATACACCTAATGACTTATATAGGAGTAACACTTACTAGGTACTTACCCCTGCATCCCTTCAAGGTCCAGCACTAGCCTTGCCATGGGCATTTAAAAGCTCTTAAATGGGTCTACTATAAACAAGAAAGAATTCTGTCATTTCTTTTTAAAGCATAAACAATTTCTGGTAAATATCTTGAACAGCAATGAAGGATATCAATCCACTTTGTGTGCACCAAATGCCTTTCCAAATTCAGATATAACCTTAAAAATTAGCATTGACATCATAAGTATGCAGAGAGCAGAAATGTAGGTAGGACCAACTACCATCCTCCAACTACTAGTTGCTTGCAAAAAACTACTGGGGGCAGAAACAAGATCAGTGACTGGTTTGTATTGCAGGAAACTTTCACATCAGGAGTTTTTTTATGTTGAATTACTATACAGACTTTGGGGAAAAACACAGATATATAAATAAGAATGCACATGCCTCTTATATTAAGACAATGTTTATTTTTCCCAGATTTCAATTTTAATTGAAAAAATATGTGCATGTAGGGGTGGGGATTAACTGCAAGTGAATCAGTTTCTAATACTTTAATCATAATATTTAAACACCACAAGCAAGGATTTTTTTCTCTATAATGGCTTCAATGTCCTGTTTACCCAGAACCTCTGCTACAGATTATCTGATGTGAACAGATCTTTAACATCTGCTTCATGCATACACACTACTGTCTCGTAATATTCTAAATAATAGTGATGTACCCTTCATACATTCAAAAGGTCAAAATCCAATGCATTGCTTTAATGGTATAGGATAATGAAGCCATCTACACAAAATGATACCAAAGAAATGGTAAATGTTTATGAAAAACCATGCAACCTTTAGAAACAATTGCTTTTCAAAGTTTAAAAAGCAACTACATGGATGTGTAGGAATTGTTTCTACCACAGCAGATAGATTAACTATCCAGTACTTTGGCTAATTGGCAGCACTTTATAAATCCCTGTGTTTATCCTTATCGAAGTAATATGTAGAATAACTGCTTCCAGCTAGCTTCAATTGTTGTATACGTTGTCACATTGACTTGTACTGTAGAGTACTTACACTAATGTGCATTGATTATAAACACAGTTTACTCATGCCTGTTGTATGTATTTAATTTGATGTACTCTATTTTCTCTCTGTAAATCACAGCAAGCAATCAAAAAATCCCACCTAACTAATTATTTTTATGTTTATGTTTACATGCATAGCTTACAATTGTTCTTCCATTGCAGGAATTGTCTCTGTCTGGCTTCCTTCCACAGGAGCCGCTTATTTTGGTCTGATTTATATATAATGCAACAAAAAATGCTAAACTAAAAATGCAATAAACCACTTATCGAACTTCTAAATGTTTGTATTTATTATTTTGAAAAGAAAATACAAAGGCAATAGAACTTACAGAGGGCAATAATGCAAAATAAAGAAAAACAGAACCTTAAAAATGATTTCTATTAAAATATGCAGTTGTAGAAGAAGGTTGTTAGTCTAAACAGTGAGCTTAATGAAACTTGGGCAACATCTGTAGTGCCTTGCAAAACATAGGGTAGAGAAAAGGGAAGAGATGCTCCATAGCTGCCATTCTTAACCAGCGTTCTGTGAAAATCTTTCTATTTTCTATAGAGCAAAGGTTCTGAACCTCGTGATGACTCCAGACCCCCAATGGATTGTCCAATATGGTCCCAATCCCCTTTACTTCTTCTTTACTTACTTCTTTTATTAGTTGCCAGTATGAGTTTACTGTACTTTAGATATGGATAGCTAGGGAGAGAACATGAAATAAAATCATAAGCATTATTAAATTTATTATATTTACCAAAAGCAAAATGAAAAATGTCAAATCTACAAACAGCTACATCTGATTTACAGTATATCTTTGTTTATATATTTGTGTGACTCACTTGTTTCAGATTATAAACCAAGAATTTTACTTCTTACAGTTGAGTATTACACAAAAGAAGAAAATACACAGACTTTCACTAATCTAGTGAGATATTTGCTGTTGTTTCTGTGCAATCAAAGCATGAAATCGGGGTACAGTTACAAACAAAGCTACTCGCATGTCATCTGACACATCAAGTCAATTTCTCCACTTTGATTTCAAATTTAATAATGTATTAAATTATAAACGAATACATTAAATAAAATAAATACCAGTATCTACAGATCGAGTCCCATACCCCCAGCATTTGGTTCCCATACTCTCAAGGGGTATGGAAACCCCCGGTTAAGAACTCCTGCTAAAGAGGTTCTAGGGGGTTTTCTTAATCTGTGGATGATTGACATCTCATTTTGTGATGTCTGCATAGTTCTAGAGCTGACACTACTGCAGTATAAGCAGAGTTACACCAAAGATAATTTTAGCTTTCTTTAAAAGTGGAATTCAGAACCCTATTGTAAGAGGATATTCTTACAACTGTCCACAAATGTAAGGTGCATGTTTTTCCACTGGCATTTAATGAGTTGGTTTAAGCACGGAGTCCCTGAAACCTGAAAAGTAATTTTTAGGGTGAAAAGGCTGAGAAAAACTGTACTATAAATTAACAGAAGTGCGTAATTAGAAGATCTGGGAAACTATTATATATTATTATTTTTTTGATTTTGTATTTTTTATCTACACACAAAAGACATGTTAACACTACGTATAGTGGTTCATAGGGCCAGACTGATAAAGGACAGTTATCATCCTCAAAAAGCATTGCAGTGATCTGCTCACATTTGTGGAGAGGGAAAAGCCAGGGCTGTTGATGTGCTGCTGGGTTCATCTATTGACACAGAGTGGTCAATCACTGGAAAGCATCCTCCCTTCTTTTCACTGACAAATGTTTCCCGGTCTCATCTTTTCCAAACTTACCTCTCAAAAAGCACCTGCTATTGTTAGTGTATTATGCTAAACTGTGTGCCACTTTATCATCCCACACAATGAAGGAGCTATGCTGTTTTTCTGAAAATACCTTCTTCTGAAAATGCTAAATGCTTGGTGTTCATGCTGACCCACTGGCATTATTATTTCTTGGATCAGAGGCATGGAATAAAGTATTCAGAAGGTTGGAGTGAACTCCAGGTCTGCAGCATATTCTAAGTATGTCACTCAAAATGATGAAGCAAGGCAAATAAATAAAAAATAGGATGAATTGAAATTTTACTTTTAAAAAGACTATCCCAAAGTAAAAAGAAAAAAAATGAAATGTTGCTCACTTGTGACTGGATGATTAAAGGCAGCAAACCTTCACCTAATGTACTTTGGGAAGTGAACATGTTCTACACCTAAGACATCTGCAATCTGCAAATACAAAGTATTTGGTGCAACAGTGAATCTTCTCAAGAGTGGCTCACCTGTTTGATAAGCAGGGTAGAAAAACATGAATAGTAAAAAGAATCCCAACACATTGCTAATTGAATATTCTTAAGTTCAATAAAGTTAATTTACTACTTGTTAAGAATATATATATATCTAAATGTTTAAAAACATTGGCACTGGTTCACACTGAATCAAACAAAATTTGTCATGGTAAAAAAAAAGATACATATACACTGAAAAATGTAGATATGTAACTTATAGAATGTGCGGAAAAGGACTGTATGATTATTGCAGACTTAAGTAAAACCAGTCACCACAAAACCAGAATTCTCATCCCTCCCATTACCATATAAACCAATTTTAAATTCACTTGACTTCACTTAATATGCCTGCTAATTATTAAAACTAGGGTAGGGCTAAAATATTCCTAAATGCCCAATATGCAAGACAGCATGTATGTATGCACCCAAATACTATGTTTTCATGGAACTGAAAATAATAAACATGTCATCCCTTGTTACTCAGCGAGTCAGTGATGTAAAACACACAGATGCATATTAGGTTTGCTAAAACCTGTTAAGCAGTACTCACCTTCAAAAACATGTCAGCATTGGCATATTGTTATTCCGACAGGTGAATTTTATCTAATGACTGTTATATGTTTCTCCAGCACAATCTTTTTTTTTTTTTAAATGTAACCAGCAATATTCCAAAGCATGAACAGGATTAAGGATTCATTTATTATAAGTAGAAACAAACACTTCATGACTATTCCTCATAGACTATAAAATAGCCATTTATATTAAATCCATAAGGCAAAGAGCAAACCAAATTAACTCTTAACAACCAATTAGAATTTACTTTCCACTGAGTGAAGCAAAACTTTATTACTGCTATGGAACACTGCACATTATAATTGCTCTTTGCACTTCTCCATTCAATGAGCCCAACAATGTTTCTGGTAGACCAAGAGTCATAATTAATAAAATTATCAGAAAATGTCTCACTCCCAAGAAATTATATATATATATATATATATATATATATATGTGTGTGATCAATGTATAACAATTCTAAAAAATCATTTGGATATACACAAATACACAAAAAAGAATGCACAAGCCTCTTATATTTAGACAATGTTTCTTTTACCCAGATTTCAAATTTAACTAAAAAAAAAATGTGCATGTAGGGGTGGAGATTAACTGCAAGTGTATCAATCAGATACTCCTACACCCAACTCTGAAAAAGTGGATCTATCTAATGGAAATCTGTTTCTAATATTCATATCATTTAAACACCACAAGCAAGGCTATTTCTTATGCAAGTGTAGTTCTAATGTTATCTATGAAAAGGCAAACATTATCATGTATAGAAAATTGACTATAATGGCTACAATGTCATGTTTACCTAGGGATTATTAGCATGTACCTCTGGTATAAATTACCTGTTGTGAACACTTTAAAATGTAACATCTGCTTCATGGACACACACTACTGTCTAGTAATATTCCAAATAATAGTAATATACCCTTCATACATTCACGGTCAAAATGTGCCATCGTTGAAACTATTGCAAAGTAACCACAACCATAAAAAAATACATAAAATTGATTTTATTTAAAAATATAAATTGTATAAACAATATAAGAAACTACCACCATCGAAAAAATTTTCCTATAGGGTTTACCCAGAACTGATTTTACATTCTTAGATGGATGCCAGCATGTGGATGATTTTCTATTTGGCTACATTTTAACCTAAATCCCTTTACACCTAAATTTTACCAACATTCTCTTACATTTTCAGACATTATAGAAACCAATTGGGCATTTCAGACACACTGAGTATCCATATCTGGCACACTGAATATCAATTCAGTAACTGAATATCAATATCTCCTATGGAAATTTTCTGAATAATTCTGGTTTCCAATGCAGTCAACTAGTTGTAATGCTGGAAAACTGATGAAAATTATTATTACATAACTTTTGCTGGAATAGTTTTACATTTTTCTCCAAAACATGAAATGCAGTTATCTGCAAGTAATTCATCATTGACAAATGTGGCCAATACAAGGACTTTTACCAATAAATCTAGAGAGTATGTGAAGTATGTTTTCAGGGAACACATTCAAGTTTTATATTTTAAATAAAACACAGCATCTAATTTGTTTCTCCAAGTATTTTTGTCATTTCAGTCCAAAATGTTTTTGCACAAATCAGCCCATTGATTTCTAAGTGGTGACATTACCATTAAATCCCCCCCACCCCACTATCCTGTTTAAATACAGAGCTAAAGTCACCCCTACAGTGCAATGAAGACTTTGGTGCAGAGTAGCTGACTGCCTAAATGCATGTAGTGAATGGGTAGTGAAGGCCACTATAACTGTGACAAGACAAGAAGGCGTTGCCTGAGGTCTAAAAAAAAAAATTAAAACATTGCTTTGCGTTAAATTAAATACATAAATGGGAGTTTGCTAAGTGATGTACCCATTTACACAACTGTTAAGTGTCCTTAAATATTAGAATGATCCTCATTGAAGCAGCAGCCCATCAGAACCGTTCGTAGTATAATATGCAATATGTAAACAGTGACTGTGACCTATATGGCCTGTAGCTGATGCTTTCCACTGTGTCAAGAGGTATGGTGTTTCCCTTTTCTTCCAGTCCCTATTTTCTTTGTAGTAAGATACTGAACCAATCCACTCAGGAGCATCAGGAAGATAGTCATAGACATCACAATGACATAATGGCTGATGCTGTAAGGAAGGAATAAAAAAAAAAGTAATGTATGTTAGCCATTGCAACAGTTTAAAAAAAAAAAACAATATTATGGGTCAGTTTTTATAATATCAATATTGTTATCGGTGAAGGCAAATCTGACTTGTATCTTAGTGAAAAGCCAATCACACAAGAAAGAAATCACACTTCTAGGGGCTTCGTGTATACCTGCAGAATACCGAAAGCCTCCAGTTTTGGCACAGTGCAAGAAAGCATTTGAATTTAGATAGTTTTAGAAAATTACATCTGGCTGCCAAGTGAGATTAAAAAATAACTTTAATACCATTATATTATAAAATGGATAATTTAACAAGGTCTTGATCACACAGGCATCAGCTCAGTGGGCTGGATTTAAATAAAGATGCAAGACTGCCGAAGATAGACTATCATCAGTGAACCAGGGTGATCCAGCAAACCTGGAACTGATTTTCTAGAAATCATCTTCTAATAGTTGGCAAATGTTTCCAGTCCTGATCAGGGTCCATGATTGATCAGGTTTGCTGGATCACCCAGGTTCTCCCATGATTGGTTTTTTTTCCAGTCTTGGAGAGCTTTAACAAATCCCGCCCAGTGTATATATCAAGATTTATAGAGGTTTTTGAAAGCTTTGTGAAAGCCTATAAGGTACTATTTAGCTCCGGTGAGAAGAAGAAAAGGTCTTATTAGGAGTGCTGACTGTTACTTTAAGCATGCCACTAACAGGCGTCAATATTAAGCCAGTTGAAGCCTGCTACCTTTGCACGCTGCTCCTATGAAAACTGAAGCCTATGCAAAAACGACCTTTTTTTTGCTGTTTTACACTTTAGGGAAAATGGATTTACAGCAACCCTTGATGTAACTTTCCCCTTTACTTGATATCTCTTTTTTATATTTGTTTTCCAATACATGATGAAAATGCATTGTTTTCTATCAAGTGTATTGTATACTACAATATTCGGCATAAGCAATAAATGTTGTAAAAGCTTTTTACAAATGTCAATTTACAGTCATTCCTAATGATTACATTTTAAACTAATTATTTACATCTGTTTTTGATTAAGAACATTTGTTTACATTAGGTGAACTAATCTGTTTCCCATCTATCTAATTTTCTGCAGTAATAAAATTTTATACTGTACAATTCTTATTGAAGCAGACCTAAACAAAAATGTTATTTTACATTAAATGCGGGACAACCCTTTTCTGTAAAGTAAAAATGACCTTTTTTTTGGGAGGATGGGTTAAAACCCTTTCTTAAAAAAAAAAAAAAAAAAGGTGAAGCACTTGGCGGGATTCTTTCTTTACTGCCACAGCGATAAAGACAGAATTAGAGCGCAGAGCCTCCTGACATACAATATGTCACTCATTCCAAGAGGCTTCCAGCTGCTCCTTATGCGAATGCCCATTGTCGGGCAAAAACAGAAGGAGCCTTTTCTTAAATGGGGGAAAAAATGCCAATCTCATGCATACACAGGGAGATCTTTTTTTCCCCATTTACAGCAGTGTGAGATCGGGTGACGAGGGCAGAAGCAGGAAGAAGGATAGCAGCGACGGAGCTTCCTCTGAAAGGACAAAGACTGATAACAGGATGGCCCAGGACCCAATCCCAGAAAACTCTGGAGGGATCTGCAAAGGTAAGGGAAAGCAAGTTTTTTTTTTTCCAGGTTAGTTCCGCTTTAAGTGATGAGCCTTTTTTTCTTCAAAAATTTGTTTGCATTCACCTATTTTCCATATATATTTTAGAATTACCTTACATGAAGAGAACCTAAACAGGCTATCACTGTGTGGATGGACTAGGAAAACTGTAAATGATTGCTAGAGATGCTTGAAGCTGAAAAAAATTCAGGGTTGGAATGATACCAGTTGAAACTCCCAAATTTGTTTTAAAATGCTATACCAGTCAATAAAAGGTAAAACATACAACAATGGCTGCAGTCTGAATTTCCTGAGTCATATGCTTGCTAGACTATGACAGCTGTCATTATCCAGACCAGTGCCCAGATTAGCTAGTCATTTTGATCGGTCAACTCAGTATTAACTGATCACAATGGATTGGCTGAACAATGTTATTGTGTTCACCATCAGTAGAAATGGCAGACACTGGAAGGGATTGTCATTGCATATCACATTTGGACATCACTGGATCCTGCAAAGGTAAATATTAGTTAAAAAAGGAATAAAGATTTTTTTCTTGTGTTGTGCCTTTATTTCTAAGGAAATTGACAGCTATAGTAATGTCAGTTTGGAGCTCAGATTGGTAATCTGAATCAAGCTTTGAAAAACACAATTCTGGATCGGAATCGACTCAAAATAGATTTCCCTGAACATCTCTAATGGTATATATCCAATGATCATAACCTACATCTACTCTAAACTTTTTTTTATTAAAGTTTCAATACTATTTCCTACTATTGTGTCAATGGGTCAAATAAAAAGACATTTTCACAACGGAACAAATATAGCAACAAAAACATGAAAAGTAATTCAACATTTACCTACTCCATCCATATTTTTTTTGTAAAGATTGACTTAAGATTTACAATAATGTGTAATAACTTGCAGTTTACCAAATATATCTCATTATACAGCAGGTGTCAATGGTAAATAGTTTGTATTAATGATACAGCATAGTACAATTTCTTGTAACTTTCTGAAAAAAACACCTAAAAGCTACTGATAACAGTTACAGGATTTTTCTAAAGGTCATTGGTAAAAGATGTACCCCACTGACATAAGTATTGTTAATTGCACCACAAAACTCCTTTGAAGCTGGAGCTAAGTTTGTTATGAAGCAATCTCTGGGAATGGAGCCACCTGAAAGGTCACGGAGATAACTTTGACTTTATTGCCATATACAATTATAATCTAGCCAGTCTTTCAGGGGGAGTTAATAACATTATCCTTTAGAAAGCTAGGCATCTAAAACCCAAACTATTGAACCAAATAAGAGGTCAGTGCAAGGTGGTACAATAAATGCCTTATAAACTTTATGGAGTCTGAAAAACTGATACAAATACTGACATCTAGTCAAAGGCTATTCAAAAAAGAAGTGACGCAACAGTCAACTTTTTTTTGGCAATCAAAGAGTAATTATTGAGAAGTGTCTGATTCATTGCTTTTTATTCGACCACAGTGAATTACTAGTATCTTATTAGAATTTAAACTATATCTATATAAAAATATGTTCAATTTATTATTGTTAGATTGGAGAACTATTTGAATAGATTTATAGTTTTTATATCAAGGGATAACCGTTGCGTTGTACTGTTAATTATTTTTGGAATGGTGATGCATAAAAAACAATCTTTAGCGCTTATTATTTTTTGCAGAAAGGATAAACTACTTTACTGCCTAGGAGTACAGACACACAGACAAGGTACTTTGCTTAGTTTTTAAGGTAATGTATCAACGGTTAAAGAGAAAATTGTTCACATTAATAATTATTAAATGTACAGACAAAATTGCATATAAACATAGAAAATGTAGTAATTTCCCCTTGAATGAATACACATATACAGTTAAATATATACCCATACAGTCTTTGATACTGTGAGCCAGAAAAAAAAGAGCTGTTTAGTTGTAGTAGAATATACTTACAATGTCACAAAGATATTAGCACCCAAATGCTCACAAGACCCAGTTTCTCCATTTGTTTAGTGAAAGTCATGGGAAAGTTAATGAGCCACAGTCTTAACACGACAGGATACTATTAGCCTGCATTTAAAGGTTTCTTAGGCTGTGGTGATAGGCATTATTAGCCAGTGCTCTGCACATTCATTAACATCTCCCTATATTAGTGTCGGAAATAGCAAAAAATTGTAGTGGTAACTTATAATAAAGGGTAAATGACCAGATGTTCTTAGAATTTAACTTTTTAGGTATTTATGTACAAATACAAATGATGGAAAAAACGAATTTAAATTACTTAACTAATAAATAATTACTCCAAAATACAAATAAAGGAACACAACAGTAGGATAAAGCACCATAGTGATAACAGTTTGCAGATGCTCTCTTATAGTTTTAATTACAATGGTTTCTCATGTATGTTTATAAATCATCACTGGCAGACCTCACTATGGAAAACTAGGCACATTATTGACTTAAAAAAAATAAGTGCTGAAGTCTTTGTAGGAAGCAAGTCTTTTTCAGTTCTCTTGTTCCTTTATGATTGTATAAGCTGATATAAAAGTGCAAATTCTTTCTAAAAGTGGTATACACCAGGCAACTTCTATCATATAACATACAGTTGCCAAAAAAGCACACTCACTGACAATGTGTTGTGCCTATGAATATTATATGGCAATAAAAACATTTTTTTACATTTGCAGTGGAAGTGATCATGCATACTTCCAAGCACATGAGTACATGAATATAGAAAATAAGTCAGAAAAATTCAAGAAGGTGGCAAGTACTGAAACGATATCAGCTGTATTCAGAATGCAGAGCTGGGCTTTAAATGTTAAAGTTATGTTTCTATTTTCTCAGCTCAAATAAAATACTTTTAAAACGTACCTTGTTCCAATGTCTAGCCAGCTCCCATAATCTTTAACCAGGAAGAAGAAGTGCTGAAAAAGAGAACAGAACAAAACATAAATGTATATATTAAAAATTGTATAAAGCAGGCAAATTTGCCCTACAGAATTTGCATTTTCATCACAATTTCCCCTATTTAAAACCAAATGTTTCAAACAAATAAAATCCTAATCCTAAATCTGGATTATGCAGTCTGGCTCTCCCTTTCTCCTGAATAATGATGGGCGAACTTGCCCATTAGATGTTCACCGACAAGCCCCACTGTGGTTTATTGAAGGCTAATATGACTTTAAAGTTCTTTCTATTTTTAGGATTTACAAAGCAAACTACTGTTAAAATATGACATGGGGAGCTAGGAACCACAATGTAGCACAAGTACAAATGAAAATAAAATAATTGGGAAAAACAACATTTGGTGAGGAGAATTTCCTTTTTAGAGCATTACTTTCAATATAGAAAATCTTTTACACAACATGCTTAGATGATGAGTATTTTTTCCCATTAAAAAAAAAAAAAAGCATGATGCAGTTATATGTTAGCTGAAAGCATGCCATCCAGTAATCATTCACCTACTATATAATCCTAACATTGGAATGAACTAAAAGCATGGATGTGGAGCTGCATGATCAGAGCATCAAGTTCAACCAAAAGAAAAAAAATTAATAAAAAATAATTTAAAGATGCGGAGGAATGCAAACAAACTTTATAAAGCATGGTCTAATTTGCCTTAACAGGTGAAACAAATCCTTCCTGATCCCCTAAAGCATTTGGATACTTCCTTGATCAACAGTTTGTGGTGTCATTACTTTGTTAATACCAGTTTTATTCTGCGCTTATACATTAAGATTCTTTTAAATCTCCTGGCCGGCTAAAACTAGTTTTTCAGGCAGACTAATTCACATTTTTACAGCCCTTACTAAGAAAAAAGCCCTTCTGTATGTGGGCATTCAAAATTTTTAAAGCAATGTATGCCCCAATGTCTTTTGTATAGACCTTACAATAAATATCCTTGCACCTGGTTCACTATTACTACACAGTATTTATATAGCGCCATAATATTACGCAACACTGAACAAAGTCCATAGTTGTGTCACTAACTGTCCCTGAAAGGGGCTCACAATCTAATGTCCCTACTGTGATCATATGTCATTTATACAGTCTAAGGCCACATTGCAATGGCATCCAGTCCAAGTATAAACAATAAAATAAAGGGATACAAGAAAGCTAGGGTATATTTGTGGTAGCAAAAATAAACTGTGATAAAAAATTCAATACAGGTAACATTCAAATAGGCATACAAGTTTTTTTTACTTGTTTTCCATCTAGTTGAAGGAGACTGTGCATTAAATCATTATAAACTGAATGCAAGACACTGTCTTATATTTTTTTTGGCTCCCAAAAACACACTAGGTCTTATTTTCAGGGGATGCCTTATTTTTCCATGAAGAAGACTACAGTACACATTTATTGTTGAAAGTCACTCATGATCACTCATGTTCCATTGATTGTCCCCTTCTGATACTTTTTTTAATTTACCGGTATGTATGCTTTTATTTTCTTTTTCTCCTAGGTCTTATTTTCGGGGTAGGTCTTATATTAGGGCAGGTTTACAAAATAGTGCTAGGTCTTACTTTCTGGGTAGGTCTTATTTTCGGGGAAACAGGGTATATATATTTATATATATTTATATCCCATCTGTATAAATCTTTATATATATATATATATATATATATATATATATATATATATAATATATATCTCATCTGTATAAATCATTATCCGATTTTATTTTACTATTGATTGCTGTTTCTCTTTTTGTATTCTGCAAATATGATCCACCTTATACAATCTGGTATGTTTATCAAAACCTAACATAATGTAGTAACAATACATTGTATCCACACTCTTACCGCCCAGCTGCCTTTTCATGTTTAGTGTACATTTTATGTAAACATTCTGGATATCAATAAGCGGTGAGTGCCACCTATTATTATTCTTTTTCAACTGCAAGTTTTGATACTATGGCTCTTGGAATCTTTTTAGCCATTTCGCCTTTGTTAATCACCAATTTTGCTGTGCCCTTGAATATCCTTGTTGGAAATTATATCCCTCATATGGAGAATGAGCAGAAAGAATCACAGATAGAAAAATGCTGACAGTGTCTAGTCTTTTTTACATCAGTGACAGTTGTTGTACAATGGTCATTTTTTTGAGTGGCATAATGTTTCATTAGAAATTAGGATATTGCATTTAAAAAGAAGTATCACTTGAATGAGCAGCCACACGTGAGTAGAGGATAAAAAAAAGGTAGAGGTGGATTTATTTTGCACAGTACAAGGGGGCATGGACAACATTTAACATGTCTGGTATAGCTGCTAAGTTGATAGATAAACTGAGTTAATTGAGCTATTTGTCTGAATATCTCAAAAAGAATCATAAAAAGTTGATGCCAGCTGTAAACTACTAAAAGCCTGCACAATCATTCAAGTGACTATTTTGATAAATCTGAATTTACAATTAAAAGATTACAACATGAATAAATATTACTATCAGAACTCCATTTTTCATACCATTATTTTTTATAATAAGCAACACTACAAAAGACAGGGAAAACATTGTAACAATAGGACTGTGTAGGGGAAACAGAAGACTCCACAAACAGATATGAAATACTTTCCAACAAGTCTTAGGTGAACCCTGTAGATCCAAGTGGAAAGTTTTTTTTTTATTTCTATTATCTCAGAGTTTTTAGCAAAAAGGTTGAAGCTGATCTTTTTGTGGAGTAGAAAAATCTTTTGTTATGCAAATATTACATCATTCTGACCAAACAAAATGGCTGAAGATCATGAACCTGGAAAAGCATCTGGTAAAGAAGCTGATGATGCTCAGGGAAAGCCATTGTCTGTGTAGACAACCAAAATTTTTAAAGTGCATATCTCAATCTTCAGATCACATGTCTTCAATTCTAATGCATGCTATAAGAAACAAAATTTGGAAACAATGCACTGTCATCAACCAGGTGAGTCAGTGGAAGGAGATATCAGCCTTGATTTGCATTTTAGCAGCAAAAATTAAGGTAGGGACATGTGAGAAGGAAATTATTTTGTCTCCGTCTTCATCTTGTTTGTAGACGGTATTTTGTATCAGAATTATCGATGAGAAATATCAGGAAAGCTGACAGCATTGGGTGGGGTGATTGTACTGTAAATCTCATTAAGTTTCCTTTGTGTGTCTATTAACTAAAGTATAAACAACAAAAAAATGACAACAATGACAATGACCAAAGTATAAATAGGAAACAATGACTAATACATTGGAGCATGAGAGGAGAGGAGAGCCTGGATATCAGGGCTATGAATTGTTTAGGGCCAATAATGACTCTGGATTCCTGAATCACTGGAATCACTGTTTAACTTCACCTTTCAATTATTTTATGTACCGTTTTCTGAATTTTTTATATTAATAACACCATTTTCTCTAAATAAATCAGAACAGCAACTCTATAGATCAACTGGTGTCTATGTAGGTTCTTTTACGATTGTAATATTAACATAACAGCTGATGTTTCTTTATGAAATAGATACATTTTTCCTTGACAGCATGCTCATTTTTAATTTATATCTTTGACAGTCAGGGATTTGGAGGAACAATTCAAAGGTCATCATATACAACTCTATTTTAATGTATAGGATGATTTAAAGCATTGTATATAGTTGGCATCTATTTACATGAAATATCTATTTTTATTATTTTATATACAAAAAAAAAAACAAAAAACACTTTGGGTCTGATTTATTAAAGCCGTTCAAGACTGAAAAAGATAGATTTACATGGGATGGGGTGATCCAGCAAACCTAGTATGCATTCCTTAAAATTCATTTGCTATTACTTGTCAAACCTTTTCAATCCTGGAGCAGATCCAGTCCAGGTTTGCTGGATCACCAAGGTTCTCCCATGACAGTCTATGTTCTCCAGTCTTGGAGAGCTTTAATTTATCTTGGTGTTTGTGTTTTCTGAGTATTTTTAAAATACAGGGAAAAAAACGGGACACTTGGTTATCATAGGCAGCAGCTTGACATTAATTTTTTAAATTGGTGGTTTCTTTTTATTTTTTCTTCTAAATAACATTTGTATTCATTTGAAAACAGCTAGAAAACAACACACAGGTTACAGCTGTTTGCATAGCAGTTATTATTAGTTTATATTTACCTTAGTCCCAGAGTTTTGAAAAAAATATGGCAACATTATAAATATTAATCTACCCCTTCCTCTCCAAGCTTGCACAACATTTATTATTTTCTGAAAAAAGTATTTTGATTTCTAGCTTACTATTTCTCACTTGTAGTAGTTTTTTTTTTACATCGAAAATGAATAGAGTCAGTGTTACACATATAAAAAAAAGTTGAGGCCTTAAACATAAGTGACATAAAAAAACTGTATAAACAGTGCTAAAACTGCAATGTGAAATGTGAAATGTTGCAATGTGGCTAAAAAATGAATGACTGATTTTACTGAATCACTGAATTTCTCCTTAGTAGAAGAATCTATTATTCATCAGTTCCATTGGTTGCAGCTAATTCCTCATATCCTGTTTACAGTGTTTTTACCATCCAGGTTCAGCTCTACACACACAACTAAACTTTTATATGTGTCTGTAGACAATGTTTTATTTACTAAGTGGATAAGCAATAAACATATACATTCCATTGATGAAAACATGCTGTACTAAATAATTTAACTTGAAACTTTTGAGAGTTATCTACTGATGTATTCTACATGACAATGCTTTGATTATATGTACTTTGATGACCATTCCTTTAAAGTGATTTTTTTTTTTTTAGTATTTCAAATTTTTTTCCTTTATTTGACTATTGAGGTGGGGGACTAGAAAATTTAAATAACTTTTTTTAAAATTCTAAATTGTGTACAATAAAATAACATGATAAGGATCTGTAGCACCTTTAGAAGAGATACCTGATCCCTTTCAGTTCAGAACTGATAAAATAGAGCTGGCCTAAAGATTTTGCAAGGTGAATTTTTATCATACAGAATATTCTACTTGTGCATATGCTGACATGCTTTACCTTGAAGGTTGAGATACATGGTGCACGGTCAGATTTTTAAAATATTTTTAAATGTACTTTAAATATGGCTTGACTACGGTACGTATCTGAATTTGCTTTGGTATTACTTTCCATAATCCTCTGTACATTTTTATCTTAGCAAATTGGGACTCTACTGGACTGTGTACTGTCTAGCACTACAAATTGCTTACAGAAAGATGCAGACCAAGCTGTAATTGCACTTTTGTCTTGGCAATGTGGTTGCTGTTTGAAGATTTGTGCCACTGCTACTGACATAGTCAAATAGCAAAGGTAGTCTGTGGTGCAACTTGCTGCTCTGTGGTGCACAGCACACTGCACTCCACTCCACCTGCAGCCATGAGCAAATGCATGCACAAATGCACCAACCTTGGATGGGATTGTGGTTGAGCCTGCAGTAGAACACTGATGTCAACTGCAAGTCTGAAATGGCTTACACTTTAATTGTGCTGGAGATTAGAGGCCTAATTGCCTAGCATTCTGAGAGAACTGTGAAACTTTTAGAGTGTAAGACTTTTTGCATATATATTGGAATGTCTGCCTGGAGTTTAGTTTAATTGCCTCAAAAGCATAATACCATAGGAAGAGTGCTTAAATACGGGACATATATGATGTATACACATTCCAGTCCAGGCTGACTAACCAACTGAACAAATGTGTACATCTCCAAAATAAATATTATTGCCCAGCAGCCCTTTTTTTGAAGAGTTATATTTGCATTTTTCTCCAAGGACAATTTATTTTCAGTATCTTTATCTCTAGTCAAAGTAAAAATATGTTTAATATATTCATGTACAAATTAAAAGTAATTAATATGCAAATGTTTGCTTTGCAGTAGTTATTTTTCATACATGTCTAAAAAATGTAGATAATCTTGCCTTTAGATATTTGTCAGGTAGTTTACATAGTGCTCCTTACTGTAGGAAAAAGCTCAGTGATACTAATGAAATAAATCCCTGATGGATGCCACGGGGCAATGGGTTTAAACTGTTTAAATGATCATTCTGCTCTAAATTATCATACTGCAAAAGCTAGAATCTTATCCACAGCATGCAGGGTTTTCATGCCCTATCAATTACCGAGTCGTAAAAGTCTCAAAGATAAGTAATTCTTCTTAAATGCGCCCTCTCTAGATTATGATTATGCTAATGCTGGTATTACCTTAGCTTGGTTTGTGAATGCAGCAGACATTACACTGGAGAAAGAAAAATGTTGTAGAAGGAGAAATAGCAACCTGTAAAATGGCAGGGATTTTAAAGCATCATGGAAACCTTCCACCAAGTGTGGATATGTTGAATGATACTTTTAAAGATAAAATCATAACATAAATGTCTTTTACCAGCTATTATACTTGAGAGAAAATAGGAAATATTTGATGATAAAATTATAGAGTGGTGAAAGTATGTTTCAGGGTTTTCCTAAACCGAGGCATGCAAGGCCCATGTACCTTTCTGCATATATTCACTAAATTTTCATTACTCTGTTACATTTGGTACCAGAAACAAATTTAATTAGCTAGTATTTCAGAGTACAGATGGCTCACTCCATTACTTTCACAAGACAGTGCTGGTGTTAGGCCATTGGCAGGGGGAGACTCTTTGCCTCTGTTTAGGCTCCGATTAGGATCAGTTTTAGCTTGTACTGATCTTCTTTTTCCAACGCACTCCTGCTGTGGAGCAGCAGGGGGGTTTAGGGTAAGATCAAAATTCTGCGGGATCTGGTAAGGAAGGATTTATACTTTTCTTTCCTCTAGTTCTGAAATTTACATATGACAAATCATTGGCTTGTTGGGTAGGACTTTCCTCTGCGTCATTTTATTAACTACAGTTTTTATGTCTTACTTAGTCTGTGCTTTATTAGTGTAAGGAGAAGGGGCACGGTGATAAACTCATCTAGCTGTTATTCTGTTATTTTCTTCTTTTAGTAGGTGCCCTTCAAGCCCTGTCATGGAACTAAATGCCTATTTGTGCTACTTCTATTCTCCTAGTCTTTGCTTTGCAGTACAGACGATTGATTATTGAGGATTTTAACAACTGATAAAAAGACACAATCAGATAATTACAATGCAATTAACAATGGTGGGATTGAATTTTCTGGACATTGAGTTTCTTAATGGAGCAACTATTTTACGTTATATTAAGGACTGGTTTCATGACACCTGTATGTACACTGACCCCGTCCTGGACAAAAATAAAAATATATTCTTCACATGCATAAGGATGTACTACCTGCAGAAATTGTATCTAATCCTATACTGTATTCTACTGTATGGTAGCTAATTATGTTACCTAGTCAACTATGTTCCCCTGTCCCCTGAATAGGCAATATTAAACAAATATTATTAACAACAAATAAAACAAACCTTTGAGCACACTTTATGGTATATCATGAGAATGATTAAAAAACAAGAAATATGAAAACTAAAATAACCTTGAAAAAGTGTGCCTTCTTTAAAACTAGCAATGTTAGTGATAGGGGGTTTGATATTTGTGGTAGTGAGAGGGGAAAGGATGAGAGGTTACTGGCAGGAATGGAGTGTCAGCATGCCAATGATTTTCTGGTTAGCAGGTGTTGTGAGTTTGGTGTATATGTGTTCTTCTTCATGCTTTCTAGGCATTTAACATTTTGATTTTATCTAACATAACAGTATGTATTTATTTCTCATCCTGTATTATTATTTTGAACATTAAATTGAAATTTCAACCTACAATTAATGGAAGAAAAATATCATTCTTCTCTTACAATAACTATGGGATCTAAACCTTCAATCTAGCTAGGACACTAAAACCAGACTGCATGCAATCTTTATTTAATGGTTTAGTGATACAGAATGCAAATTTAAATCAAACCTGGTAAACTCCATCAAAGCAGCAAACTTAGTGAGCCTTAAAAAAAAAAAAAGAAACCCATGGAGCCTCCGAGGTTAACCAAATTCACCAAGACTAATGAATGGAAAACTGCTGCCTAGTCTGAGAAATCGTTTCTGCACTGGGTAGACACTAGGATTAGAGTTTGAGATAAAAAGCACAAGACTGCAAAACAGTTTGGAATGGGAGGTATGCAGCATGCACATGTGACAGAAGTGAAAAGAAAGTTTTTGTCACCTTTAAGAATCTAAGCCACAAAGAACTACAAAATGGATCCTATTTTAGCAATTGCTAGGTGTATCTAATAAATGTGGCTGTAATTGTAGGCACTTGATGTTACTGTAAATACAAGTGTATTTTCTTGAACAGGCACAATAACACACCCAATTAGGAAGGCTCTATGAAAACTTCTTATATTTGCAAAAAGTCGAAAAGGGTCACTGTCTGGGCAGATGCTGAGAAAAAGCACATTTATTACAATGGCCTCATAATCGCTGGCTGGCTCTTTTAAAAGTGCAATGCGGAAAACTGCTTTTGCTTTGAATCTTACTTTAGAAAATGTGCTCAGATTCAGAATCACTCTCTATATACTGAAATATTTCCTTCATCTAAATTAATAAGAAATACATTTTAAGTGCCCTTCTGAACCTTTCTTCTTGCAACATTGTATTTATGGAGTGTGACTGATTACAGAATAGGATAGAATTTATTGAAACAGTTTCTGCTTATGCCTGTCCAATTCCGCAAAACAAACACAAATGCTTCCCTGCACTAATGTTCTGAATATTGCAGAATGACTTATTGGAACACAGCCTGTCGGTTTTATTGGCACAGAGTATCTAACTGTGACTTACCAGAGACATTATGTCCGATATCACAAGAACGATTGGAAAAAGACTGAAATAGAAGAAAAAAGTTTAAATATATTTACAGAACAGAAAAAGGATATATATTTAAATGCTGATCAATAAACATCACATTTTCACAAATACAACCAACGTATGATGATTTCTAACAGCTTTTAAAAATCATTTTAAGACATTATCACAATGTTTTAAGCAAAAAAATAAATTTTAGAGAAAGTTACTAAAATAGACATTCACTATAACATAACTCATAACTTTCTTGACTGAGCATTGAACTAGCATTGAACTATTTTGAAAAGCCTGATTATTTAATGCAGCTCAAAAAAAAGTTGAAGAATATCCTATTTACAGACATACTGAGTAGGTTTCACAGTCAGAATCCTACTTTCTGGAGTGAATGATTTTTAATTAACATGTGCCTAATTTTTGCCATTTTGCAAATTTAAACTTTTACAAGCTACTTGCAAAGTCCCTAAACATGGTATTGCCACCAAGATTGCTGGCCGGGTCTGGGGTACATGTGGCAAAGTCTCCCAAGTGTACACATGAAAAAATAAGGAAGTACAGTTAGTCCCCGGGTTATATACGGGATAGGGACTGTAGGTTTGTTCTTAAGTTGAATTTGTATGTAAGTCAGAACAGGTATATTATTTTAAAAAATGCAATTAGGACAGATGTTTGTCTCAACAAATTTTTAGGCAGCATGGTGTCAGTTACTGTATAAAATTCTCACTGTGAGTTAATCACAAACAAAGCAAAAAAAAAATTCTAATGGAGCCTAGACATTCATTAACTTCTGGAGCAAGCTGTGCTTTGATATGCAAAAAGAAACAACAGCAGAGTTTGTCTTGGTCATTAAAAAGTTAAAAGAGGCTGCAGAAAAAGCTTACCCCCCTAAGATCACATACAACCTCAGCTGTGTTTAGGTTTCTTCTGCAAGTCATGCAAACTGCCCTACACTTTCTATCTAGGAGACAAGTTATCCTTAGCCTGGAGACTACCTGTATGTCCTTTTTCTGTAAATCAAAGTAAAATATAGTCAAGAAAAGTGTTTTGAAATCCATCTGTAAATTGTGTAAGTTTAGGTTAAGTTAAAAGCTCATGACAACAACAACAAGGAAAAAACTTGTTGAAAAGCTTTGCAATTAGCTAAAAAGTTGCATTTTTTTAAGAAAAAGTTTAGCTAAATTAAATTTTGCCTATTCCTGTGCACTTCCACCTACATTTGTCTTCAAACCTGTGTAAAGTTCTATTATAACACCAACCCGGCGTTCTAAAAAGGCTTTAACATGATGCAATATATATATATATATATATTGTATTCTATGACTCAGAGTCTTTTATCCTAATATATTTTTATATAAAGTAAAAAAAATTAGCTTTGAAAGTACATAAGGAACTAAAACATCAAGACATTTGTGCTGTAGCATGCACACCAGTAGCCAGAAATGTTGCAAAAACAATGTTCTCCTATTTTGGATACAGTTCAGTTATGGGTATAAACAAAAATCTGGAAGACAGATTGTGACTGCCAAATGTATTCTTGTGTATGTAAAAAAAAAAAAAAAACCAAGCAAGCAATTCCAACATAGTAGCTTTACAACACTGAAAATCATTATGTCATACAGAACAAACACAAAAAAGCTTAGGAAAAAAAGTTATCTGTGTCCCTGCAACTTAATTTTACAGTTTTTTATTTGACACAGTGGTAATTAATGCCAAGACAAGGTAAGCTAATGTAACTGCTCCATCTGCTAAAAACTGGTATTGGTTTAAAATGTACCCGGGTCTGGACTATGGACATTTACGGGGTAACATGTTCTTAATAAAACAGCAAAAACAACAAATAAACAAAGTTATTGATACCTCCCTAACCCATACCTTATCAGCTGTTGTATTGTAATGCAAGACATTCATAAGGAACTAAAGTGGGTTTCAGTTTTTAGTTTCTAACAGTTTAGAAAATAGCTGTTAAGCTTGCAGTTTGTCAACTATTAGCCTTGAAGATTACATTTTCCACAAAGCATAAAGCTACAGAAATGAACAAGGGCTTATTTAAAAGTGTGTTTCTTGAATATTCAGAATACTTACATTCTGTGTGTTGAAAATTAGCAAGTTTAATATAAAAAAAATTAAATAAATAATATAAAGATCAGGGAACCAAATGTTTTTTTTTCTTTAATCCTATCAGGAAAATACATTTTCAACATTTTCAAATATAGGGCTCCCTTTATTTACAGTCACAGATGACAGGCCAGTGTACATTATTCAATTTTTACTAGTATTTTTTTCATATAAAGATAATTCTGAAATAGCCAAAACATTGTGTAAGAATGCAATCAAAAACAACATAGTGTATGAAACGCTATTGAATTAAGCAAGGACAGCAGAAAGAAGGAAGAATGAGGTAAATATACCACAGTAACATAATACATGTATTCAATTCAGTGTGTAGTCATCTGGATAAACACATGCATTCCAGATAAGAAAAACTGCATTTGAAATCAGTCTGGCAATGTGTTCTGTTTATAAAGCTCCAGTGGAATCTTAGATAAAACATTCTAACAGGATATTAGGCTCCAAAGGATTTCAACCTGTAACCTCAATCTACAAGTATAAGTCAGCTTCCACTGAGCCATCTCCACAGCTGTTCATTGGATTCTATGTGAAATTTTTAACTCACTGCTACAGAAAAATGTAGTGTGGCACTTTTCCAAATCAAACCTTTACCTAGTTATGATCCAGGATGTTTTTGTTTTTCATAGTTTATTTGCTGCCCCTTGTTCTGTTCACCAATTTAACATTACAAGGATTTAACAGGCACAAAAGAACTTTGTTTTCCTTGTGGCAAACTTAAATTTACAGTTTTCGCTATAAAAGTTCAGTGATTTTCAGCTCATATGCTGCAAAAGATGACTGGTAAGCCCTATTACAAACCACCATGGTTTAGAACAATTTTACTACGTATAAAGCTTCATTAAACTCAGGAAAAAAAAAACAAAAAACACATTTATTTTTTATTTACTAAACAAATTCAATACAATTTAGTTAAAACTACTATAATTCACTCTTATCAGGTCTATCTGCATTGCACAGTTTAGTCAGTTGACACATGCTTACAGGAGGGGAGAGCAGAGATGACCTCGTCTGTTTGCTGATGTTTCTTCATTGTCCAATCAGCATACTGGGGTAAGATTGTAACCAGAATCACAACTCAAGCCATAGCAGCCCATGTAGCTGATTTAGGGCCTGGAGGTGGAAGGGAGGGAGATTGCCCATTTACTGGTTACTCTGTTCACCCTACTAATCATTAGTTACTACTGAAGAAAGAACAGCTAAGACTGGGTAAATGATAACGCACACAAAGTAAATTTCTGTAATGTGAAAGGACTGGAACTGGCTGAACAAGAACCTGTCATAGAAATTATGTTGATCTTATTTGTTGGTGGTTGACTATTATCCTAATTCCCATAAGCATGTGAAAAAAAAACACTTGAAAATGTTTTCATACCATAAATTAACAGAAGGGTAAAAAGCATATAGTTGTGGACAATTCATTTATTTAATTTAACACTGTACATTTTAGCTCTTAACATGTCAAAAACAAGTACCAGCAGTAATGGTATTTATTTTTTAAATTCAAATTCATGCGTTTTATTTTGTAAATTCAAATTCATCAATGCACTTCACTAATCATCACATGTGAACAAGAATGGATGTATTTAGGTGAAAAGCAGTATATTAGTACATATAAATATTAGGGTGGGTGAGTGAGCTCACATAAAAAACTGGTGGAAAACCTGACTGCAGTTTATTTTAAAAAAATAACTAAAAAAAGAAATAATTTTTCTTTCAGAGGAGTGACAATTAAGGAAATATATACCTATCAGTCCAAACATATTAACCGCATGCTCAATATTGTGAATGTTTCCTTTGTGCCCTCAAACAGCTCCAAAGGAGCTCTAGAATTGCTTTGTGGTAACTGGTAGCAGGACATTGGCAAAAGATTTATAAAGCCACACTACACTGCCTCTGCTACCTTGCTTTCTTCTCATAGTGTGTTCTTCTACGCCTTTCCAAGGTAAACCACAGACATAAATCCAGCCATCTATGTAATCTAAAAGAAACTGTAATTCATCAGACAAGACCACCTCCTTTTATTTCTCTGCGTTCCAGTTCTGACACTTACATGGGCATTGAATGATCTTTGAAAGTGAATGGGGTCAGCCATACCATTCTGAGTGGGCTTTGCAGCCCCATGTACAACATGCTGTGGCCCAACAGGTTTTTGGACACCTTTCTTTCACGTCCAGCCTTGAGTTTTTCAGTAATTTTTGTTACACCAACTCTTTTGTTACAGCAGCTAGCTTTCCCTATCCCCCATCGGTATCAATGAGCTTTAACTGCCCATGGTCTTGTCAGTGTTCATTGGTTGCCCCTCCTTGGGCAACTTTTTGAAGGAACTAACCACTGCATATAAGGAACACACCACAAATTCTGCAGTTTTAGTGATAATGACCCAGTTGTCTAACCATCTCAGTTTGGTCCTTTTCAGAGTCAATTAGATCCTTACGCTTGCCCATTTTTCCTGCTTCCAACACATTACCTTTAAGTACCCACTGTTACAACACTGCCTAATATATACCACCCCTTGCTGTTGCTAAAAAGAAAATCCTCTTATCAGTGGTAAAAATGTTTTGGATGATCAGTGTTTAAGAGAATGAGTAGAAGTAAAAGGCCAAAAATAAACAAATATTGTATTTATCACAACTGTTTAAGTTTAGATATAAAGATTGTTAAGGGCTAAATTATTTGTGAGTCCATGTCATCATGTCACCGGTGTCTATCTCCTGGATTTCTGGTTCTTGACTCCTGACTTGTTCCTCTGACTCTTGGTTGCTGCCTACCTCAACCACAGACTTCCTTGACTATTCTCCCGCCTAGTGATTTGGTACCGTGTATCATCCTGCCCACCATGGTGTGCCCAAGGACCTGCAACCTGGCAGCAGCCAGCGACACAACATACTCACCAGTATAGGCCCTGAAAAAGATCTGGCTGCTGCTTAGATTCTGCACCTTGGCCATTCTCAGGGCTCACACCACTTCTGTGTAAGCTCTAGGGCACCCTAGAGGCTCTGTCGCCCTTTGCGTGACTTCCTCTGTATATAAATGAATATGTGGGTATCCTGAGTTTTTTGGTTTTATATTCCAGTGGCTAAACTGCAAATAAGGTAGATAGTAAAAAAGCCAACAGTAGCAATTTTTGAAGGTAAGTTGTATTAAATTATTAACTTGTATGGTGAAAAAGGGGGAGGAATGTCAGCACAACTAACACATACATGTAATCCTCCTTAATGGTAAAAGCCTATTCATACCTTAGCACTAGATTGTGTGGCAGTGTGTTAGGATGTGCTGTCAGCACGTGTGTGTATATTAAAGATGTCTAGGCCTCATAATGCATCCAAACTCTCTTTGCCTCTTCTATTACAAACTGCCACATGACTTTATTAAAATATTCTCACTTTTTGTGAAATCTTACATTAAAATACCGATTATATCACAATGCGACTGTAGTGGCTTCTTTGTGGAACTGAGGCAGTATCCAAAAATTACTTGTATTGCAGAATCCACAATAGGAAAGAAAATAAAACGAACATCTTTAAGGAAAAGAGATGAGAAAAGGTAATGGATGGGCTAAAAACCAGGTAAGGCTCGAGTTTGGCTTTAAGGCAGGCAACACATCAAAAGCAGCTAGAAATAGTTGCTCACAATTTTGTCTGTAGCAGTAAAGCACAACACACCATGTGCTGACATGAGCTTCAGTGTGGGTCCCCTACTGTAATGGTACATTGCAGTACATCTATTATCCTATTCAAATAGCCATTTTTACCTTTTCGAAGAAATCTGTGCTGAGATCTGAACGGTTTCAAAAGCGCACATCACCATAATGAAGGGGATGAGTATCTGTAGAAGACAAAGCTGAATCTTAGAGCAAAAAAAGTTCTTTAAAGAGCTCCATATGGGTGAAAGTGAACAGGCTTTAACGAAGCAATAAATAATGGGGCAAATTTCTATATAAATGATTAAGCATACTAGCTGAATTGCAAATGAATGCCCCTCTTTAACACAAGTTAGAAAGACATTAAATAATTACAAGAATATAAGATCTTTTACACATCCTGCCATCTGAATGTTGCAGTGGAAAAAAAAGCTCCTTACATTTATCAAGATCAGGTGGGCTTGAATTGTAACCATCAGGAACAGGACCAAACCCAGCAGGTCAATTGCTTCGATTTTGATGGTACAGTTTAGTTGAGATGATGGGTATACCAGGGAGACTATGCTCCTATCTCTAGATTTGCAAATAACTTTAGATATCTTATCCTGGGACTATTTGTTCTTCCTTCAACATACCATGGGCTTTGACCCAGCCTTCCATCGACATTATCCACAATATATAATGCTCCCTCTGCCAAAATTTCAAGGCTACCTATCTCCACGCTTTTATATTAGAAAGGGCACTAGACAAGGGTGCCGTTTGTCTCCTTTCTGTTTGCTCTTGCAATTAAAGCGTTACCCCTGAGGAGCCAGGGGTAAAAAAAATGTCAATGTGCTGCAGTGCGCATGTGTGAGATCAGCATTTTCATTTTTATTTCTAACATTGGAGGAAAACGTTGATACTTTGGTACTCAGGCATACACAGAAGGAACCGCCCACAGCCTGTGACATATATAAATCAGGAGGCTGAGGGTTTCCCATTCAGTCTTTACTTTTGTGGTGATAAAGACAGAAAGAGAGAAGTCTCCCCTTCAAATTTTTAAATAAATTAATTTTGTTTTTGGTTATATAAAAACGGATATTTTTACCTTGTAATATAAAGTAAAAAAAAGTGTTGATAGATCCACTTTAGCTACTTTATTGAACCTTCTTGTTTCTTGTTGCTTTTTCACTGAATCCTTGGGTCTGTCCATGAATCGTAACAAGTCCCTGGCACTTGAAAATAAACTACTTTGATTTATGTGGGGTCAAAAATGGCCTAGAATGCACTATACAACTCCAGGCTTTATGGGGGGTTAGAAGTACCAGGCCTTCAATGTTATTACAGTCACGGCTCAAGTAGGTAGGAGGTAATTATTTGGGTTCTCCCTAGATTTTAGCACCCTATTTTAAACCCCACTTTCTATCACTCTCTATCTATATGAGATTGCTTTAGATGAAAATGTTCTCTTTTTTCATCCCACACTCCTTTGTCCTATTTTTGTAATAAAGCTATAATGTAATTGTAATTGATAAATGTAATTGTTGTGTTAATGCAGGATTTTTAAGTCTTGTATCTTCTTAAAAATGAAGGTATATTCAAATGATTTATAATCCAGTATTTTATTCACAAACATATGATAAAAGATATAAACCATTTTCATCATACATGATACCAAAAAGAAAGACAAACACTCAACCACATGAGGTTAATTGTATATAGCTGTACTTTGCGCTTTAGTACTTTTTGTGGTTATGACTAGTTTTGTATTTTTGCAAGTAATTAGAAATGGTATTATGCATTGTTACTTAAAAGATTCCCATGAGGGAATGTTTGAGTTTGAAGGTCAAATTTCCTTGTTTTATAAATAGAGCCCTATTGATAAATTCCCACCAAAATTAGGTATGAAATATACAAATAAACCACTAGCAGAGGGAATTTGACTCCGTGATTAACGCTCTATAAATAAATAAAAAATCTGAATGTAAAATAAAAGTAAATAAAGTAAGAAAGTACATAAAAGTCCATTTAAATAAAAGGTAATTTTTTTTTTGTCCATGGATGCTAAAACACATTGCGCTACCTCAATGCACACGTACTCATCAGATTTTGCTAACTTCTTTGAAAAAACAAAGACAACCAATTTCTGCTTGTACACCTCCCAACCAAATTATTGTTTTTGAGCTGTATAGCGTGACAGTGCACTGGGAGGATTCAGTTTAAAAAGGGACAGAAATTAGATGAGGTAACAGACAGAACCAATAGTTTTAGATACCAATGATTCACAAATTCATTTGGTTTATAAATTTTGGTGGGCTTTTTAGGCTCTCTGCATTTTTTTTTATTGCATTTATTTGTCATTGTGGTAATTTGCACAGCAGATGTGTACTGAAAATTAGGTTTAGTTACTTTTTAGGGAGTGGAGAGTTTTTTCTTTTATTTTTGATATAAGCCTCTTGTAATTCTACAAAGCAGAATTAGGAATAGGAAAGGAAATGGTATCACTGTAATCTAGTCAGACTTTACTGCATGGCACATTGGAGTCTGTCTAACTATCGCTCCTTTGTTCATTCAATGACTTGGGTTAGTCCTAGTTCAGGTTGCATTGCTCAACAGAAATGTCTAAATGAGCATAGAATCTAGCTGTGCAGTCTAGCAGAGGTGCACAGATTACACGACTAACTGAATGGACATACAACAAGCTTAATAGAAACTTAAAAACTCACCTTCCACATCATTAAAGATCCCATCACAAATGGGTTAAACACAGTAAGGAAACAATACACAGATGCTGGGTCAAAACTAAAAAGGAACAAATTAGATACATAATGAGAAGAAGAAATATCACATCTCTAAAATGTTACTTCCACACAAAAATACTTTTACTGCCTTGTTGAACCCCCATAGCCTTATCACGGCTACTTACTTATCCGACTCAGAATGACTTCACTTCATCTAGTGCAAACCTCTTTACCACTGGCTAAGCCTGTATCACAAACCTTAACAGATTTCTATGAATACCACTACAGTGCAAAAGCAGTCTTGGGGGCCTATTGTGGTTCAAGGGTAATAAGGTTTCTGCTGAAGAAACTCAATATCACAGTAGTCAATAGCTCTCACAACTCAGGTAAGTATGTAAAAAACAGAAGTTGTTTTCTCCCCAGCTTAAGTCAGTAAGCCAGCCAACACTCATATACAGGATATGTTTGGAAGATAGTTCAATAGAAATTTTTTTAAGGCTCAGTTCATAGAGTCAGAAATCGCCAGGATTCAGAAAACTGCCACCACAACATGTCAATGTAGTGGCAGGCCGAAACTACATAAGAAGCAATTGGGGTAAGGTTAGAATATTGGTTTAAACATGGCTTACATTAAAACCACCGGTGAATTTCTGATTGTTTTTCTTATTATGGCTTTAAAATTTAATCCCACCTGTTAATTGATGCTATATTCCCAGTACCGAAAAAGGCAGTGACTATGAAGAACACCTAAAAAAAATATAAAAGGAAATGTTCATTAAATCGTGAAAGCAAACATGGTTCAAGTTGTCATGTGCAAATTTACCTCATTGATTTGCCTTATGGAGAAAAATACTTACGATCTGGTTACAATATAAATATTATATAGATAAGAAGAGGATGAAGAGAAAAGTGTTTCTTTCAGGCAGTATTAATAAACAATTTAATAAAATCTTTTTTTTATATTCAATAAAATAAAATAAATGTCCTAACATACATACATACATATAAGGTTTTAGTACTCTGACGTTATGAATCTAGATACATTATATCGGGTTGGTTATAATGTACACCAAACCCCAGTGAAGTGAGGGTCAATATAGGAATATAGGTAATTTTCCTGTTAATGGTCTCTCCTGACGCGTTTCGCCCTCGTGGGCTTCCTCAGGGGAGTTGAGACCATGGTATATTGACCAGGTAGCGATGTAAAATAAATGGATAGAAGATCAGTAATTGTGCTTGTACCCGAATGCCAGAATAGTACAAAAAGGGAGGGGTAGTGGTCTGAATACACTTGCTCAAGCTTGATTTTCTATGAAGGTAGTCCTGTTAAAAACACTGGTGGAATAAACTTGGTGGATTGACTGCTTGATGAGGATAAATTATCTGTAGAAAGATGTAAAATACTAAACAGATATTCACTCTCGAAAGTGAGATAATGAATATGGGTAATATGTCAAACACCCAGGATAACTTCTATGGTGTTAGAGAGAGATGAGGTTTTCAAATGCACAGGGAAAATTGGGTTGGATATTGCTTTTTTTGGATAAAATGGAAAAGACTGTCCTGTCAGCAGACAACCAGCACAAAGGGCAAAATGCGTCAAGATAGACCATTAAAAGGAAAATTACCTATATTGACCCTAACTTCACTGGGATATAATGAACAAGTAGTAGCAGTAGTAGTTCCTTACAAGTAAATATATATTTCAAAGCAATACAGAAAAATGTTTTGTTTTCTTTTAATAAACAATTTTTATAACTTTTTTTAAATGGAAAACACATGGCCCATCTTTTTCCTTTTTCCTAATAACTTTGTGTGCTCTATGAATTTTAAATTTAGTCTCTCTCCAATTTTCATTATTCATATATTTCCGAACTGTCAAATATCCTTGTAGAATTTGATCTACTAACTCTTCGATCAAGAAATCTCTTTGCCACTGTCCCACATTAATAGCCTAATAAAATTTCTTTGATAATTTTGATAGAATTTGATATCGATAAAGGGGATAAAGTAAGCAAATTCTCATAAACACTTATCTACATTGGATTTACATGGGAATATGGCCTTATCAATGTTCTATAGTAAGATACCGCTTGCAAATAGTACAATACATGGGCTGGCCCAGCTGTCAAATTATTTTTCTCTTTAAGAACTTGGGCAACACCTGTTCCATTTCATCATCTAATAAATCATGACAATAGTATAACCCTTTTTTTTCCACATCTGAAATACCCTACATATGTGTCTAGGTTTAAAATTTGGATCTCCACTAATATCTGGACACACCTGTGGATATCCTCATTTTATGCCTAAAGCTACGTACACACTTCCAATTATTATCGTCGGAAAACGAACGACGAACGTTCCTGCACGATATATATGAACGATCGTATAGCACCGATACTGCACATAGAGGTAACGACACGATCGCTCGTAGATATTGTACACACAATAGATACGATCGTTTAAGCGATAGAGGAACTATGTGCACGACAGGAAAGTGAACGGACGTTCGTTCATCACGCATGCTCTGAACATGGATGATCAACGAACGACCGTACACACGAACGATGTTCAACGATCGTCGTCCAATCCGATCCGCCGGTCCGGTCGTTCGTTTCCAGCGACTTTCCTCGTTCGTCGGCGTCGTTGGTTACTTTTTTACGAATGATTTTTTGCCCAATCGATCGTTCGTCGTTCGATTGGAACGATAAAAATTGGAAGTGTGTACGCACCTTAACTTCTCGCCATGTAAGTATTGTATCTTTAATCAGCAAATTATGCTTCAAGTGATCTGGCAATTTAGTTACTTTGCAATGTAATAAGGCTTTCAAATTCCATGGTAACACCATATTCATTTCTAAATCTACATTGAAATGTCTAGATGTATCCAGTAACCTATCTACTACATGCCGTGTAAGACACACTAAGGTATAAAATCTTATATCTGGAAAGTTAACCCCTCCCTCCTCTTTTGGTAATGTCAGTTTAGATGGGGATATTTTAGCTCTCTTACCTTGCTCTCTTACTGAATGCCCTATCCAGCATTTGTATATCTTTATGTCTTAGTAACAGTATTGTTTGCATAGGATAGAGCAATTTCGCAAAAGAAACCATTTTTAATAAATGGCACATGCCAAACAAAGATAGTGGTAACTTGTCCCACAGTTCCAGTTCTTTAAAAATTTTCTGTATTAAAGGAGGATAGTTTAGATGGTAAATAGAGGATGGGCGTTTTCCGATTTTAATTCCTAAGTACGTTATATTTGACTTTGCTATTGTAAAGGGAATCGTTATATCCCAGGTTATTTTAGTATTATGTTAGTATTTCACTTTTTTTCCAATATTAATCTTCAAACCTGAGATTTTGCTAAATGTCTGATACAATTCTTGAATATAACATATGTCACAGACATATTTTAGCTGTAAAAAGTTTAGCTGTAAATACCACAATATTATCTGCAAAATATGCAGCTTTTATTTCTTGTGTCCCTATTTTTACTCCATGTAATTTAGGTGGCGTCTCAATCGTCCATGCTAAGGGTTGGAACGCTAACAAAAAGCCATTTTAAATTTAAATAGCCATTGTATACTAATGTTATCAAATGCTTTTTCATCATCGATCCCCAAGATTGCAATAATGTTATCTGGTTGTATTTTAGCAGTTTCTAGAACTCCCAATACTTTCTGGATATTTGTCACTGCTGAGTGTTTCCGCACAAATCCCGCTTGGGAAGGAAATATCAACTGTGGTAATATAGAAGCTAACCTATCAGCAATGATTTTTGACAAGATTTTGCATCTACATTTTATCCATGAAATCGGTCTATATGATTCCAAATACATAGGATTTCTATCCTTTTTTGACACCTTTAGGTGTCATATCCATGACATCTATCAAAATTGGTGCATGGTCTGAAAGGACCATTGCACCAATTTCCAGGTGTTCTATTAGGGGGTATAATGATGTAGAACAAAAAAAAATTAATCTATTCTTGAATGTGAGGCATGTACATGTGAATAGAATGTAAATTGTTTTTCAATCGAATATCTCTCCCTCCATACATCATGCAAGCTCATAGATTGTACAAAATCTGTTAAATATGTTGTTTCATTACTATTCAATAAAGTTTGTCCCTGCAGCTTACCTACTGAATTTGTTTGTGTTTTATCCTCTCTATGATTCATGACCATATTAAAATCACCTCCTAGCAATTTATTTGGATTTCAATCCTGTGATACCCATGTGGATATTGTTTGAAAAAACTGCTTAGTTGGAGCATTAGGGGCATATATAATATAGATAGAATATTTTTTATCTACTAATTCCATCACCAACTTTGTTATTCTACCTTCTTGATCTGCAGGGCATGCTAACCTTGTATATTTAAGCTGTTTATTTATAAGTATAATACTCCTGCTGGTGAAAAGTTTTTAAAAAATAGTTGCCCATTGATATGTTGACATTAGGGGACCAGTGACAATTAACTTCAAAGAATTGCATTTTTAAAGGAATACTTTTACATATTACAAATTCTTTATCCTCCCTAGCGGTAACCCCAAGTGTGACTCGGGGTAGAAAAAAGATGCTGGAAGCGGTAACCCTGACTCACACTCAGGGTAGGTAAACCTATGGAAACAATAGTAAACAAAGTGAATACCTGATCAGTCGGTGTCCTCCATCATCCTTCGTGTCTTCCTCCTTCCTCAGGCTGGCGTTCTCTGCACCTGATGAGTCACCGGCGTTCCGTTCAGGGTGGGAAATTCAAATCTATTTGTATTGCATTCAATACAATACAAAATAGCTGTATTGAATGCAACACAGTGGATTTATATGTGTAAAATCAGTGCATTGTTTTTCACAAACAGTTATTTTGCAGTATAATATATTAGTATGAGTATATTTATTTATTGTTTTTTTAATTTAAAAATTAAAAAAAATATATATTTAATTTATTATTTGACATGTTTTTGTGTTTCAAACCTTATATACTCATACTAATATATTATACTGTGAAATAAATTTTCATGAAAAACAACGTATCGCTTTTAGACATAAATCTGGACAGAAATGAATTGCTCGGGAGGTTAACCTTGCCTATGGAGATTTAGAAGTCCCCTAGGGTCTAATAATTGACACTCATCTACCGACAAAGGCTTTCTTCATACAAGTTGTCTTCTGCAATTACTGCTTAAATACCATTGCTATCTTTTTTTTGTATACACTGAGCTTGCTTGGAATTCAGCTTTAAAGTCAACAATATCCGTTCAATTTTCCAAGCATAGTTGTTCAATAAAACTATTCATTTTTAAAACATTATATATGAAATTTTATTAAACCCATGTTATCTTTAAACCTGATAAGTTAGCACTATCACACCTTTCTTCAAATTGCCAACATAGAAATTGTAGTACAGGGGCAAGTTATGGAACATAATTGCAAAGAAACATAAAATAAATAGGCACAAACTATCTAAAACAGATATTAAAACCTATTTTATATGTGTGGATTACTCAACTCTAGAATAATAAGTATGACAACTCAATTGAATCTTTAAAAAAACATTATGCCAAAGACAATGACCACAACACTCAAACAATGACCACAACACTCAAAAAAAAAACAAAAAAAAAAACATACCAAAAAGAAAGCTCTTCGAATGTCATCCAGATTCAGTTGTCGAAACTGAGTTATATCCGTACTACAGGAGAAGTCAATACTGTTAAGCTGTGAAAGAAAAGAAAAATCAATGTGATGTGCCATCCTAGTCACTTGTAATGAAAGTATGAGCATGAAAAAAATCATGTGAATAATGTAGTAGTGACTACAGTAGCGACTACTACAATAATCATGCTCAAAAGTTTTGGATAGGTGTGCAGTGCAAAACCTGCAGATAAACAGAAATCGGCAAATACGGCTGATTGCAGAAACTTAACGTAAATATTCTGAGAAGTATAAAAAATAAGGAGTAAAGGAGAAAAAACCATGTATGCCAAAGGTTAAAAATATCTTTTGAGAACCTGAACTGGTTTGCAGTTTGGAGCATGTAGGGACAACCAGTACTGGGGAATATCACATCCTGGCAGTGGCTGAATATGTGAAATTGTGGTGTAAAAAGAAGAGTAAGAAAAGGGTAACAGTAAAGAACATTAAAACAAACAGCTTACATTAAAAGCAATATACAGTTAGGTCCATACATATTTGGACAGAGTGAACTTTTTTCGAACTTTGGTTCTGTACATTACCACAATTAATTTTAAATGAAACAACTCAGATGCAGTTGAACTGCAGACTTTCAGCTTTAATTCAGTGGGTTGAAAATGATTGCATAAAAATTTGCGAAACTAAAGCCTTTTTTTTTTTAACATAATGACTTCATTTTAGGGGCTCAAAAGTAAATGGACAATGTAAATAAAATAAAAATTTTTAATTTTCATTTAAAATGTAATAAACATAAAATGTTCATTTGCTAATACTTGGCTGAAAACCCTTTGCTGTCTTTAACTCATGGACATCGCCAGATGCTGTGTTTCCTCCTTTTTAATGCTCTGCCAGGCCTTTACTGCAGCGGCTTTCAGTTGCTGTTTGTTTGTGGGCCTTTCCGAGGTTTAGTCTTCAACAAGTGAAATGCATGCTCAATTGGGTTCATATCAGGTGACTGACTTGGCCATTCAAAAATATTCTACTTCTTTGCTTTAACCTCCTGGGCGTTACACTGATGTCTAGGTTTCTGTACCAAAAGCAGTACACTGTTTTTCATGAAATTTTTTTTTTTTAATTTTAGACCTGTAACTTACAGAAATATGTCCCAACAAGGGTCTAGTAGATATCATGAATATAAAAAATGTTTAAAATCTCTTTATGGTAGACTTGGATATCGATACGCCTACCTCCTGGAGAGTGTTGTTCACTTGGTTGGCTGTTGTGAAGGGGTTTCTCTTCACCATGGCAATGATTCTGCAATCATCCACCACTGTTGTCTTCCGTGGACGTCCAGGTCTTTTGGCGTTGCTGAGTTCACCAGTGCTTTGTTTCTTTCTCATGATTTACCAAACTGTTGATTTTGCCATTCCTAATATTGTAGCAATTTCTTAGATGGGTTTTATCTGATTTTGCAGCTTAAAGATGGCCTGTTTCACCTGCATGGAGAGCTCCTTGTACCGCATGTTGTCTTTTCACAGCAAAATCTTCCACATACAAGCACCCCCCCCTCAAATCAACTCCAGGCCTTTTATCTGCCTAATTGATAATGACATGCCGAAGGAATTGCCCACACCAGCCCATGAAAAAGCCTTTGAGTCAATTGTCCAATTACTTTTAAAGCCCTGAAATAAAGTGATTGTGTTAAAAAAAAGGCTTTAGTTCAACCCACTGAATTAAAGCTGAAAGTCTGCAGTTCAACGGCATCTGAGTTGTTTCATTAAACATTAATTGTGGTAATGTACAGAACCAAAATTAGAAAAAAGTTGTCCCTGTCCAAATATGTATGGACCTAACTGTAAATCACTTTCCACTACCTCACTCAGTCCACACTTGCCCAAAACAGCCTTGCGTTATCAGGGTCTGCAGGCTGTGAACTTTGAGAATGCTGGAGCCTTTTGTATGAGGGAAACTGCAGACAGAGAAGGGTAGTAGTTGTTTTATAGTGATCTATATAAAAATGTTTCTTTGCTAAAAATAATTAGGTAAATTATTGTATATATTCTACCACAAGTGTACAAAACAAAATTTGATGTTAGGGGAAGTGTATATGTCTAAAGGTAAAAATATGTGTTGTTTATTTAAATATCTCTGTTCTATACCATTGTAGTATGTCATATCTTCTTTTGCTCTTATAAGCACCATGTATTGTATGTACAATGTGCAAAGATTTTAGGAGGCATTTTACCTAAATATAACTAAATATAAAAAAAAGGTTACCCTAAACTCATCCTTTTTATAATTTAAAATGTTGAAATTCCCTAGCTGTGTTATCTCTCCTCTGCAATTTCCTCCTTCAAAGTAATTTTAAGTCTTGTGATATTTCCTTGATGTACTGCACAGTGGCAGTATTATCTTCTTCAGTGGCTTGTCTCTGGTTTCTTGCAGATAGATCGGTTTTGTCAAATTTTTAAAGCAAGGAATTACTAAAATGTTCAGTTTTAATTTATTTTTCCTTCTTCTTGATTGGTCTGTATCTTTTCTTTGGAAGTTGTTTTTTTAAACAGATGAGGATTCTCAAGCTATATTTTGACCCATCATATTTGGCTGGACTTCTGTCTTAGGGCTTGTATACATATAGGCATTTGGGGACAGCTCAGCACTTAAATCTGAATTCTAGGAAAACAGCTACACACAACATTTAAAGTGTAAACTTTGCACGGTGGTTTAGAGGTAAGTGCCCTGGCCTTTGCAGCGCTAGGTCCCAGGTTCAAATCTCAGCCAGGACACTATCTGCATGGAGTTTGCAGGTTCTCCCCGTGTTTGTGTGGGTTTCCTCTGGGTACATGCAATTAGGTTAATTGGCTTCCCCCAAAATTTACCTTAGACTGTAATAATACATATGACTATGGTCATGGTACATGACTATGGACTTTATAAATAAATACTGTGTAATATTAATAATAATAACTGTCTTATCTACCAAGGGATATATATTCCTGTTCAACCCCTTTGTGATTCATACACCTCTACCAGCCAGCACAGCCAGGAGAGTGACACTAATATCTCTATTACAGTTGAAGAATACAGCAGGTGTCACCAGCTTGCAGAAAGAGCAGCAACAAAATGATATAATTATTCTGTTCACTCAGTTTTTTCTCTACTTGCTTGTATAATCCCTGTCAGCTTGAACTCTGCTGTACAGGAGGATTATTGAAATGAATTACAGTATGAAGAATATGGTGGTGGAAATATATTAATATTGCAGGAATCCTACTCCTTGACCCGATATTATTGAATTTATTGCACAGCAAGTAGGAGTTATTGAGGGTTTGTGTAATCATTTATTTAAAAAAACTCCATGCTTTTTTTTTTTTTGTTGAATGACTGCAAAGAACCTATAGTCCTATAGGGGGAATCCAGTGCAGAGAATAAGTGGTAAGACATTTTAATGATCCCTTTAAATGTAGAATTAAGTGCATAATTAGGCAACATATCTGAAACCAGAATATTGAGTTGAATTTCAGTTAACACCAAGCAAGATTCTTACCTCAGTTCGGAATCTATTTAAAATGAAAAATCAGTTTGTATTTTGTGTTCGACCCCCTTATAATGCTGTGATCTTGACATTAGACACATTGTCATGTAATTTTTCTGCTAATAATGTTGTATTATTGCTTTGGTGTATGCTGCTTATTTTCACGAAATAGAATCACAGAGTGACTTTTATGATACAACAAATAGTTCAACAGCATAAAGATAATGCAACAGCATAACAACAATAGAGTTATGGAGAAAAAGATTGAAACAGTATATATGAGAGTAAAATGGCAATTGTTTTCTGGCCATAACCACCAATGTTAAATGATAATGCATGTCTCGTCTATTTTACTTCTGTGCCTGCATTAAAAAATATTTAAATTGTATTTTCAGCAGTAAAAACTTGGTCTTTTTATTTACACACTTAGTCCACCTAATTTCCAAACTAACAGGAAAATAAATGTGTCAATGATAGACCATACATTATGTACCTTGGCAGTTTACTCAGATACACAGGGAAATACACAAACAGCATCCCAGATATTCTGAAAATAATCCTGTGCTATTACATAGCTAGGCTCCAGCTTTACGAGCCGGCTTATACTCCCTTCACGGTAGCAACAAGCATATATATATATATTTATATATATTTATATTTATATATATATATATATATATATATATTATTTATATATATATATATATATATATATATATGGGGGAATCAATGATGATGCTGCAGCATATATATATATATATATATATATATATATATATATATATATATATATATATATATATACATACATACATTGTGGGGGGAATCAATGATGATGCTGCTTCCTTCATCAAGGCCTAATCTGTAATTGGAATTTCAAGACATGGATTTAACATTCTAGGAATCAATCAACATTAACTTTGATATTAACATAAACCCTAAAATTTAAAGGTAAATTAAAATTAACCCTTCTAATAACATAAAAGGGTAGACAACCCTAAAGGAAAAATGTTATTTAATTATTTAAAAAAAAAAAAAGGTGCAGCACCGCCCCTTTTAGCCTTGATTGCAGCGGTGATCAAGATTGAATGGGAGTGAATGGGAGTGCAATCTCCCCCCCCCCCCCCCCTTTACAGCAGGCTACATTACCCAACCTTGTACCTACGCACTGCAAGATTGGGTGGCGTAGCAAGAAGACAAGAAAAAGACAGAAGAGAAGACAAATGGTGGCACGCGGCCATGAAGAGGAATTCTAGGACAACGCGGGACCAGATCAAAGGGAGGTCCACCGCCATCGAGGGATCTGCGGGATTACAGGTAAGTGTGATTTTTTATTCTCAGTTTAGTTCTGCTTTATTAAAGGGAAAACCCTTTGAACTGCTGAAACACCTAAAATATGCTTAGCCTTTTTTTTACCTATTTTAGGAACTCTTTAGTTTTTAAAATTCTAGTTTGGCGTTCCTGTTTATAGATTTTCATCGCTTTATGTGTTGCCACTAGGAGGACTTCTTTGCTTCTCTTTTCCAGGTGACACAAAAGAGATCTTTTTTTGTGGGGAGAAAAAAGCAATGAAATCTCAGTCCAAAAGTGAACAATGTTAATTAACACCTTTACACATAACACAAACCCAGCTTTGCTGCAGAATTTGTTTTTATGTTCCCATTAATATCTAAAAATGAACGATTTACATAATAATCATGCTGGAGAACTATGAGGATCTGTTTGCAAAAGTGTGCAAGTAAAATGCAAAAAATAAGCAAACTGACTGAAACCGATGTAAGAAATTGAGAGTTAACAGCTCCATTATATTGGGCCTTCTTTTGCTGTAAAGTGCCCAGTTGTCCTATGGGAATTAAAAATTTGTTAAACTGGGGGACTGCGCATGTACATGAACGAGTAAGCAGCTAGTCAGCTCGGCTCCCGCCACACGCCTTGATTTTTCACCGTCACACTATTTGCCGCTACAAGGTAATGGGTCGCAGCTCACAACGCAGCAAAAATAAGCCTAGGGGCACCCTCCACTCCCGAGAAATCGTGGCTTTCTTCTCCCATTCGGGATCTATGGCTGAGGAGGTAGGAGACACCTCCCCTTTAAAATGGCACCGTCTTCTCCCTGTTCCACCCTCAGCATGTCACCTGATGCCACTACAGCCTGCCTTGACTTACAGCCCACACAACACCAGCATGTCAGTAATAAAGACAGCGCTGCTCCCCTCATTACACAGGATCTGGTTGCCTGTATGAGCAGATTAGAAAAAACAGTAAAAGAGGAGGTGGCCACCTTGAAAAAGGACATCACCAGCAGGATGGAGGATAATCAAAAGGCAACCGCTGACCTGAAAGGAGATCATCACACTGAAACTTTTAACTCTCAACTCCATGCTGGTACAACAACTGCTGACACAGCAGGATGATTTAGAGAACCGCATTTACTGCAATAATATATGGTTGAGGGGGATGCCAAAAGAGGTCACCTATAAGGACCTCCATGCTGCAGCCACAGACATTTTTAACACTCTACTGTTAGATTTCGTGGTTGAAATAGACCATATCTATCGGACCCTCAGCCCAAAAAATCCAGATCTATTTAAACTGCAGGATGTGATATGAAGGGTCCCCTCTTTTGCAGTAAAGGAATCCATTATGACAGCAACTAGATCCCAAGATTCTATCATCTTCCAAGGCTTGCAAATTCAGCTCCCTTAGTATCTCTCTCCCGCCATACTTTAATGCTGCGCAAGGCTCCTAAACCATTTCTATCTGTCCTTCACCAACAAGATGGGGATTTCCCTTCCATCTCATTGCACACAAATTGCACACAGATGGCGATATTGCACAACTCGTGCTTCACTCCACACAGGAACCCAAATGGCGCACACCTGCGAGGAAATCTGCAAGACGCCGTGTTGACTCATGCCAAGAGGACCCAGCCTGAAAATAAGAGGGACACTCTCCTACCATTCTCGGTTTATCTGACCGGAGAAAATAGACACAGAACTCCACAAGTCTATTCTAAATGCTGAAAAGTGATATCTACATATCCATTGTGGGAGCTACACCAAAAAGTTATTTGAATGAAGATTTACTGTTGCTGCTGGTATTATTCAAATTGTACTGTTGTTTTTGTAGTGTAGAAATTTCTACAAAGCAACCTAATTTTTTCTTTATATCTTATGGCCATTATATGGCCTGCTGTGGTTCTGGTGACCCTTGTTACCTAAGATGTTAGAGGTGTGAGGCGGGAAGCCTCGCCCATGCCGTCACATTTTTATTGTTTCCCCACTTAGGATTCTGAGTGTTACCCGAGTATTGACACTGTAAGGTGCCTTAATTTACCCTACCTCTACCCATTGGCCTAGGCCCCAAGGGGTCTTGCCTTCTACCCCTCTCATCACCCCCCTACAGGGCATCCCTAAGAGGCTCTTTTTCCTTTGCAACTCCCTCCCCATTTCCACCACCATTTGACTGGATCTCAGATGTACTCCAGGATAGACCACTTCTGGCTTAGACAGTCAGACCTTTTCCATGTAACCCAATGTACCATTTGCACCATGCTCCTGTTCTGTTGATGCTGACTCTTTCCTGTGCCTCCCCTAAATCTTGGCAATGGAAATTAAACAAGTCCCTCCTCTCTGATCCAGCAATAAAGGCGGACCTTGCCACTGAACTGTAACACTATTTGAGGTGAACTCCTCCCCAGACTGTTCGTCTACGATAGTCTGGGAAGCACATAAAACAGTGGTGCGGGGTCTGCTTATTAGATGCAGTTCTCGGATCAAAAGGGAAAGACAGGCTCAAAACTCCTCCACACTGCAATATATTCAGGTGCTGAAAGCTTTACATAAGCGTGACCTGTACAGGAGTGTGGGAAATGAGTTTGCATTACTTAGACATTTTTCTGTTTGGGGAAGGCTAGAACAGCCATGATTAGGTGCCAAAGGATATATTACGAGCGCAGTGACAAATGTGGCAGGCTTCTAGCTAGAGTGTTGCGTGGGCTGAGAGCGTGCACCCATGTCGCATTTAGATCTACTAACCTAAAAACATTACTAAAAAAATTTAGAGAGTATTACGCTTCTTTATACAATACTAATCAAAATAATGCAGATGAAGTGGCCTACACCTATCTCAAACTTGAAAAAATAAGACAATACCACCGTAAATTGAATATCCCCAGCTTAACTAGACTCCCCTATCACAACAGAAAGGTTCCAGACAGCTATTGAACTGACTAACACTGGGAAAGCACCAAACCCTGACAGCTTCTCCCTTACTATAGGGATTTTACCTCCTTGACCTTGACCTCTGGGAAGGATGGAGCCCTTCCCAGAGACTTGGTTTGGGCCTTGATCACAGTTATTTGCGAACTTAACAAGGATGCGGCACCCTTTGGTATAGGGCTATCTCACTCCTGAACCAGGACTTAAATTGTCCTCCCAGGCCATCACTTGGATCTATGCAGCACAGCGGTTTGGTAGGCCGCCCATGCTACTTTCCACAGATGCTGAGAAGGCCTTCAATTGAGTTGACATGGATTTTCTTGAAGCTTACATGGGTTTGGGAGACATTATGATGCAATGGATTGGGGCTAAATATTCGATCCCTAGGATACAGCTTTCATCTCACCTGTCCCAAATATTCCATGTGATTTTTTCCCCAATTTTCGCCAGTATCTCCAAATATCTTTAAAGATGGGTTCCCCCACTCTTTCATGGTACACCTGCATACATACTATTAGGATAAACATCTTAGCGAGAACTTTTTACCTGTTTCAGGCCATCCCTATCCTAATACCCACTCCCTTTTTTAAAAGCATGCATTCTAAAATGTTCCGGTTTATCTGGAGCAGGAGAGGACACCATCATAACCTCCTGTTAAGAGCAGACAGACAGAGGTCTTGGAGTTCCTAATCTCTCCCTATACTACCTTGCAGCACATATGTCCTGTGTTTTGGAATGGTTTAGGCATTCGGAAGACAAACAATGGGTTAAAGTAGAGCAGTTTTTTGACAAAACTCTGCTTACATCCATCCCATGGTTGCCACAACCAGCACTGTGCACCCACCCATTGATATATGCTACATGGCAAGTGTGTAAAAAAAACAATTTCTATCAAGACTCTTGCCCTCACATTCACCTATGCAGCAAATTTTGGGAAATACCTCATTACCACTTGGAATAGAGGAACAGATCTTCATTAGACTATGGGAAGAGGGAATACAGAGGGTCTTGCATTTCATACATCATAGTCAATGGGTCACTAGCGAAATTTTAACTGCCCCCTGATCAGCATATATGCTGGATTTTTAGAGGTCCATGCAACTTCTGCATTTCTTAAGATCGCCCTCGTCTAACTCCTCTACCCGATACTTGCTGTCATTCCTCTACTCAGAACTAAATGCAGCACTTGGGAAATATTCCCCTTCCTACCTCCAAACTTGGGAGGAGGAACTGATACTCTTTGGACACAGACTAAAAATCCAAAATACTCCCCCTGGTACACATATCCTCCATTAGCAACAAATTTCAGGAACTGGGGTACAAAATTGTATCCCATTGGTATAGGACACCGGTTAAATTACATAGTTTTATTCACTCGATTCCTAGTATGTGCTGGTGATGTGGGCAAGAGAGGGGGAGTATGCTCCAATAATATTGTGACTACCCATCACATACCAGCGGATCCTGTTTTGTTTTTTTTTTACTACACCATAACACTATTTCAGAAAAAGGCATACAAGGGCTTCATTATTAGACATCTCAGGGTAGAGGCTGACTCATGTATCCCCCTTTGCTCTAAGTCCACATTGCCACTGACTATTGGTCTATGGATGCGTAAAATAAATGATATTTGTAATCCGGCACCTTAAGGCTAGTGCCAGGGGAACTAGAGAAAACACTAATGCTATTTGGGAGAGTTTGATATATTACAGAGAAACTCCTGAGTTCAAGTGCCACCTGGACCCTGTAACCACTTCTTGACCTAATTTAAAGGTCACAACCCAGTACTGTGCTGGTCAATTTATAGGTTTCAACTGTTAGGTTGTATGCCTGTTGTTTTCCTCTCTTTCAGCATAAGTTCTACACCCAGTGAATTTTTTCTTTATTTTTTTTTGCTGCAATGTGTTTGAAAAATTAAAAATAGAGAAAAAAAATAGTTAGGCTATTCCCTTGCTCCATTATTCTTACGATGAACCTTTCTATTGCTATTTAGGGTATTAAAATAAAAAAAAAAAAAAAAAAAAAAAAAAAAAAAAAAAGGAGGGTCCCAAATTTTCTTCACTACCAGAAAGATAAACATACTTATCCTTGCTCTTGCACCCAATTCACCCAAATAAGATGATCAGAAAGAGAAACCCTTTTGCAAGCTCCAATATGGCTGTGAAGTCCTTCTCTGCCCTCATGTGGGGTGGGCCAGGGGTATACCAGCACATGGAAGAAAGTGACACGCTCTTAAGGCAGGACAACAGAATTGCAGAGATGCCAAGGAAAAATCATCATGTGGTACTCAAAAAATATAGGAAACATACAAAAATCTTAGACATATAAACATTACAATACTGGCTTAAAAAGCTATCCCTTAAATTAGTACCAAGGCAAACACGATCACCTTGTGGATTAACACATTAGTGACAAAATTAGCCATCCAATATTCTAATTATTGTGGACAAATCTAAACAAGCAGAAATAAATGGTTACATTTGGCTTTTAATGGTCAATTCAACAAACATTGCAAGCCTGTGGGGTACATAAATCCCCTTGTATAGGCAAAATTAACCAGCAATACTCTGTCTTTTTAGTAAAAATGCTTGTAATTTTTTAGCCACAAAATAATGTAAAATGTATACCATGAGCATTAATGATCTTATTTTCACATTTGCTCATTGCTAACAGAGTACTGCTATCAATCTGTTTACTAACTATTTGAGTCAGTTTTACACCTGTTGGGCATTATACAATCTAATCATATTCTATAGGGAAGAGTGAGAGTCCTGTGCATATCCTCATCATGATGGGAAAGACATATTAGTTATCCAAACTATGGGCTCCCTATCTTATCCCATTTATTTTCATATGGCATTAGTCTTACTACAAGTCAGGCATCATTTAGTATGCAGCACTTTCCTCTCCAGTAAAGTGACCTTTACCAAACACGAAAAAGCCAATAATCACACAAGTCAACAAATGCATTGAACTTCTTGAAGGTGATATTTGTGTAGCCATTTGGATTGTACTTAGAAGCATCAGTCTCAAAACAGTGGCAGAATTATCAGGATGAAAAAGCTGTTATTCAAATCTCTTTTAATTACATATTAATTATGCCACTTTTAGCAATGTATGCCACTGCTGTGTTGTTTTATGCAATATTTTAGCAACATATTATTTTGTTACAAGTATCATCTTACCAGAAATTCAAAAAAGAATGAGTGATTATTTCTTTCTGGTTACGAGGATAACTAAATATGTAAAGGCTTGAGGTTGTTAAGAAATCAAAAAGAATTCTGCTGCAGAGTATATATGTGCTAATAATGTTCTGTGTTACTTTTGACTGACAAGTTAAGAGATTTGGGAAGGGAAATCATGACATTACAACATGTGAATCTGATTAGAATATACAACATGAAATATGTTGTTTACATTAATACCAGCTATAATCAAAATCCTTTTTTTAATTTCATATTACAAACCCCAAATCTTTGAAAGTCAATGCAGCAAACAGGATGATGGTTCCATCTTTCTCCCCAAGCAACTGAGAAACTATAAACTAAGTATTTGCCTTCCTGACAACTTATGCTAAGCATATACTATGCTGTTCTCTCTTGATGGTATTTTCGATCAATAGAATGATCAGTCTAAATCAATCATTGTGATTGACAACAAGTATTAGATTTATCACCCACTTGTTAGATAATTGATGTAAATTATGATTGATTTTACCATTATATCCAATAATTTGAAAATATTGCATGGTGTATGGCAGCTTTAACCTATATAATAGTTTTTTACAGTTACATAAATGCACCATATTGGTAATTGACAGCAATGTAATATGTTCTGCAGAACATTTCTTTCTAGACAGATAACATTACAGAACTCAGCCTAATGATTTTCTGTTGTGAATGTAGATGTCTGTATGTAATTCATGTAAAAGTACAAGCTTTTAAGATCGACACCCAACTGGCTAGAAAAGTTGTAATAAATTACATTGTATCTAGCTTGAACTTCTATTATCACTGGTATTTCACCAATTTTAAAAATATATGACACAATTTTAATGTAACGCTGTTCTGTTTTTCAGCAAATAAAGTAATGCTGAGTTATGCAAGCAGACATCAAGCAGAGACTCCATACACTTCAATTTAACTTTTAGGCTACCTACGAACTCAAACCAACAGAGCTCAATAGTCATAAACAAACTTCAAGCTTGAAGCTAGAGCTCTAGCCAACCCCCACACAAAGCCTGCATTGGCTGGTTACCTTTAGAAACCTGTGTTACTTATCTTCATTATTCAGAAATACAAGTCTATTTTACCAAGTTACAAAATAGGATTTCAAATTCTAAACAGCAAGTAATGTCTGAACGCAGACACTAAAAAATGTTACCTTTTGTTTGAAAGAAAGGCCATGCTTAACTAATGCCTCCTGCTCTACAAATATCCATACGAACATCAAACAGGAAAGAGCCACGGGGAAAAATGCTTCATACCTAAATTAAGAAATGAAATGAAAACCATGAAATATATGCAGCAGACTAGTACTAGCTTAAATGAAAGAAAAATATATATCAGAAAAAATCAAGCGAGCAAACAAATATTAAATACAAAATGTAATACAATTAGCAGACTTCGGCTCTAGAAAACACAAAAAAAACAATATTATTTAGAACGACATAAAATTATGTAAAGATTATGAATTTAAATGTTAAAAGGTAAGAAAATAAACAAAACCAATAAAATTTACAACCCACCCTGCATTTGTGAAAATAATACATTACATTCAGCTTTTTCATATTGCATTTAGACCCAGATATGAAAGTTATCTGTTTATAAAACAGATTTACCACAATGAGAAAACAATCGGTGTAGAATATATATATGTACAATAATCAGTGTAGAACTAGAACCTGTGTAAGATTAGGGCTTTGAATGATATATATTTAGAGTTTAAAACTTCAGTGTTAAGTTTAAATTTGGTGGTTAGGTTTGGCTGATGGTTAACAAGGAAGGGGTCGGAATAGGTTTTGACAAATGTTAGGCTTACTACCCTTATGGGTAAGGTTAAGGGTTAAGGTAAAAAGGGAGCAGACTGTGTTAACATTTTGCATAAATTACTCCCTTGCTATGAAAGTCAACAACCGTTACAATATCTTTGCTGAAAAATGTCTTGTTTCAGATGTAGTATGCCCCTGGAATGGTCATTTGTTCAAAGCATCTCCTTTCTGGTGTTGTTTATTGATACATAGGAGGAAATCAGCTCAAGTCCTCAGCAGGCTTCCAGATAAAGGCAAAGAATTAGGACACCCTCTTGTCTGAGCATTAGAGTCAACACCCCTTTCCCAATGGAAAGCTGTAGACCCTTGCATGAAAGAATATGTAGTGTGGGATCTTTTTATGTTCTAAACAGCCAGCATCAAGTAGCATGAACACTGTATTTGTTTACCTGAGGGATGTATTACTATGAACAACAGAAATGCAGGCAAAAGTTGTAACAAACATTATTCACAGCAAGCAAGGGGATTATGGAGAAGCACTGTTAGGGCTTTCATATTATGGCACTTGTTAACCTGGTAAAACTTTGTTAGCATTATTACATTTTGTTTTATATACATTAAAATTAAATAATTAATGAATAAGAAATAAAGATAATACCCAGTGCTGAAGAGAATATAGGAGGACATAAAAGAGAGAAAAATGCTAAGGAGCCTCTGGAACAGCAACGTGGTACTAAGTAATGGCGCAACCAAGGAAAAAACTGAAAAACAGAAGATGAGAACCATGTTATAAGATCACATCACATTTCATTTCTTCTTCCCTGCTAAACATTATGCAGATCCTAATTAAACAAAAGGCAAGCTATAAATCTCAAGGCATTCTGTCAGTTATCCTTATTTGCTTGTTCTAACCTCAGCCAAGTGGACAAAGCTGATAAAAAACATATGGGAAATCAGATAAACGCAGTAAAAGTGTTTCATACCTTTCAGGGACAAGAGGACAATGCTGTCCTATTTAATCATGCTTTTCTAACAGCATGAAGCATACCACATTACATTTAATGTGATTATACCATGTTTCTACACACTAATTGCTTTGTAACTTCAAGAGTAAGGTGTAATAAGGACACCATACTTGTTCTCTGTCAGGCAAATTCTGGGCTTATGTTATTTTTAGAAAATCGGATTATCACAATATGCTGATAGAGAAACAAGAACATCAGAAGTGAAGTACATTACAATTTGAGATGCCATTTAAAGAGGGTCTGTCTTATTCTAAATAAGAGTAAAATACACATCAAAGGAAGCATATTGTATGTGCTAGGTGGAAAATTTTGTTGATCAAATCTGTTTTTGGAAAAGGGAAGCATTGTGAAACTGTTACCTGATAGTTAGAATGGTATAGATGTAATTTGTAATTGGAGCAGTATGTTCTAATTGTATTTAAAGTTTGTCTATATACGGTATGCACTGACAACTATCTGCAGACTACAGTTTTTTAAATCCAAGCTCCAGAAAAACAGCTTATAAAAAAACATGAAATGCATAAATGTGAATTGTCTTTCCAATCAAGGGATTTGTAAATCTGTCCAGCCACTTTTGTGGTTTTTAAATCGCTACCAGGAAGCACAACCAGCAACACTATACCTTCTCCCTTAGGTTTGTTTTAAACAAGTGATCCTGTCGCTGATGGCAAATGGCAACCTGTTAGCCACAGGATCTCTAACCGACCACTTACTTATTTCTATCAAGTCGCTACCTCAATAGCTGGACCAGCAAGATGTTTTCCCTCACTTGTGAGTCGGAAATGAAAGTGTTCTTGGCCACAGAAGAAGTAATAGAATTAGGTTAAAGGCAATCCTTTTCTCTGGGCTCAATTTCCCTGTTTGCATCCTTCTGATTGGACAATGAAGCAGAAATAGCACATTGATAAGTAATCAGCTCTGCTTACCCTTTTTTATATCCTGTCTGTGCAAGAAACTGAGATTGATTGGTTTCTGGTGCCTCTTCCTTTCTCAAGCTACGTACACACTTCCAATTATTATCGTCGGAAAACGAACGACGAACGTTCCTGCACGATATATATGAACGATCGTATAGCACCGATCCTGCACATAGAGTTAACGACACGATCGTTCGTAGATATTGTACACACAATAGATACGATCGTTTAAGCGATAGAGGAACTATGTGCACGACAGGAAAGTGAACGGACGTTCGTTCATCACGCATGCTCTGAACATGGACGATCAACGAACGACCGTACACACGAACGATGTTCAACGATCGTCGCCCAATCCGATCCGCCGGTCCGGTCGTTCGTTTCCAACAATTTTCCTCGTTCGTCGGCGTCGTTGGTTACTTTTTTACTAACGATTTTTTGCCCAATCGATCGTTCGTCGTTCGATTGGAACGATAAAAATTGGAAGTGTGTACGCACCTTCAGGCTAAGTACTGCTGTGCAAAGTACAGCAGACATCAACATATATTCAGGAAGTTATGCTTTTATGTAAAAATACATGAACTTTTTTAAAGGAACACATCACTTTGTGCTTTATTTCAGTCTTAAATTCAACTCTAAAGTCTAAATATCACATCTAGAAGCATCAACTTCCTTCACAAGTCATTCTCTGTAGTTCTCCTCAAAGATAAGGGGTGAAACTTCAGTTGTCACATCTCCTGTGGATGTAAGGAGTTGAAAGCTATACACAACTTAACTCCCATAAAAGTGGAAATAGTTTATTCCCTGGAAAAATTTTTTTACTTGCCATTATAAGTCCAAATTAGGCTATTTACACACGTGATCCGGTGACGATCGTTCAGTGATCGTGGATTGTTCTGCGGTACACTTTCTCCTGTACATGTCACTTCCTGTATTGTTCAAATGATCGTATTTAGTGTGTGTACATTATTGGTGGTTCATATTTGAACGATCGTATCGCTACAGCATGTAAAGAATCGTGCACAATATGATCGTTCAAAAAAATCGTGCATAATCGTTGATTGGTCATTAATCGTACGTTTTCTAATGATAATTATTTCACATGTGTACGTAGCCTTAACGGACAAGAACAATTGCAGGTGTGTACCTAGTCTTGGTGACAAGTAGAGGAGAAAGTGTACCTCAAAACGATCCACGATCACTGAACGACTGTACACACAATAGATAGCGAACGTTCGCTGGACTATCAGATCCACTGGGACGATTGTTCGTCTCCAGCAACATTGGTCGTTCATTTGCGTCGTTGTCCAGTCTTTCTACATTTTTTTTGTTAATGATTATCGAACAAGCGGTCGCTAGTCGTTCGTTCTTTTTTGGAAAGACCTCTGAAAGATCTATGAATAAAAAGTTTCAATAGCTTATCAGAATATAGAAGATAACAATGTGAGTAGGAGAAGAGGTATTTTCCTGCACACAGTTTTATGTTGTCCATAGGCTTGTGAAAAGTTACCATAGGCAGCCTTCTATAATAAAAAAATTTCTAATAATGTCAACCAAAGTGTAATAGTCTCTACAAAAAAAACAGGCTTTTTTAATGTAAACTTTTTAAATTTCCGCATAGGAGTCACACAGTACTGTGTTTTACATGTTTCTCTACCTCATGAATTTTTTGCTGAAAATAATCTATGTATTATTTTACATTTTTTTAGCGTACACACAGGAAAATGGAGGAGCTCAAGTCCAAATTGCAAATAGCAATGTCACTGCCCTAAACAAGTCACAATGGCTCACAATTGATATGATAAACAGTTGGATAAAATAAAGGTTGATAAAGTACCTGGAACTGATGAATTACATCCAAGAGCTGAGCTCAATTATTTCAAAGCCATTGTTTCTAATTTTCAGAGACTCTAATCACTGGCATGGTACCAATGGATTAGCATAAGGGAGCAATACCAAGTAACTACAGACCGGTAAGTTTACCGCCCATAGTTGGAAAGGTCCTAGAGAGTTTGATAAAGAATAACATAGAAGAGTTTCTGCTAAAAAATAATATTATAAGTGATAGCATGAGTTCAAGAAAGTTAGAAGTTGTCAAACAAATTTACTCTATTCTTATGAGGAAGTAGGTAAACAGGTAGACAGTGAAGAAGCAGTAAATATTATGTACTTGGACTTTGCAAAAGTATTTGACACAGTACCCCACAGGCTGTTAATATGCAAATTAGGGTCTATAGGTTTGGAAAATCCAATCTGCAAATAGATACAGAACTAGCTTAAAGAGAACCTCCCTAATATCATAAAAGTAAATCTTCTGCAGAACACAAGTAATTATACTTGGCCACCATGTTTTCAAAAGAGAATGTGCGAATGCGTGATACATCAGGGAGTAGTCGTCCCACAGTGTCACCAGAAAATCCCGGGCATATACTTTAGGAATCCTCGTTTGGGCATGAATTCTGTTTTATAACGGAGTCTGGACATCTAGAAAGGCATATCTGGTGCTCCTAATTAAAGGCATGATAAAGGATTTACTATTGCAGGGACCTATCCCCTGATCCAGATTGTGGCAATTCAGATAATTTGCATGGCTTTTGTCTATGCCCAGAATGTAAGCCATGGAGAGATATGAGACATGCCTCTCAGTGCACTGCAAAATATAGGCCATGTACCATGTTAAGTACACTGCTGCTGCATATGACATACACCATGGCTGTGGTGGATTGCATCCTGACAAGATCTACCTTAAGGAATTTTGTTTCAGTCCAACAGACAGACAAATCAATCTATGCTCAGGTACATTAATGTAGATCATCAACATGGAGTATTTCTTCAATTTCAACATGCAACCAAAATATTTCAAAGCAGTTTAAATGGTGATGGACAGATTGCCATTCAGTTCAGACTGGGAATATGATTGCAGAAGTACATCATTCAGATATCCCTTATAGTCTCAAGCCAAGACTTTTCCAGAACTCCGAAGCTGAGATCAGAATGAAGGGAATGCCACAAACTGATAACGATTCTCCCTTATGCCATCACAAAACAGAGATATATTTGGTGCTAGCAACAAATTTGGACATGTAAATATGCATCTTTGAAGTTACAGGATCCTAAAAAATTTCCCTGATGATGTCTGGCAAAGACAAAATGAACTGGTTCCATCTGAAACCTTTACACCCTTACAATAAAAATCAAGCACTCCGAGGTCCAGAGTTAAATAAACCTTATCTTTCTTTGGGACTGTGAGGTTGTGAGTCATACAGATAAAGGATTTGGGACCATCACCCCTTGGGATATAAATCCCTGTAATGCTGAATGGAGATCTGACAGGAGCTTGGCCATGAGTCATTGAGATTCTGCCTAATGGTAATCCAACAAGCACATAGATATAAGACATGGATTGGAAGCAAACAATTGTTCTGGATTGCAGGACTTAAATTTGATGTTGTAACCTGATGGAACCACTTGATGGGCCACTATGTGGCCTTCAATAATCAATTTCCTTAAGTTTTCAGGCATAAATTTCAGATCGCATTTTCAATACAGGGACTGTAGTACACTGTTTGCCCACTTATGTTTTGACATCGCTGTTCTGCAGAAACAGCTGTAGGTCTGTTTGCTACACTAAGTACACGTTGAGACGTCCCTACTGCCAGTTCCCCGGAACTGTGCCAGATGTCCACAGGTGCTGCGAGAGGAAGGCTCAGGTAAATATACCGTTCAAAAATCCAGAATTTTCAAAAATCGGACAAATGTAGTACGTTTGGACATCCTATTAAACAATCTTCCTAATCTCACTTGGTAAGGTTATTAGGCCTGCTCAACCCATAAATGTCTTGGACTTAAGGGCATATATGCAGCGAGGAAAGGGCTTGGTGACTGCTTATTAATACAAAAATTCCTATATGTTATACATTATTAAATGATTATAAAATTATGATTTGATAAATGATGATTAAATAAAAATCCTAAATATCTTTATAGTATATCTTATCAAAAAAGAGATGGATCTGGCTTAATTGTATCAAGAAATATACCCAGCAGCCACAGTTAGCAACACTTGTACAATTTCAAAATATTAAAATGATCTACATACCTACTATCAGCCAACTCAATATCTGATTTAGCAGCGGTAGCCCCTGCTTAGCAGCTAAGCTGGAGTGAGTGGTATTTAAAATCCATATAGAAACAGCAAGGCTCAGCATCTATAAAGCAAAAAGGTAATTGCAGTGACAGCACACAGTCAACACATATCAGTACAAAAAAATTAAATCTTCTCTACAAAGAATGATCTTCCGTGTGACTTTAGCATTTACTGTATTAATAGTGCTCAAAAAACAAAACCAGTTTCAGAAAAAAAAGCCTCTCAATAATTGCAGCCTTTTTCTGGTCTTTTTCTTTTGCTAATGCTCATTCAAAGCCTTGAATAAACATAGGGTAGTGTGATAATATTGTATTTGACTTACCTGGCCTACTTTTTAGGCATTAAATGTTACAATGTGCCAAGCTAAACAAATCAATTCAGACAGTTGTGTTTAAATTATTCTTATTATTCTGTTAATTATTATTAACACTTTACAATTAGGAAATAACCTACCGTAGGGGGGTGGAGAATACTAAGAGCTACAGTAAAATTATAATATATTGCCATCAAATTAAACCTTGAGTGTTAAAATTAAAGAAAACATGTTTTGGATTTTGAGTATTGCAAGTTTAAAGCACCCTCCCATATTTTGCCTTTTCAAAATAATGCTGCAAATTTTACACATAAACTTTCTTTATGATACAAAAAAAGATAAATGTTTGTGTTATTCTGTGGGGTTAATTTACCTAACCAGGAAAACATGATTGGCAAAGTTATACTTCAGTTTGCCTAGTGCATGAGGTATACATTCACTTTGCAAAGAATACCCAGTTATGTTCATAGGAAATAAAAAAAAAAACTTGAATTAAATGAATATTTACCCTGCAGAATGATTGTGCTTTACTCTTTCATTAAATCAATTCTTATGTGTTTGAAAATTAAAATATTGTTTATATGCCTATTAAAGATGTCACAGTACTTCTGTACCAAGATTGTAATTATATTTTTAAATAAGTAAAATTAGAGGCATTTTGCTTATAATGTTTTCATGATGCACTCCTTGTGTGCAGATAATTTCATTTACCAAGCTACATATTTTTCTTATTTGTTGAATTCTAAATGTCTTCAGGTTTGCACATACAGAACATGAATGAATTAGGAGGAAGACACTGCCTCTGGCTGTAAATTGCACAGTACATGCTAAAAATGGGATTTTCAGGTCAAGTCCTTGGAGGGTTACACAGAAGCAAATCTATTTTGTGTCTGATTTCATGGGAACCTTTGCAACAGCTGCAAAAGTTTAAAAGCAATTAATAAAGTTAGCCCTTATATCTCTCAAAGGCAAAATATGACACCATTACTAAATGCAGCATAATCTCTGCAATCTATTTCCAGAAATTGCTAACCCTGGCTGTTCTAGAGAAGCCTTTTAATACTATTATTTTAGATTGGGCGATGAAAGAGGAAATAGTCTAAGTGTTATTTTTTTCACTCCTAAGGCAAAATGGTCAAAATGTCATGCTCAACAGTAAGAAAAAGGTCAGTGATGATTCAATAACACCTCATTATAAGCAAGTGATTAACACAACTCTCTGGTATTCCCCAATCAATTACTGTGAGTTTCAAATTATCATACTAATTTTCATTTTGCAATCCTATTTTACAGCAAGTGTAAGTAATATGTGAAATATGAAGCTCTTGGGCATACATCAACATGGGAGAACTAAAAGCTTTGAATTTAGAAAGTCAGTCATATGCTGGACTGCTACATACATCTTTGTAACTAACCCACTTAAGTCAAAAACTTCCTGATTTACTTCCATCATCTTTTTGTATTATCAATTTGGTCCTTATGTTGAGAGGTGGCATTTTAGATGAAATGGATATGGTAAAATGATTAAAACTACCAGGAGAGGTACAATGCTTGCAGGAGACTCTACATGTCTTTGGCTGAACAAAACTGCTCATCCTAATTATACACCATTAATTTTCATGATAAATACCTATTTTTTAGTTTGTTTTTTTTGTTTATGATAAAGTGGGGAAGAGTTCAGATGGTATTTCCATGTCCCTGTGACACCCATTAAAAAAGGAAAGCTGTGAAGCAGTTACCAGCAAAGAAGGGATAACAAAGAAATAAAAATATTGGTAAAACTCAAAATTTCCCTAAGAAACTGATGCAAATGAAAAGCTAAACCCAATAAATCTTGCACACCCCCACTCAAGTTCTAGGTTTACTGGATTATCTTTCATTGAACAAGTACAAGTTTGAAACATGCAGACTTCCTTTTTCTAGACATGCTGTGCATCCTCTACTGCCTGCATGGGATTGTGTATGCAGTGGGACTTTTGTTCTTTGGGTCAATGAAAACCTGTCCTAACCCCAGGTTGATGCAAAATTAAATATGTTTTGGCTGGACTTTACAAGGTCTTGAATTGGATGAAATCTACTAATGGTTCCCACACAACAAATGATTATGGACTATATTGGGTCATTTTAGCTGTAAAATTTCAGTAATTGTCAAACATGATGTTTGCATGCTATTTATTGGCTGGATTTCACTAAATGAATTGAAATGAAATGAACTTCATTAGATTGTAAATCCCTTTAATGATTCCTGCAATTAAATCTCCAATTCCATCAAACCTAGGCATATGCATGTACAGCCAATGTGGGAGAAAGACTACCAAAAGCTTAAACATATCATGCTGCTTATTTCTGTTTAAACGTCTAAACTTTCTTTATTTCTACCTAACATCAAAAGACCCTAAAATAACTAATCTACCCTAGCTAAGCAATCCGTTTTTAGAGTAACTTTATTTAACAAATATATTGAACTTTGACTCCTGATAGGATAAATTTCTTGGCAACTTTATTGGTGCAATAAAGGATTAGGATTCTAAGTTATGAAACCTTTAAATGTATTACCCAAAATATAGTTAACAAAGAGTGTAAATATAATGTTAACTTACTTTGCACAAAATTAGTTTTACTAATTCCTCACAACAAGAGATTAGCTTGGGGTACTTCACGTTATTATTATTATTATCAATTCATAAAAGTATTAGCAGGATCAATTCACTAGCCTATATACTTTATTTCAACCGCATTCATTACTTTATTACAGCTTTCTGATGTATTTATTTATTTTGAATACACAATTTTACATAGTTGTGCAATCCTAATTTGTTTGTGTGGACTAGTTATCAACCTTAATATCTGATATTAGTATTTGATTGTACAGAGCATATTTATTTCTGCTATTCTCTAAAAGGTACCTTATAGAACCTCACAACTAGCCAGAAGCTATCAGTATTTTAAGGATTAATAGCCTGTGCAATAATCTTTATGAACTGGCTTTCACATACAATATAGCACAAAAATCAATAATTTCATGCTCATGTGGTGGTAAATCAGTATATTTAGCTGACATGTTCAATAAAACCTTAGTAAACCAGAAAATTTTTTTTAAAGAGGAACTCTGGTTCTAGTTCCAGTTTTTGCTTGGATACTAGAAACATTTTTAGTAGGGAATAAAGAAACACAAGTCATATACAATACAGTGACATGGATTCTTATATCAAAAACACACAAGAACAGTAGATCAAACTAGAGACTTGCTGACCTCCAGAGTTGACGAGATTGGTTTATTTTACAGATATGCTGACCTGACAGATGTGCACTGTGAAATATCCCTCTTTCACAGTTGTGTCCTTGTTTCTCCAAAGCGACACAAGGCAGGCCAAGGAAATGAAAAGCGCTAAAAGTCCTGCGCAGGTACTGTATAAACAAGAGAAAAAGCACATAAATCTTCATGTCAAAGCTTTACAGCCAAGATACAAATACAGCTCAGACTGGCCCATAAACCCAATTAACTGTTAATAAACATGCATCACTGGTTGTAAGGGAGTGTTAACCTCAGAACAAAATTGTTAGATTTTAATTATTCTTTGTACAATTTGTAATTTCGAAAAATTAAAAAAAAAAGTATTGAAATTATAAGTTTTTTATAAGAAATAAGCTTTCTTCTTGTGTTTTCTAGAACTCCAGTTGTGAAATCCCTCTTTATAGGTCCACAGCCTGTTATAGCAAATAGGAAGGCAACTCACAGGCTAGTTTTTCATTTATTTAAATATATAGAGAATGCACAAAGGAGGAGTAAGAGAAGTATAATTTTTCCAAAAAAAGTGATACTTTGGGAAAGTAACATTAACTACACAGGAAGATAATAATAATAATAATAATAACACAGAAAAATAAATGGGCCCCTGTTAATCAAAAGAAACCTTACTACTCAAGTTCCTCCAAGAAATATATACAGTTAGGTCCATAAATATTTGGACAGGGACAACTTTTTTCTAATTTTGGTTCTGTACATTACCACAATTAATTTTAAATGAAACAACTCAGATGCAGTTGAACTGCAACTGAAAGCCGCTGCAGTAAAGGCCTGGCAGAGCATTAAAAAGGAGGAAACCCAGCATCTGGTGATGTCCATGAGTTCAAGACTACAGGCTGTCATTGCAGGAAAAGGGGGTTTCAACCAAATATTAGAAATTGACATTTTATTTTCAGCTTTTTAATTTGTCCAGTTACTTTTTAGCCCCTGAAATAAAGTGATTGTGTAAAAAAAAGGCTTTAGTTCCTCACATTTTTATGCAATCTTTTTGTTCAACCTACTGAAATAAATCTGAAAGTCTGCAGTTCAACTGCATCTGTGTTGTTTCATTTAAAATTAATTGTTGTAATGTACAGAACCAAAATTGGAAATAAAATTGAATAAAAAGAATGAGGGTACTGAGATCTATTGAGGTAATAATTTTTAGAAAAATCTTAACACAAAACTGTGGTATTGTCTGAAGAATAAGTAAAGAATATAATTATAAAAAGGATCTATTCCACTTTATTTAACACATATTTGCATCCTATCAGCAAGTACCAAGCCTTAGGCATGTTTAGTATATCCTTAGCAGAGGATAGCAAAAGATCCTTAACTGGAAGACGTATGCACCAGATTCAAAATATAAACCAGTCGTTAAACTTGAACCACCAAAGACTACAGCGTGTTGTTTGAAAGTTCTCAAGTGACGTTGTTTACTCAGGACTGCATTTTATCCTTTAGTGCATCTATTTACTTATGTCACACTTAATTTCTTAAGCTGAACCTGTGCTTTGTCAACTTTGAGTGAATCAACAAGCTGACGGACACTTAGATACTTTTACTCTCCTGCCACTCCTCATCTTTTAGAGCAAAAGTGTTCTGTAAACTCCAAGTCTTACTCTAGGTGCTTGAGCCCTCTTTGGCAAAATACCATTTCCATCAAGTGTGAGGTAGGTAAATGATATCATAACCAGAAACCAAATAAAGAAGAATAAAGGACCTGACCCCCTCTGTCCCACCCATGTATTTAGTAATGGGGATTTGTAGTTGCCACATACACAAGTCTAGAGTCCTAACCTTAATGGTGGTGAATGAAAAGGGATGTCCCACCACTAAACACAACAAAATGTTACTAGGTTAAGTTGGCCTGTCTACAGCTTGATTATTGAGTGCCATATGAGAGTTTTGGCTGGCTTATGTGCATTTCCAGACTTGGAGACACACAATCATATATGCCCATCACTTATGGTCCTCTCATTCATACAAAATCGCTATAATAGTAATAACTAGTACAGTTAATATTTCAACGTCTGGACAGTACAGTGGTGGACGAGGTATATGGAGGATGCAAAGATTTACCAAAAACGCTATGTCTTTAAGAAAAGTGGTACATCACTATTTGGGCATCTAACCAAAATGTTTACTGGGCTTACAGGCTGAACTTTGCCAGCTAGCGGATTCCAGATAGCCAGTCAGGCTAAAACTCTACTCTACTCTACTAGTAGAACTCAAGCCAGCCAGTCTAACTGTATGATAATGGCAAACAATAAATAATTCATTTTCATAGTGAATAGGAGTATGATTCCTTTTTATTGAAGTGAATGAGAAGTGTGGGTGTGTTTGATTTAGCCTAGAAAGGACATTTAATTTTTCCGAAAATTAAAAGACACTTTGAGACACTTAATTCTAAAACTGATCATGACTTTCCAAGTCAGACCACAACAAACAGAAAGTAAAAAACATAGCCACAACTATCGCTGTATGTTAGTTATCAGTAAAGAGGTAAAACCTTTAAGGATGGTGGAAAAATAAAAAAGCCTTTTTAAAGGCTGTATATTTGCTCTTCAATACTCCAAAAACAAAACAGAAATCATATCTGCAATAAACATGTATCTTTTTGTAGGAACGGTTAGAAGGCGAGTTAAATTCATGACACATGTTATACTGAGGTTCATTGGCTCATTAAAGTAAACATTCTCTTTCGCTTTAGCTTTTGCCAGCCATAGTAAAACTTCTAAAAAAAAAAAAAAAAAAAAATGAAGAAGTATTGGTAGTGAAGCTACGTACACACTTCCAATTTTTATCGTTGGTAAACGAACGATCCTGCACGATATCTGCGAACGATCGTATGGCACCGATCCTGTACCTACAGATAACGACACAATCGTTCAAAGATATTGTACACACGATAGATGCGATCGTTTGAACGATACAGGAAGTGACGTGCACCACAGGAAGTGAGCGAACGTTCGTTCACCGCGGATGCTCAGACCATGGACGATCACTGAACGACCGTACACACGATAGATGGTCAACGATCGTCGTCCAATCCGATCCGCCGGTCCGGTCGTTCATTTCCAACGACTATCCTCGTTCGTCGGCGTCGTTGGTTACTTTTTTTACGAACGATTTTTGGCCAATCGGTCGTTCGTCGTTCATTTCCAACGAAAAAAATTGGAAGTGTGTACGCAGCTTGATGCTGGAGGAGTCATATTGTTTTAAAGATTGCCCTTTGGCAGATGCCAATAAAAAAAGCTAATGATTTAAATCTAAAACTTTAACATGATAGTAAATAATTTCTAAAACAAAATACTTTTCAAATGAACTTGGGCTTTTGGAGAATGACTTGAAAAAGGGAAATTTGAAGCAAAATTTAAAAAAGAAGAACATTTACCGTACCCTATGAAGGGGACAAATATTTGAATATTTAAAGTTAAAAAAGCTTTCTGCCAGTTTGTATCATTTGTAGGTGTCTGCTTCAGTAGAAGAACTGAATGAAGTCCATTCTTCTGTTGAGCTTGAACTTATTTTTCCGTGAAATGACTTGGCTTTAAAAAGTATTTCTGATTCAAAAAATGCCTGATCTGCAGTTTCAATGAAAAAGTATGCCCACTTGATTTCAGCTGTTTAGCAAGTTGCGGCCTTTTTTTTTTGTGTCCACATATTTTCAAATCTGAAGTTTATCAAGAAAATATAGAGGAGCAGACTAATTAATGACCACCTAAACTCATTAGACTTTACAAATTACTTTTTAAACATGAGAAAAATTGTGAAAAAAAATCAACCGCCAAGTTTTTAACTGAAGAAAAAAAACCAGAACAGGTTTATAATTTTACATTGACATTTGTATCAATGTATTGTTTCTAAATTTATTTTTCCTAAATTGGACCCTTTTTTTTATTTCACTTCTGTCCTTTTTAATAGGTGATCTTTGATCTAGTTCATGTTGTACAGGTAGGTCTCCACTTCTGCATGGTAGCAAAAAGCATCCATACCATTAGTATTATACCATTTGAAAAGTAAGGAGATACGTTAAACATGCCATACTTCTCATTTTCATTGCTACTTTATTGCTATACACTTTGTTGGCGAAATGTAGGTTTCTAATACACAATGGTAATTATATCAGATTCAGTTTCTCCAATTAAGTACATTAAAAAAGTGCTGGTCAAGGGTGTCCATTTTTACCATTTCTTTTCAATGTAGCTTTGGACATAGCAATTACAATTTGTCTTTTTCATGAATATAAAATAGTTTCTATCACATACATTTCCTTACAGATGATTTACAACTGGCACGTATTAATACATCTTTGGTTGTTTAGAACATATTTAGCACCATGAATATGGTTTAGCAGCCTACAGGATTATTAGAAAAAATATTAAGAGGTGATAATATTATGTCAGATGCATAGAGAACAATTAGGATTAAAGATCTCGTCCTTATCAAGTATCTAGCCTAGTGTTTCTTACCCAAGGTTCCTCCAGAGATTGCTAGGGGCTCATTATGCAATGAGGATTTTGTGCCTCTCTAAAGCCGCATACACACGAGCAATTCTTGTCGTTGGAAAGGATCTTTCACGATCCTTTCCAACGATAAGAACCGCAAGATGCATGAACGAGTGCTGTACATACAGCACCATTCTGCTCTATGGAGAGGGGAGGGGGAGAGCGACGGAGCGGCACCCTGCTGCGTGCTCTCCCCCTTCCCTTGCATTAGGATCGCTCCTCGTTCATCATTCGTGGATCTGCCAGGACGGATCAACAGATGATGAACGACCTGAGCTGTACACATGCCAGATTCTCGCCCGATATCTGGCCGATGCCGATTATCGGGCGAGAAAAATTTTACGTGTGTACGTAGCTTAAGGATTTTTTTGGCAGTGTAATGGTCACATTATTCCCAATGGCCAGCAATGTAAGAAGCATTCTTCCTACCCATCACTAAATAATGTACAGTGAGCTATGGATATGGTAAATATAGCAGGGGATCCTTGAAGACCTGAAAGCTATTTCAAGAGTTCCCTTGTGTAAAAAAGGTTCAGAAACACTGATCTAGCCAATAAAGTCTTCATATACAAATATTCTGAAGCTACATTTCCACCAACCTTTTACTAAATTGTAGATATGTGAAGAGCTGCCAAAAACCATTTCATTGAGATTTTAATTGGGACTGTACACAAGATTTGACCTAAAATCTGAACTCCAGGTGAAGATCAAAGAAAAATTAAACTCTAATGTATTAATACAATTTTTTTTTGTTTTTTTGCAGCAAGTACCTCATTTCATCTTGGTAAAATATTTTTTGCAAAACTCAGACTGGAAAAGGAAGGAGTAGAACTGGGAGTCAATTAGGTACTACAAAGTAATGAAGTACTACAGAAATAAAAATGACAAATGACACAGAGGGAGAACAGAGTGGGCAGAGAGGTAACCCCATCAGCTTGCTACTTATTCTTTTACTGTTCATAATGTTGATGGCAGAGAGATGACACTACTGTATTCCTTACTGTAACTAATTAGAAACAAATACAAATAATTTGTGAGGTAAACAGCTTTCCTAAATGCAATACTTGTCCTTTGCCTTTGGAAAACAACAGAACTTTATTTAAGTAAATCCACCTAAATGAACATGATTCTTGACATTTAATTGAGGCTAGTTTTCAATATGCTATACCGGAGAATTATTAGTTACAAGACACCTAGTTAGAACACTGTGAACAAAGAATCAGCATTACAGACATTATAAGCAAAAACATCCACAGATGGGAATAATAATTTGATTTTGCTTCTAAAACACAATCTTGGTAAGTAATGCTCCAAAAGATTCCGCCAAAGGATGGGCCAAAGCAAATGAATTGAATATAACAGATGAACACCAGTTGCTCTCTAACAGATTTGAAACCTATTGTTGAATAAAGTGATTTCTAAAACATCTATACTATGCTGCTTTGGGTTTTGATAGACCTTATAACCATTAACTCATGATAAGTAATGAACCAGCTTTACAAAGTTTTAACTTTATTATAGCTAAATAACTGTCACAAAGTCTACAAAGCAGGTTTACCATAACCTGACTACTATTGTTCCTCTCCCTCCCAGCCTAGGCTCATGGCAAAATCTGTTTTGCACTTAGACATCATTGTTTATTTGAAGATGCCATCTTAGCAATTTGCCATATGAGCTACATTACAAGTTCATGCACACATTGCATTGCATTGACTTTTCTTCTCTCTACTAACCTATAAAGTTAGCCTTTAGAGTCCACATATATCTATATATCATTCTATTAACTAAGTCTGTCCTGCATTTAGGCATCAATGTTTATTATTAGACAAGATCTTTTTTTAGTTTTTTTTATACGGTAGCAGGGAATGGTTAGTCGTTAGGTTTTTGGTAATGTCTTTAATTCACTAGGGAGGCTTCCCTTTACTTCCTATCCTAAAGACAAAATGGGGAAAAAAGGAAAATCTCTTCAAAATGAACAGTGAGTTGTATTTGGAATAGGTGTTCCCCCTGGATGACTCATCCTCAACTATTGCTTTTTACAAATGAAAATGTTGGATTTCCCATTTTCACTTCTAGTGACAACGGTTACTTAGACAAATCAAAATGTCCCAGCAGGGTTATAGACAGCAATACAAACCCTTTTTCATTCCATCTGAAAAAACAGAACAATAATTTTTGTTGACCGGATCCATAACGGCAGTACAGTTTGCTCAGTGGCCAGGACACTTGCCTTTGCAGTGCTGGGTATCTTGGTCAGGACACTATCTGAAAGGAGTTTGCATGTTCTCCTTGGTTTCCTTAGGGCACTCTGGTTTCTTCCCTTACCCCAAAAGCATGCAGTTAATAATTGACTTTCCCTAAAAATTTGCCTTGGACTGTGGTAATGAAGTATACTATGGTAACTATGGTATGGACATTAGATTGTGAGCCCCATTGAAGAACAGTTAGTTACATGACTGTGGACTTTGTAAAGCCCTGCGTAATATGTTGGTGCTATATAATTACAAGCTAGTAATATTGGTAATATTACATAAGCAGTGTTTAAAGATATTCTATTGGTGAGGCTTACAGCTGTTTCAGTTCACACTATTAAATGTTTTAGGTCAAAAATTGTTTGATAAATCTAAAAAAAGAAAAAAATATGTAGATATGACTTGTAAGTTTTCCTCTGAATTTGTGTCTGTGTATGCATGAAATGCCATAAATATTCTACTTTCAAATATACAGTCAACCTATTTTGTCTGTGTGCACTCTTTCTTCTGATATTCAAGTGAACTTTTCACTTGTTTTTTTTTCTAAACAAGTGAAAACTGTCATGAGGGCATAGAGATTATTCAGCTAATAATGGTACAGATGACATTTGTTCTCACCACTAAAACAAAAAGCTTTTATAGTATTAACATGCTGAAGAAAGCTCTGAAAAGTCAACAAAGTAATCTTGTATCTGCTTCAACAAAGCCAAGGGCATGGTGAAATATTTACCAAGTGCAGGTTACTGAGATAAAGCATATGAGACAAAAATGTACCGCAAAGACTAAAAATAGAAGCAATGGTTAAGTCCAGTGTGAATAACTGATTTATTTATTAAAACTTCAAAGAAATAAATGGAGAAAATGGAGAATTTGCTACTGGTAAAAGAAGGTTCTATGCCTGTGATCAAAAAATATGAAGACTGGTAAAAAATGTATGAAAATATAAATATAGCCTTTTTATGGAAACAATTTAAATGAATGATATCAGAAATGACCTGTTATCACCTTTTGGTGGATAACAAGCTTATAATATATCTTTTCATGGTGTCCAGGCTGCTAGGTAATGTGTTAGATTAACACATTGGAGTTACTGGCTGTTTTTTTTTACGTTTCTTTTTTTTTCAAGATGATATCATCTTGTTTCAAGCCACATCCCCCTACCGAACTGAAATTCTTTTTCAAAATGACAAAGCAGTGCCATACAGTTCCTTGCTTTGCAGGCTCTTCCAAGGGACAAATGCACAATACTGTTTGATCACTGTGAAAGAGAAGATTGAAAAATGCCTCCTTCCACAAGCAGATTGATGTCATCATCTGAGTAAAAAAAAGTAACTAAAAAAGTTACTAAAAAGTAAAAAAAAAAACTGCCATTGACTCCATAATTTCTAATATTGCTTTATTTTATTATGACTATTATACATTTTATTTAATGATTGAAAACATGCACCATACAACATACTCACTTGCTGCCAATGCAAGTAAGTGAATGGTGTTTCATTCCAGTAATTTTACAACCAAACCAAGGCATGGTCAGCTTTTGGCAAATGTCAAAGGCACTTTTATCTGGAGCTCACTGATGACTAGTCCCCTTGACTAGTCACATAATCTGACACTGGTCCAAAATGTACCCCCTCTACCCCCAGCTGAGCACCAAATAAGGAAGGTACCATTTTTTAAAATCTTTGGCATGACCAAACCTGAAAATAAACCAAACTGCTACTGCCTAGGAAGTGGATGCACTGCTCAATTAACTAATTAGGCTGTATACACAACAGATTTTTGTCCGTTACTAGCCCTGAGGCGAATATTTGAAGAGAATCATCATCATGTGTGGACTTAGCCTGAAAGGTTAATTGATGAACATCTGTGAAACAGGACATTTTAACATATGATCCTAATTTATAACAATGTAAATTGATGAGGGTTTGGAGTCGGTACATTTTCGCCGACTCCAGATACCCGAGAATTTCCTTTCAACTTTGACTTCATAATCCAGACTCCACTCCAAGGCTCTGTGTATTTTATGACATATCAAAAATGTTGCCTTCTTTGTGTCTGAAGGAAATGAAGTTTAAGCTCTGGATAAGGAAAGGATTCTTCACTGTAAGAGCTGTGAAAATGTGGAATCGGCTCCCTCAGGAAGTAGATTCAACAAGTTCTATAGAATGCTTTAAGAAAAAGCAGTATGCTTTTCTAGAAGCACTGAATAAAACTAGGTATTAAAGATAGTAAAGTAAAGTAAAGATAACAGACTGTTATTCCAGGGAAGATCCCATAGCCTCCTGAAATCAGGCAGGAATTTTTTTTCCCGTTGGAACAAAATGTACCAGGGTTCTTTCTTTTTTTTTGCCTTTCTATGGATGTCCATAGGGTTTTATATCTGGGATTTATTTATTTCCCTTAGGGATTGAACTTGATGGACTCTTTCAACCTGACTTACTATGTACATTTGTTCCCATGAAGGATTGTAAAATTAGTAAAAGGATTACTTTAAGAAGTAACATGGAGCCAGAAGTGGCCTAAAAACTGTGCAGCGCAGTCACTTTTCTTTTTACCAGACAGAGGACAGCTTACTCAAATGAGCTCCTTTCACAAAGTAATACATAAGTAGAAAAACAGAAACCTTTAAAACTAGATTAAGAAATTAATACAAACCACTTGAATAGCTTACACACTGTAATAACTAGTCTGATATTAGCTTTCAGATGACCACCCAACATGAGTGGAAAAGCTAACATCTGAACAGTCATTTAGGGTTATATATGCTTTTATTATACAGGTAAACACACTGGCAACAACAAAACATAAAATAAAATTCACAATTTCAGTGATATCAGAATAAACCTGTTTTTATGGTTATGTTTGTAATCTATTTTCTGTCAGCATCGCTCACTTCTGCATTTCCAGTTAATTTTTTTCAGCTGTTAACTGCATGGTTCCAACCGTGTTTCTGAATCCAATTCCTCACTTAAGCAGCACCAATATTGATTTTATTTCTGTTTTGATTATTAAGCTGGCAGATCAACAGAGCATGAAAAAACACAGACCAACAATTTAACTCCCTCATTTCTGAAACTAGCTTTATTAAGTGAAATAAGAGGTTGGAGAGCTAAATGGAAAAATGGGCCTAGAGCTAGTTTTCAAATTATGTAACTGAAAGCACTCAGTGTGAACAAAACAGCAAAAATACGCCAGCAAAAGAGTCTGGACAACAAATCTTGTATTAGAAATTCAATCCTACATAATATGTGTCCCATTTGTGAAGATGGTATTTTACCTAGCTAATTTAGACTAATAGAGACTTTATTTGCAAAAAGCAGTTTCAGAATTTCTCCAGTATTTACCATTGTATTCAGAACTGTAAAAATGCTTTTTACAGCTTAAAAAACACACAGAAAAAAAAAAAATACTTACCTACCAACCATGGTCATTAAGCAATTATTGGGTGTGATACAACAAAATATGTTATGCAGAGCAGAGACTTGTTTAATTAGACATAATGGATAGCATTAACAATCAAAAGACATTTTTAGAGACTCTTTAGTCACTGGCAAGGTACCAATGGATTGGCGTAAGGCCAATGTGGTTTCTATCTTCAAAAAAGGGAGCAAAGTCTCTACCAGGTAACTACAGACCTGTTAGTTTAACGTCCATAGTTGGAAAGGTCTTGGAGAGTTTGATAAAGAACCACATAGAGGAGTTTCTGCTAGAAAATAATAATATAAGTGATAGTCAGCATGGCTTCAAGAAAGACAGAAGTTGTCAAACAAATTTACTCTCTTTTTATGAGGAAGTAGGTAAACAGGTGGACAGTGGAACAGCAGTTGATATAGTGTACTTGGACTTTGCTAAAGCATTTGACACTGTACCCCACAGACGGTTAATATGCAAGTTAGGGTCATAAGGTTTAGAAAAGTCAATCCGTAAATGGATAGATAATTGGCTTAAAGACCGCATCCAGAGAGTAGTAATTAATGATTCATACTCTGAATGGTCTAAGGTTATTAGTGGTGTACCCCAGAGTTCAATGTTGGGACCTTTACTGTTTAACATCCTTATAAATGATATAGAGTTTGGGAATAAAAGTACCATTTCTGTTTGCAGATGACGCCAAACTATGATTGGGCAGCCAAGTGGCAAATGACGTTTAATATAGATAAATGTAAAATTATGCACTTGGGCGCAAACAACATGCATGCTTCATACTGTCTAGGGGGAATACATTTGGGGGAGTCAGAAAGGAAAAGGATCTGGGGGTTCTTGTAGATTATAGACTTAATAACAGCAAGCTAGCAAAGTACTTTCTTGTAATAAAAGAGGAATAGACTGCAGGGATGGAGACATTATCCGGCCCCTCTACAATGCATTGGTCAGACAACATCTAGGATATGCAGTCCAGTTTTGGGCACCAGTTCAGAAAAAGGACATTGATGAATTGGAGAGAGTGCTGAGAAGGGCAACTAAACTAATAAAAGGAATGGAGGAGCGCAGCTATGAGGAGAGATTAGCTGAACTGAATCTATTCTCCCTTGAGAAGAGACGTTTAAGGGGGATGATCACCCTGTATAAATATATAAATGCTCCATATAGAAAACTATCTTCCCCATTATTCACTTTGAGATCATTATAAAAAACAAGATGGCAATCTCTGCGTCTGGAGGAAAAGAAGTTTAAGCTCTGGATAAGGAAAGGATTCTTCACTGTAAGGGCTGTGAAAATATGGAATCGGCTCCCTAAGGAAGTAGTTTCAGCAACTACTATAGATTGCTTTAAGAAAAAGCTGGATGTTTTTCTAGAAGCACAGACTATAACTGGGTATTAAGGCTTTAAAGTAAAAATAACAGTGACTGTTGATCCAGGGAACATCCGATTGCCTCATGGAATCAAGAAGGAATTTTTATTTCCCTGTTGAAGCAATTTGTACCAAATGTTTTGTCTTCCTCTGGACCAACTATGTTTTATAGGATTTTATATCTGGAACATGTTTATTTCCCTAGTGGTTGAACTTGATGGACTTTTGTCTTTTTCCAACCTAACCTACAATGTAACTATGTAACTATGAATGACATCTAACCAGCAAATTATTAAAGTATATCTAAACCCAACAACAAAGATGTACTATAATGTAGGTTAGCATTCTTTTGATGTGGTGGATGTGTTTATTTTATATTTTTCACTTAATTTTACCTGGTACAAAAGGGTTTTGGTATAACAGAAAAAATGTCACAATTGAAATCATATAAAGTACCATAAGGTCTTCTGAAAAGGCCCTGTATGAAGGTCAATTCCAATATGGTTTTCTATGGAAACATACAATGTATTTTAGGATTAAAGAACACCTACAATCTCTTCTCTTCTCTCCTTTATAGGAAAAAAGTGTTCTACAGTCTATAGAGATAACTGGGGAAAATACTAAATGAACAAAACAATCCGCATAGGCACATAAATTGTAAAGGTATATAAAAGATTTTTGGAACAATCATACATTTGTTTTGCTCTCAAACATTTATACCAAAACAGTTTTAGTACATTTGTAAGTAGGGAATGATTATACCCTAATAAATGTAATATTACCCGATAGATTTTACTGTTCCTCGGGCCTGTAAAAGTCATGGAGCCTATTAACACTCAACAAGTTCGGAGAAGATAAACTTTCATTATTGAACCTGGGTGGATCCAGCAAATCCTTCATGGACTAGCAGCGCAAGCGCAAACGGCTCCCGTCTGGGATAATTGTGTATTAAACCTGCACTATATGCGGCGAATAACTCGCAGTGTCTCTACATCACTCCGGTGCCTGGATGAACCGGATTGTAGAGTGCTCTTCCTCTGTGGATCCCCTGATTTCCATAGGCAAGAAAGAGAAACAGCGGACCATGCCTTTCAAGATGGCGACCACTACATCTTCTTCACACCCACATGCCAGTGCCTCCTCCCAGGGAAGCTCCACTAACACTACAGTAACACCAGACCCGGTAAGAATTGTGGATGCAGTCGCAGAACTGATGAAGCCTACTCTTTTGGAAGCTGCAGATGCAGCAGTACACCGGGGCATTTAGTCTATATGCAAAGATATGCGTGAGCACTCCCAATGCATTATTAATGAAGCTGAGCAAAGGATCACCTTATTCAAGGACGATGTATCCTCCACTAGAACACTTATTTCTACATTGGAGGCTAAGGCATTTGCATTACAGGACAAAGTGGAGGACCTGGAGAACAGGTCCGGCAGAAATAACCTGCGCATAATTGGGGTACCAGAAGCCATTAAACCCACTCACTTGATTGAGCTTTGTGCCACCATTATACCACAATTATTGGGTCCCCCAACAGAATGCCAGGTTGAACAGGCACACCGCCTGGAACCTATCCGCAAGGAAGTATCCACCCCTAGACCAGTTTTAATTGCCTATTCCCATTACACGGATAGATCACAGATTCTACAAGTAGTCCATTCACAAAGGCATCTGCAAAATGAAAGGGCCGCTTTGCTTTTTTTTGCGGATTACACAGCGGAAGTGTTCCGTAAACGACGTAACTTCCAGCCAAATGTGCTCCATATTGTATTTCCATAAAGTGCGTTTTACTTTGGCATACCTGGCAATCCTTCATTTTACCGATTCTCAATATTCCCTTACCTTGGCTGAGGAAGCAAAATGTCTGGTCCACACTTTATTATCTGATGCAGCATCAACGTCATCTGAAACATCTGTACATTCTGCTACTAACACGTCTAGGCCCTCTTCAAATCCTGTTTAGTCACCCAAGCTTCCCAGGGATGTTGGAGGTCCGTCCACTAAGAAGATACAGGACACCCCACATCCTGGTTAAACCAGTAAGACCAGATAACATGGAGGATGAGCCTGGATATCTGAAGTGCCTTCTTGATTTTTTCTTTATGTCTCCCACTTCTTTTTTGGAGGTGTGAGCCTATTTTCACATGTTTGCTATTGCTATATGCAAGTACGTTTTGTTTTCCCTTTTCTTCATGAGGAAAAAAAGGAAAGTCAACTCTTCTATTTGCTTGTTCCTATTTACATGGTTGTTATATGTTTCTCCCCTCCTTTTTCTTGTATACCTTACCCTAGGTTGGGTTGGTCACACTCAACTCAAGACACTATTTTTTAGTCCTGCTTGGCACTGACGCAAATGAGATTTCCGCTTACAATGATGGCGACGGTCATCGCAACTGGTCAGGTGAGCCATGTTTTGGTCTGTCCTCCCTGATTGTATACCATATGTTATGATTCTCTTGCTTGGCAGTACAGTTAAGCTTACGGCTGTTTATATGTGACGTTCCATTGTTAATTAAGATGTACATATATATATATATATATATATATATATATATATATATATGTATATGTATATATATGTTTATATAGTACTTTACTGTGCGGATAATATATGCGGGTGATCTCTTGGGATATTAAGGGGCTGCGCTCCCCAAATAAACTTATGTCTGTACTCTGCCACCTTAAACGGTCGATTTTCACAGAATGAAAAAGGTATGGGTTTGAGAGGTGTATGGTTCCCCATCGGCTGATCGTAAAAGCTAGAGTGATGTTGTTGTTTCATAAAAAATTGTGTCGCAGGTCCACCTCTCATAGGCGCAGTTGGACTATTTATTTTGTTCGGATACTCTACTGTATAAGTTGGACACACCTGAGATACACACTATGATGATATCGGACCATTCCCCCATTTTCATTACATTACATGATCAATATCCTTAAGGGGAATACGTCCCCTGGCAATTCTCTTCCTTTTTACTTAAAGACCCAAAATTTTGCAAAGCCCTATCCTCAGTGTGATCTGAATATGTCCAGCAAAACAGAATGCATAGGGATAATTTGATTCTCTTCTGGGAAGCTGGTAAGGGAGAAGTTGATCTTGTTTATGGCAAAAAGAAAAAATATACCCTTGCCAGTTTTCTGGAAGAACAACAAGTACTTAGGCAAGCACAACAAGACTTAACTGATAACCCTACCACAGTTACTAAGCAACTTTGGTATGATGCTAAACAAAAATTTGAATCTGAATTATTGCAGTACGAGCAATTAAAATGCAAATATAAATCCTTAGAGTATTACAAGTATGGCAATAAATCGGGTAAAATGCTGGCAAACCTGGTTCGTTCTGCTTATGGGCCCATGGCAAATACCCAAGGTATATACTTCCTTGGGGGAAACTGTTACTAACCTCAAGGATGTGAAACATCATCTAGCCCAATATTTCCAGACTCTGTATTCCCTGTCTATGGGGGATAGACAGGATGCCACTGCCTTTTTATCGGAAGTGCAATTGTCTAGACTACAACCCAGTGACCTCGATACTCTGCAACGCCTGAAATCCTAGCGACTATATCTCCCCTGAAGACGGTAAAGCCCCTGGCCCTAATGGTTTTACGTCTGATTTTTTTAGGATCCTGAAGGATGATTTTGTGGATGATCTGGGTGAATTATACTCGGTCATGTGAGAGAGGGGATGTTACTTTCCATCAGGCCAAGAAGCATAAATCAGACTTATGTTGAAAAAGGATAAGGACCATTGTGCCCCTGAATCTAATCGTCCCATTTCTCTGGTGAACATAGATGCAAAATTATATACTTGCAGGCTGGCTAAACTCCTTCCCTCTCTCATCTCATCTTGTCAGGTGGGATTTGTCCAAGGCAGGATGGCAGTGACTAATATTCACAAGGTATTGGTGGCGTTGGAAACTGCTAAACTTCATCCAACACTTGATATCACAATAGTCGCAAAAAAAAAGTGTTTGATAATGTTGCTATTCCATGGCTATTTACTGGTTCTTGACCATGTTGGCATACACAGCCCTCTTGCTACGTCTCTTGCAGCTATGTACACATCACCTACGGCCAAAGTGCATACCCCGGGATTTTTATCCCACACTATTGCGCTCCATAGGGGGACTAAGCAAGGTTTGTCCCTCGTCTCCCCTCCTTTTTTCAAGCGAAATTCTCCCTTTATCCATTTCCACATCTTTGGTTAATTAATGGGGAGACCACACACCATTTAAAGTTGTTAAGGATCAAATCACCTATCTGGGACTACACATAGGCCACGTACCCTCTTCTTTGTATAAATTGAACTTAAACTATGGGAAAATTTGGCCCTTTCCTTTATGGGCCGTTGCTATCCAATCAAAATGGTATCCTTTTCCAAACAGCTTTATCCTATGCAGACTATGCCACTGTTTATACCACATACCAAGGTTAATACTCTTAATATTGCTTTTACAAAATTTCTATGGAAAAGTAAGAGCCAGAGAATACATTTAGCGAATTTAACGAATTTGTGTGGTTTGTTACATTTGTAAAATATCTGCACTTCCGCCCTCCCTACAGTGTAATATTATGGTCAGGGATACTGTAGCCACATGGAAAGAACTTCAGAAAAGATTTAAGATGCCAATCGGCCTGTCTAAATATTTACCAATATGTGGCAATGTGTTTCATGTTAAAAAGGGGAACACAATTCTGGACAATAATAAATACTCATCCTGGTATATCTATAATGTATCAGGATGATAACAGTTTGTTTTCCAGGCCTATGACGTATAAATCTTTTTTTTTTACAAAATGGTATGCTTAATACTAGCACTTTGAGTGTTGGTACCAGACGGTTGTTTTATTTATGTATTGCAATCTATGTGTCTACATTTTTTTTTTACGATTATGCTGTTCAGTGTGAGATTTTCCTTTCCCTTCTCTACCCTCCCCCTCTACTTGTTGTTATTCTGTATGTAAGCGAAAAACTTTTTTCAAATATAATAAAGTTTTTTTTTAAAAAAAATAGTGATTTATGGAAGAGTCTACTTTTAATATCTGTCAGAAGATTTTTTTTTTATCTCCTTACAAGGCAAAATGACTGTGTCAAAATTTTTTACTAAGCAACAATCTCAAACAGGGTGACTCCAGCATTAAAGTCCATTACTCTAATATACACACTTACAGTGAGGTCCATAAATATTTTGACAGAGACAGCTTTTTTCTAATTTTGGTTCTGTACATTACCACAATTAATTTTAAATGAAACAACTCAGATGCAGTTGAACTGCAGACTTTCAGCTTTAATTCAGTGGGTTAAACAAAAAGATTGCATAAAATGTGAGGAACTAAAGCCTTTTCTTTAACACAATCATGCATGAAATGCATGCTCAATTGGGTTCAAATCAGGTGACTGACTTGGCCATTCAAGAATATTCCACTTCTTTGCTTTAATAAACTCCTGGGTTGCTTTGGCTGTATGTTTTGGGTCAATGTCCATCTGTATTATGAAACACCTCCCAATCAATTTGACTGCATTTAGCTGGATTTGAGCAGACAGTATGTCTCTGAACGCCTCAGAATTCATTCGGCTGCTTCTGTCCTGGGTCACATCATGGATAAACACTGGTATACCAGTGCCACTGGCAGCCATGCATGGCCAAGCCATCACACTGCCTCCGCCATGTTTTACAGATGATGTGGTATGCTTTGGATCATGAGCTGTTCCATGCCTTCTCCATACTTTTTTCTTGCCACCATTCTGGTAAAGGTTGATCTTGGTTTCATCTGATCAAATAATGTTTTTCCACAACTTTGCTGGCTTTTTTAGATGTTTTTGAGCAAAGTCCAATCTAGCCTTTCTAATATTGAGGCTTATGAGTGGCTTGCACCTCGCAGTGCACCCTCTGTATTTACTTTTATGCAGTCTTCTCTTTATGGTAGACTTGGATATCGATACGCCTACTTCCTGGAGAGTGTTGTTCACTTGGTTGGCTGTTGTGAAGGGGTTTCTCTTCACCATGGAAATGATTCTGCGATCATCCACCACTGTTGTCTTCTGTGGATGTCCAGGTCTTTTGGCGTTGCTGAGTTCACCAGTTCTTTGTTTCTTTCTCATGATTTACCAAACTGTGGATTTTGCCATTCCTAATATTGTAGCAATTTCTTGGATGGGTTTTTTCTTTTTTTGCAGCTTAAGGATGGCTTGTTTCACCTGCATGGAGAGCTCCTGTGACCGTATGTTGCCTGTTCACAGCAAAATCTTCCACATACAAGTTATTACTTTATAATAACATGACGAAGGAATTGCCCATACCAGCCTATGAAATAGCCTTTGAGTCAATTGTCCAATTATTTTTGAGCCCCTGAAATGAAGTGATTGTGTAAAAAAAGGCTTTAGATTCAAACCTTGACAAGGGCACTATCTACAAAGACTTTGTGTGTTCTTGCTGTATATGAGTGGGTTTCATCCAGGCACTCCAGTTTCCTCCCACATTACTAAAATGTACTGTTAGGTGACTTGACTTCACAAATTTGCATTTGAATATATATTAATAATTTAAAAATAAATACAATATAAAATAAAATATATTATTATTAACAAGCCAGCAGTGGCAGCTTTCTTATATTCATCCTGTCACATGCCAATGAATATGCCAAGCAAACCACTCAGGTGTATGTAGTTGTGTGCCTAGTTGTAGACAGCTTAATAACTTGTCATTTTTTAACAGGTATAAATTCTGGTCTAAGCATTAGTTTGGTTGTCCTTCCATTTCTACAGCAAGGGGTAACTCTATCAAAAAAAGATGGTTGTGATGTTGGACATTTTAAACATGGGGGGAGGGATGCCCAGAAAGTATGGGGCCCAGAATTATTTTCTGATGGCAGCCCGGTTAATAGGTAGGAAGTGATTTTTTTTAAATTGTCTGGCCTTTAACCAGAATGCAGCTAGTCTATGTTCAGAACTGTTGATAAGTATTGTTTAGGGTCAGTAAGGCTTGGTCTACATGGACTGTTTCCCCAGCATTGTGTGTGTAAAAGCCCATAACATAGGTGATCATTAAATGCACTATCACCCTTGAAACCCCTTGCTAAATCTCTTACCCTCCCTTGGTCAGTCTTACTCTCCTAATGTTTATAGACAATGAAAAGGTATTTTTTGAATTGTGTTTATTTTATTTTTTTGCATGTTTTTTAATTATACTGTTGATTTTTTTTCTTACAAAACTAAACATGTAGAACCTAGAAATTCTTTATTTTTGTTTTTGTTAGCTCTGCATTATTCACAAGTCAATTCCGAAGTCTTAACAACTCCTTTTATAATCTGCCTGCTCATTGTTCATCAACAGTTTAAAAAAAAACCCTAAAAATCTCTACAACACTGGGGAAAAGACCATTTTGAACCCATTTTTGCTTTGTGGATCAAAAAGAGGGATACCCACCTTACACATTAGGCTATGTGTAATTTAAAATCTTGCTATTGAGGTCTTTGCACGGGTAGTAAAGTAAGAAAAAGAGAAAGCTCCACTGGCCTGTTGAGGTCATATCTATTAATATCTATCATATCTATTAAATATGCAATTTATTTAAGCATATATTGGATATATTAAAATTCAATAATATTAATGTTTTTTTAACTTTATTTTTAGTGTTTAACATTAAAAATAACACTTATAACAAACACTATTATACTGTTTATCTACACATCTCCTGTCCCCCCCC